>NC_091121.1:129219532-129564532 GCF_040183065.1 Periplaneta americana
CGTAAATAAAAACCGCTTCTTGGCAAATGAAATATTTATATTTTATGATATTTTGAATCGTAAAGATTGTTTAACAGAGGTGCATCTATATATGTAAAGTACCACTTAACGAGTTAGCATTTTTGTTTTACACTTTACGGGCTACACAACCGTTTCATTTAACATCTCACTCACTGCCTTCTTTTTTCGCCAGTCATTAAATAGTGACAGCTCCTTATACTCGTAATATCGATCTCGCGATTTTCCTAGTATAGGTGTTTGGCTTGCTTGTTCTGCTTCTACCGATATTTTGTTAGGAATTTCAATGGATTCCATTTCTACTAATTAATCTCAGACAAAACCATTTTAGTAAACACTTTTGTTTTATTTTCCTACCGTAGTAACCGATTATGGCGTTTTCCCTATCATAGCAACTGATTAAGGCGTTCTTCAATAGTTATTTTATTAAAAAATTGTCAATAATTTCTGTTCCAACAACATTCAAAATACAATTAATTTATTTTCTCTTAAGATATATTATCCAAAATGCCATAAAACGTTGTACAATAAATACGACCGTTATAAGAACTCAACGTGCTCACATAGATAACTAATCTCGCTGTCACTAGTTTAGTTAAATTCCATCCTCTCATGTTAAGTTCTGCATTGCGGTTTTGTAACGTAAACAACTATTATTCAAACTTTATTATAGTTAACAAAGTTTCAGCAGTTTCAAGTATCCTATTGGTTGGTACCGGTAACTTTCTATATTGGAAGACCTACCTATGGGTTTGAAGATCAGTTGTCGGTACGAAGTAAAGTTTCCGAATTTTCTTTTGAGAAAAGGAAGCAATAACGAATTTTATTATTAACTAAGATTTGTTTTGTGATACTATTCCTGTGGTTGCCCTTCATTGTGGCTAAAAAGTAGCGATCAGCAGAAACAGATTCGATTCCCGCCAGCGAGGTGGAAATTTGCCTTTCATAGGGACTGAATGGTCCCTCCCTTGAATTTAGTGACAAGAATAATCTTTGCTTTATGATGATCAATGTCTTTGGAGTCATGTTGTTTGTGAATGTCCAATGTTAGTTGAAATGTTCTCACAAACTTAGGAACGAAATGGCTATAGGAATTCAATCCTTTAAATGTTTATTATTATTATTATTATTATTATTATTATTATTATTATTATTATTATTATTATTATTATTATTATTATTATTATTATTATTATTATTATTGCCGTTGTTGTTTAGTCAACTGGCGGAAGACAGGTTTGAACCTCATAAGTGGCACCAATAAGGCATCACTCACAAGGCAACTAAGTCAGGAGATAATGGGGTAGGGTTTCCACTTCCTTTCCCCCTCCATTGCATACATCGCCGATTAGTTACATATTGCACTTATCAGACTTCAGATGTATAGCCTACAAACAATTTATTGTCCTTCCTCTGACACATATCAAATGAGATGTACTGCCTGAAGTCCACACCTGTGGAATAACGGTTAGCGCGTCTAGCCGCGAAACCAGATGGCCCGGGTTCGATTCCCGGTTGGGACAAGTTGCCTGGTTGAGGTTTTTTCCGGGGTTTTCCCTCAACCAAATATGAGTAAACGCTGGGTGACTTTAGGTATTGGACCCCGGACTCATTTCACCGACATCACCTTCAACTCATTCAGACCTAAATAACTTAGGATGTTGATAAAGCGTCGTAAAATAACCTACTAAAATAAAAAAAATGTACCGACTGATAACGAATGAATATATCAGCCAGAATCTCAGTTATTATTATTATTATTATTATTATTATTATTATTATTATTATTATTATTATTATTATTAAACTTAATTTAATTTAATTTTTCCGAAGCAACTATATGATTCGGTAGAAAAACTGATTTTTCTAAATTCAAAATGTATTGTTTTGAGTAAAAAAAATTACTAGAACTGATTGTGTCAAAGATTGTGTTCGGTTGAACAGCATATTTTTTATATACAGATATAAGAGTGTTGCCTTGGTATAGGCCCTATAACTATTAAATTAGAATGCTGTTTCCAACATAATTCACATTATTCATTTTGACAATAGATTCCTATCGGAAGATTAGCTTACGACAAAAGTCACTGCCACAGTTTGACAGAAGGAAGCAATTACTTTATTTGATTAAACCAAAGACAATAAAATCTTATAGCAGCAATGACAGTTGAACCTGAACAAAATGGCAAATGAACATTTGTCCTAAGATTGACTGATTCTGAAGTTTTGAACTACTTACAATTTTCATCATCAGGTTCCTATTATCCAGTATCTCAAGGGTCGCTTACTCTGTTCGGGTCCGTTAATTTTTGTTGGACTAACAGACACAACGAAGTCAGAGTAGGTGGCCCTTCATGTATTTGATGACATAATTCTGATGATGGAACTTGTCACTGATTTATAAACGTTGAATATGTTAATCGCAACACAATTTAAAATTATTTTTTTCAATACAATCGCCGTAAAAACTGAAATTTCATGTGAAAATTAATCGTTAACAGCAATTTTGAATACATCGCCATTTTACAGTTTAGTTCAGAAACCGTTACTACGTATATCGTTACCTTAGCTTCGAAACCTCTTAAGTGAACAAAACAAAATTTTACAGTACAGTGTAAAAGCAGTTTATTTTGAATAATATATGAGCAGGGCATTCGAGGTTGGCTTTTATGCAACATTTAGTCTATATACCTTTGATTTAGAGTTTTCTGTGCTAACTTCTGTTCTGTACGATATGTTTTGGTCAGTTAAGAGGTTTGATGCTTATTTCTGTGAAAGGACGGTGAATTACGTGTTCTTGTATTTTAATAATGGGAAGCATATTTACAGATTTCTTTATTTCACAATAACATATTGTTTCGAATGTATGTAACAATATGACTACAATAGTGTAGTTTCGTATAAACATAAAGTCTAAATAAAGGAATGTTGCGTTTTTAGCACGCTCCACTAACCCTACCAATCACAAGTCTATAAGAACTAAAGTTTTTTTCCCCTCTTTCCTTAAAAGGGATGTCTCTAAGGAACAACTTTTTAATCACAGTTTCACTTATATACACTTTGTATTTCAATATTATTTAAAAATGAAAACACATTGTTGAGAGCCTTAAAACTGAATTAACATCCCCAAGTTTAAAATTTGCTTTTAAAATTGTAGTGCACAATCACCACAGTAAGAAATTAACGAGACATATTGTCATAGAAAGGATGAACATCCTTAGGAAGGATGTTTTGTAATTCCTGTAAGTGTTCCAATATATCTTCGTTTTCAAATATTGTACAGTACAGTCACTGTACTGTCTCCCTTATTGTTCTCGGGATTCTTTCTGTGCCATAATGGTACCCAGTCATCATTATACTGAAGATTGTACACTGGAAGCTCTTAAGTTCGACATTCTATAGTTCGACTGCTTACGTAGGAGAATTAGACACGCCCCTATACGGGCACTAAGAAATGAGTTTTCCATTTGAATGCGAATTGCTTCTTTGTCTTGTAGTGATACTTTTGTTAAACGAAAACAGAATATTTTATTGATTAGGACATCCATATTGATAACTGATTTTAAATTAATGAACTCTTCTCTTTTTATTTGAGAATTGTGCTGTTTGTGAGTCGGAACTGTCGAAACCCACTGTGGTACTAGAAGCACATACACAAGTCTCGGGCGGGCAGGAAATGCAAGTACAGTACTGTATTCGTTGATGGGTAACTAATAAGAATTTGTATTCATTTCACTTGCCACATTCACTACCCTTATTGGACTGAACTTTCAATTCTGTTTTGTGGAACTTAAGAGATTTCACTGTAATCGTATCGTCTTGTTTGTGTCTGATGCATCTTAAACCAGATGTCTTAGGACCATCTATTTTGAAACCACGACTAATAGAGGCATAATAAATCAGTACACCGAAGTTTCGACAATACATACTTATAATCCAAATGTAACATTGAAAAGGGCCTTGGTTTATGATGAATTAATTTTAAAATTGACGCAAACACTGGCGGAATGTGAATTTCTAGATTATTTAACTCCCTTTCAATAAGTGAGTGCATAGAATCACATTCCATCTCGGTATGAACTCTTTTAACAAGTATTTCTGAGCGACCGTCATTTCCTTTTGTTGAGCGATATGAAGCAAGGCGTTGCTCAGCGTAACATTTCTGTTCTGAGCTGTACAACAATCACTATATAAAACAACTTCATCTCCTGAATCAGTTTCCAGATCAGAAATGAAATCACAGAGGATTGTGCTGAATTAATTGAAAGTTATCTGACCATCATCTTAATTACAAATAAAACAATGGTCTTCCTGGGTTTTGAGGTTGTAGATGGTAACATTGTGTATCACCAATTTCATCAATGGTCAGAGCCTAGTAGAGAACTCATGCTGTCATTGTAGGAAACAAGAGGACCCCCTGCAGATCTCTAGAAAATATCCATTATGGGGACTTGATATGACACAAATCAAAATGAATGAATTATTTAAAGTACGTAGCATTCGAAGACCTGAAACTTTATTTTTGTTACTTTACTCATTTTTGTACGAGGACATTTTGTAAATCATCTGAACATACATCTTTTACAGTTGTCAAAAGAAAAAGTGGCCGCTCTCTTGAAGCAAAGTTCCCTTCGGATATCTTCGCTACAATTCGGAGACAGGCAATATTACATGTTGTTGGACCACGTAGCCTGATATCTACAGTTATAATTAAAGTATTCTGTGTGTTACTTGATAATGTAATGGTAGGGTTACGGTCTCTTATTCGTGAAGTCCTGCGTTCGAATACAACTTCGTGATTTTTATGTTCTTTTTTGTTTTGTTTTTAAGAGAGAGAGACAAAATATACATAATTGCTCCTTTCCCTTTTACGATTATTTTAGTAATTAACATACGGTTCATTAATGTATTATGGCATGACTTTATAATTATGACATTGTGGCTGCAAATGGAAAGAAAAGAGATTTTATTCTCAACAAAAATATCTTTCGTGGCATATACAAAACAAATTTACTGGCGTCTGCCTTAGAACATTCAAACAATTAAGCGTTCAAAAAACAAAACAAAAAGCCACGATTCTATATTTAGTCTATCTTCCCCTTATCTCGATCACATCTTGCAGTCGAGTGGGCATAAAATCGACTGTTCTTAAACACGACATTCCAGGCATTCTGAACATAGTAGGTACATACATAAGTGTTCTGCCCATGGGCAGGTCTTTCATTGCAAACTCAGCATTCTCCAATCTTTCCTATTTTCTGCCTTCCTCTTAGTCTCCGCATATGATCCACATATCCTAATGTCGTCTATTATTCTTCTCAACGAGAGACCCAACCAATTCCTTTTTCTCTTTCTAATCAGTTTCAGCGTCATTCTTTCTTCTCCCACTTCACACAACTTTATTTCTTATTCTGTCTGTCCACTTCACACGCTCCATTCTTCTCCACATCCACATTTCAAATGCTTCTATTCGTTTCTCTTCATTTCGTCGTAATGTCCATGTCTCTTCCCCATACAATTCCACACTCCACATAAAGCATTTCACTAGTCTCTTCCTTAGTTCTTTTTCCAGAGGTCCGCAGAAGTTGCTCCTTTTTCTATTAAAAGCTTCCTTTGCTTATGTTTGCGGTTTTTCTTGGGAAGGATAAATGCGGTAACTTCCCGTTGCTTTCCGCACACCACTGTCTCTTTCGCATCTTATTAGATCCCAGGGGGCCCAAGCGTGGAGATGAGGAGAGTGGATTTGACTAATTGGGCCCTCCGAACTTCACCGAAATTCACCGCAAGGGTTAAATATTAGTTCTATTAGGATGTTTGATCCGATCAGAGACCGGGAAATCCCAATTAGCCTTTGCCCCCCCCCCCCCGCATCCTGGACTAGCTTCTACAAATCATCAGAAAATCTTGGAGGAGGATTGAACCAATTATTCCGCAAAAGTTTCCACATTTGTACCCTCGTAGCTCAGCGGAAGTACGTCGGAATTTAGATGTCAACGTCTCAGGTTCAATTCTTCGTCACTCCTTTTCATTTTATTGTGGTTCAAGATAGTATAATGTAATAATATAAAAAGAAAAACTAACACCAGTATCATGCAACTGTATTGTTCCAAACTTATATTAAATTTATGTTATTTATATCGCTAAAGAACGATAACTGAATATAAATTATAACTTGAATATTATTTATGTCGCTAAAGAACGATAACAAGATAAATAACTGGAATATTATTTATACAGTGTCACTAAAGAACGATAACAGAATATAAGTAATAAATATCGGTTTCTTTAATTAATATTAGATATTATATAATATATATTTAATTATTTAAATAAATAACCTATTTTACAAAGAAAAATGGTTATTTGTATTATAATAATTACTTACATAAAGTACAGATTAGTTATATCGCGAAAGAACAGTAACAATATAAATAATTTCAATATTATTTATAACGCTAAAGAACGAAAACAGAATATAAATGATAACTTGAATATTATTTATATCACTAAAGAGCGATAACGAAATATAAAAAACTTGAATATTATGCATATCGTTAAAGAATGATAACAGAATACAAATGTGACTTGAATATTATTGATATCTCTAAAGAATGATAACAGAATACAAAAAATTATAACTTGAATATTATTTATATCGCTAAAAGAACGATAGCAAAATATAAATAACTTGATATCGACAAAGAACGATAACAAAATATAAATAACTTGATATCGATAAAGAACGATAACAGAATATAAATGATAATTTGAATACTATTTATATCGCTAAAGAACGATTAAAAAATAAAATTAAAACTTGAAGGCCTGAACCCACAATCTTTGAATCATTAAGCAAGACTTTACCGCTGGTCTACGAGACGCAAATATGGAATACTTCCATAGTTCCGGAACTGCTTCTACAAGCACATGCATCATGTAACATCACCGTGACCCGAAAATATTAGACTTAGAAAATATTCACCACTTTTTTTTTTGACAACTGTACAGTTGTCAAAAGAAAAAGTGGCCGCTCTCCTGAAACAAAGTTCCCTTCGGGTATCTTCGCTACAATTCGGAGACAGGCGATGTTACATGTTGTTGGACCATATTGCCTGATATCTATAGTTATTTGAAGTATTCTGTGTGTTATTCGAAAACGTCATGGTAGCGTTCCTGCCTCTTATTCGTGAGGTCCTGCGTTCGACTACAACCTCGTGCTTTTTATGTTCTGTTTTTGAGAGAGACAAACTATTCATAATGGCTCCTTTCTCTTTTACGATATTTTAGTAATTAACATCAGGTTCATTAATATATTATGCCATGACTTTATCATTATGATATTGTGGCTGCAAATTAAAAGAAAAAAGATTTTATTATCAATAAAAATATCTTTCATGGCATAAACAAAACAAATTTACTGGCGTCGGCCTTAAAACATTCAAACAATTAAGCGTTCAAAAAACAAAACAAAAAGCCACAATTCAATATTTAGTCTATCTTCCTCTTATCTCGATCGTCTTGCAGTCGAGTGGGCATGGAATCGACTAGTCTTTGCAAATAGCGACTGTTCTTAGACACGATATTCCAGGCATTCTGAACATACATATATAAGTGTTCTGCCCATGGGCAGGTCTTTCATTGCAAACCCAGCAATCTCCAATCTTTCCTATTTTCTGCCTTCCTCTTAGTCTCCTCATATGATCCACATATCCTAATGTCGTCTATTATTCTTTTCAACCAGAGATCCAACCAATTCCTTTTTCTCTTTCTATTCAGTTTCAGCATCATTCTTTCGTCACTCACTTTTTGAAACACAATTTTATTTCTTATTCTGTCTGTCCACTTCACACGCACCGTTCTTCTCCACATCCACATTTCAAATGCTTCAATTCGTTTCTCTTCATTTCGTCGTAATGTCCATGTTCCTTCCCCATACAATGCCACACTCCACACAGAGCACTTCACTAGTCTCTTCCTTAGTTCATTTTCCAGAGGTCCGCTGAAGATCCTTCTTCTTCTATTAAAAGCTTCCTTTGTTCATGTTTGCAGTTTTTCTTGGGAAGGATAGGCCTAAATGCGGTAACATCCCGTTGCTTTCCGCACACCACTATCTCTTTCGCATCTTATTAGATTCCATGGGGCCCAAGCGTGGAGATAAGGAGAGTGGATTTGACTAATTGGGCCCTCCGGACTTCACCGAAAGTCACGGCAAGGGTTAAATATTAGTTCTATCAGGATGTTTGACCCGATCAAAGACCGGGAAATCCCAATTAGACTTTGCCCCCCGCATCCTGGACTAGCTTCTACGAATCATCAGAAAATCTTAGAGTGTGATTGGGCCAATTTTTCCGCAAATGTTTCCACACTCTTGCCCTCGTAGCTCAGCGGACGAACGTCGGAATTTAGATGTCAACGTCTCAGGTTCAATTCCTCGTTACTCCTTTTCATTTTATTGTGGGTCAAGATAGTATAATGTAATAATACAAAAAGAAAAACTAATACCAGTATTATGCAACTGAATTTTTCCACACCTAATATTAAATTTGTTTTTTTATATCGCTAAAGAAAGATTACAATATAAATAACTTGAATATTATTTAAACAGTATCACTAAAGAACGATAACAGAATATAAATGATAAATATCGGTTTGATTAATTAATATAAGATATTATATAATACGTATTTTATTATCTAAATAAAATAACCTATTTTACAAAGAAAGATGGTTATTTGTGTTATAATAATTACTTACATAAAATACAGAGTACTTATATTGCGAAATAACAATAACAATATAAATAACTTGAATATTATTTTATAATGCTAATGAAGGAAAACAGAATATAAATGATAATTTGAATATTATTTATATCGCTAAAGAACGATAACAGAATATAAAAAACGTGAATATTATTCATATCGGAATTTCACAAATTTATTACAGATGTATTTAAGAAATTGTAGAAGAATAGTAATTAGTAATAGTGTCCTATTTATTCTTCTTGAAGCCAAATTTGTAACTTTTAAAAGTGTGGTTACTATGTTGAAGTGTATGTGTTGTAACGGATGCTTGATTTGTTATGTATGTGAGTCAGTCATGGGATGCTAGATATCGTCGTAATGTCGTAATTATAGTTTGATTGTGTTTGTGTGACTATTGTGTATTAATTTATGATGTATGGTACGGAAAGCTGCATATTTGTGTTATAGAAGTGTTACGTATGTGTGTTGTTAATGTTTTTGTATGTTTCAAATTGATACCTGATATTTATTTTGCAATCGCAATGCCTAATTTACGGATTGTCTGTGTTTTGTTTACATCGCGTAAGCTAATTTAATTTTCTTTTCTATTTCTCTTTATGCTTATCTTTTTTGTGTATAAAACTATAGCCCTAACATACAAATGTAAAATAGGGCTAACCCCCATTGGAGATACAATAATAATAATAATTATTATTATTATTGATATCGTTATAAAACGATAAAGAATACAAATGATGACTTGAATTTTATTCATATCTCTAAAGAACGATAACAAAATATAAATAACGTGATATCCATAAAGAACGATAACTGAATATAGATGATAATTTGAATATCATTTACATCGCTAAAGAACGATTAAAAATAAAGTGAAAACTTGAAGAAGGCCCGAACCCACAACCTTTCAATCATTAAACAAGCACTCTACCGCTGGTCTACGAGGCGCAGATATGGAACACTTTCATAGTTCCGGAACTGCTTGTACAAGCACATGCATCGTGTAACATCGCCGCGACCCGAAGTGGACTTTGAAAATATTCGCTGTTCACGAGTGCGGCCACTTGTTTTTTTTTTTTTTTTTTTTTTTTTTTTTTGACAACTGTACATAATTAACTATGTCATTTTAAAGGATTTAATGGCTCTTGCACCACATCTCATTTTATGTGTAACATAGTCAGGAAACCTATTCATACTGTAAATATCTACAAATAATAAAGAGTTAATGGCAAGAAGCAATGGAACAACTACTTACGTGCCAACAGTGTCCTCGTTCCATAGATAGCAATGCTTAGCAACACGCTACTGCATTAAGTTACGATGTTCTGGAACCAACTTATGAGAGAGAGAATTAAATGGTTTTGTAATAGACCAATATCAGCACAAGTATGCTAAATTAAGTCTCACTGCTTTGTCAGTAAATGGATCTGTGGATGTACTTAAAAAAACGCGCGAAAAGTGAAAATCGATATCCGAGCGAGTTACGAGATTTCTGAAGCAAGGTAACGATATTCCATGTGCATCATTTCCTGTCGTGAATACTAATTGTGAAAAGTGCCCGTCCAGTACGAGTATTTATAAGAAATTGTACATAGACGGACCACAGGCCGATAGACATGCCCAGGACCACTTTTCGGATCAGTAATGTTGAACATGAGTATGTTCGCAAAAATCTTGAATACTGTATTTTATTGCATAATAATAGCCTGTTTGTGTACTTAGTAAAGAATTTAGCCGCCTTACACTATTGGTGGAAATTACTTGCACACGTAAAATTCTCTGCGCAAGTGAGCATAAAGACGAAAAATAACGCTCAAGAAATGCAAACCAATTTCCTTCGCCGTGAGTCGAACACGCGTTGATGAACACACGCGAGCTCCAGGATGAGATCACTAACATCTGACCACGACTCCCTTTCGGACCTGCAGATTAATCTGATATTTGAATGTGGCTAGTAGTTGGTGGTTGTGGTGTTGATTGAAATGGTTTTGCATTACAATCGGCTGTTGATGAGGGTGGAAGTTTAGTGCACTTCATCGGTTGTGCAAACAGTGTCAACACCTAATATTCTTGTGGAGTTAATTATGTGATGCTGTAACGGTGGAGTTGATTGCCGTGTCAGCAAAATGCGGATGCATCATTAAGTTATGCTTGATTGCTATGTAATCATTAATACTACAATCCTCTGTGCTTACGTCTGCAAACACGGATTGTTCCATGACAGTTGTACATCGTCCTTATCCATATAATTGATGTGTTATATCAAATTTCCTAGTTTTAAGAGACTTTTTAATTATTCCTTGTTTTTGTGCTTTGCTGTGGTTCAAGTCATAGCGTGTCCGACATTGGACTACTCGCAACAGTTTGATATGCTGTAGGGAAGTGAGAGTTTTATCTTGTTCCATTGTGACTGGTACTTTGCCTTGTCTTATATTTCGACTTTCTGTCATGCTAACTACGGAGTACATAACCAGGGTCTCACGTACTTTCGAATGATTATACTTGTACTCCGTTTATAACAATATCTTCAGAATAGTCATTAACAATGCTGACGCTTTTTGGGATTGCCAATTCTGAATGGAAGTTTATGACGCAAAGAGAACATGTATAGAGAGTTTATAAAGCAACTAATAATTTCTGTGAAAGATCTTTTTGCGATTCTCTTTGTGTTACAATTTAACCAAATGCATGAGAATATGAAAACTTGATACACTTCGGTATGAATCTCTTGGTTGCCAACACACAAATTCCAGAGTTGTTTTTTTTTATTTTTTTATTGGGTCATTTTAAGACGCTGTATCAACATCTAGGTTATTTAACGTCTGAATGAAATGAAGGTGATAATGCCGGTGAAATGAGTCCGGGGTCCAGCACTAAAAGTTACCCAGCATTTGCTCGTATTGGGTTGAGGGAAAACCCCGGAAAAAAGCTCAACCAGGTAACGGCCACTTGGTTCCGCGGCCAGACGCGCTGACTGTTACTCCACAGGTGTGGGCTTCCAGAGTTGTTTGATAAGACGGTAAACTCTTTCTAAGATATCAGGTATAAACTAGCTACTGCAGCTGTGATCTGCTCCCTTAGTTGATTAATGATGTCGATGGGATTGGTGATAACGAGATTGTATTTGTCGAGATGAGACCGAGAATTCGCCATAGATTACCTGACATTTGCCTTACGGTTGGGGAAACCCTCGAAAAAACCGAACCAAGTAATTAGCCCAAGTGGGAATCGAACCCACGCCCGAGTACAACTTCGGATCAGAAGACAAATGAAGGGTCCAGGGTAAAAACCTGTTAAGTCCAAAATTATCAATTTTTTGTTTTGGATGTCATGTAATACCTCAGGCAGTAGAGATTTCTGTGGTTTAATTGTACAGAGTAAAAACTTGATTAAGCCAGAACTATTTGAAGAATGATACCTCAGAGACAATAGGATGTAATGGACCTTGAAACTTTTAACTTGCTCTCCTGTGAAAACAGTAAAATGTGACTTAGTAGGTTCTTCCCCTGGACCCTTCAAATGTCTCAGCCGACTGAGGTATATCTTATGCAGGTATACACGTACAATTGTTCTAAAGGCTACATACGAATTCGGCCTTAGCGAGAATGGTTCGGAAATAAGGTTATCCTAATTCGGCCCCAATACCTTTACTAACTCGGCCCTGGCTATGCCGACGACATAAGATTTGGGATTTCTTTATACATACATAAACACCTAACTTTGAATATGAACCAGTTCTGTGTCAAGTGAAACGCACAACATAATCGTATTATCTTACACCGTAGGAATACTGTTAAAGTAACTTTCTGAACTGCTTTCTCAAAATTACAAAAGAACTTGGAAAGTGTTAGCACAAGGTCCATTTTCGCAGAGATACCTAATAGTTACCCACATATTGTAGTATGTCTTCTAGATTTTATTTCTCACTAATTGTAAGCAGAATAACTAGAGGAGAGTAAAAATTATTTCTGTGACTCATTATACTATAATAATAATGCTTTATTTTAATATTTTTTCTGGCAGAGTTAAGGCCGTGAGTTATACCTAAGACAAGATCGAAACAGAAAAATATGCATGAACCAAGTGATTATCGAACATAAATACTTACTTACACTAGATGAGAATTTAAATTACATGATTACTTTATAAACTAGTTACAATTGTGAATTATAATACATATCCTGGGACACTGTGCGTTCTAAAATAGGATGTTTCACTTTGCTCTTGAAAGCGTTTAAGGTCGTGCAGCCCCTAACATCTGTAGGATAGTGTCTATTGAAAAAGACGAAGAATACGCGGAAGTTCTGTGGAGAGGGACTGACGATAGAGTGTCGTGTTGTGACCGACAGATTATGATTTGTTGATAGATTATGAAATCGTGATGCAAGGTATTCAGGAGTTGATGTGTGCAAAATCTGATAGAGAAAAGAAAGGCAATGCAAACTGCGTCTGTCAGCTAGTCGGAGCCAAGACAATTAATTGAAAGACGGTGAGATATGATCATAGAGACGGATATTACATATAAACCGAACACAGCTATTATGGACACGCTGTAATTTTTTAGTCAGATCATGGCAGAAATGACTTAATAGAACATCACAGTAGTCGAACTGCGGCATGATAAGTATCTGGACTAAGATTTGTTTTAATGTGAAAGAAAGAATGTTTTTTATTTGTCGAAGTGAGTACAGTATATAAAATACTTTTTTTACATACATGTTTAGTCTATGTGGCCTAGTTTAAGTGTTCATCGTTACGAACACCGAGATTTTTCACATTTGCACTAAGCGGATTTTCAGTGCTATTTAAAACTACGGTAGAAAGAATAGATTTTTTAAATTTCGATAGAAGTCTCTGATTTTTTAGTAAGATAGCCTGTGACTTTTCAGGGTTCAGAACCACTCCAAATTTCTGTGACCAGGAGTTTAGAGATTTTAAAAACGAATTTAATATACTATCATTCACCGATTCAGGACTGGTGTGGATATACAGTTGTAGATCGTGTGCATAAAGAAGGTAACGACAGTCTCGTATTATTTCTAAGACATCGTTTATATATATATATATATATATATATATATATATATATATATATATATATATATATATTGAAAATAGAAGAGGCCCTAAAACAGAACTCTGCGGAATCCCAGTGTCCACGATGCGCAATGCTGAAAAGCGATCATTAAGAGAAACGCTTTGCAAGCGATCGAGAAGATAGGATTCCATCCAGGCGATACTGCTCTCAGAGAAACACAATACACGTAACTATACAAATGTACAAAATGTTAAGAACATATGAAAATATGCCATCACCAAATAATCTGAGGTAAAAATTTAAGGTTAGCATTGATAGTAAGAATTGTAATGTCTCTTTTATCATACATTTTAACAAAAATAACTAATATTACTATACATCAAGCACATTTAAAATTAGCATTTTAAGTTCTAAGTCTGAATAAAATTGGAAGGAAAATATTGTTGATTAATGGAGTCGAATTAGTAATCTACACGGCGGTCAAATTAGTTTGCAGATTGGTGCCGAATTAGATGTAATTATCAAGGCTTGGGACCGAATTAATAAATTTCGGTTGCAAAATGGGTTAGTATCCTGTCTTGTTGAAAGGTACAAGTGTTGATACTTTCATATGAAACAAATTGCGGGACCAAAAAGATCTGCAGCGCATCCACATACTGTAAATATTGACATTAATTATTTTCAGATGAAAAGAAAGGCCCATGCACCTTGAATTTTGTAATTCCCAACCAAACATTCAATATTGGAGAATTCCTTATCAACTACAAAATTTGATGCGGTTGATTGTTAGCTAATCTTGCAATTGGGCCTGTCTGATATACGATGTCTAATTACTGAACAAAATGTTATTAATGAGCTCTTCTCGTTCCATGACTTGGAAAAGATCGCTACACATTGCTGCTCGAGTTACAGCTTGATTCAGGGATTTTGGCCTCTGCAAAAAGTAAGTAGATATAGACTAAGAGCGAGTTACTCATCACTACTGGCGGGCTCGGTCACACAGGTCAGGCGGCGCAGTCATAACACCTAACACTTCATTCTTATGATGTCGCGGTACACTCTGTCTTAAAACACAATATTCTTCCACTTGTCCCGTAACTAACACTACGTCTGTTGATTAAACAATGTCATGATATATTTTCTTGACATGAGTGTCCCTCAGCTTCGAGCATAGATATTATTATCATTCTTCCTCTTTCCTCTTCCCCTATGCACATTTGTGATTAAATTTCTTTCTTATGAAGTAACACAGCTCGCTCACTAGCCAAACAACCAAGGACAGGGGCCATTAACGCTGAATCGAGCTGTACATAGTTCTCCTCTTGTAGCTAGCTTTTGAAGACGATAACAATGCTTGTTCCATGTGAAATGTAGGGTTTACCAAACAACCATTTTCGTAAAACCAAGTTTCCTTTAGTCTCCTTTTTGATGCACGAGGGCTACGATTGATTGTGTCCTCGATGCGCTGCATAGTTTCTGGTGACACTAAAGTTCGATCAGAACATTTCAGATAATGAACAGTCTCTTCTTGCGATATTTGTTCTTGAGGGATCTGGTTGCTGCCCTTATTGGATGTGACTTATTTAATATACAGTGAAGACGTATCTCATTCCTTCGAAGGTCAATTCTCGCAGCCTTCCGCAAATACTGTTATCCTTTCTTAAGTTGTCAGAATGACTCACAAAACCTAGATAAGCAAATGATCATTAAATTCTTTCAGGAAATGAATAGTTACTTTATAAATATCCTGTGTAACAAAGCTAAATTTTACAACGCTCAAAAGTTGTCGAGTTATTGGCAGAGAAAGTCGTGCCTGCTTTCTTATTAGTGTACCGATCTTTGGGTCATTTCCATCATCATTATCATCTATACGATGATCAGTAGCAAATCAGTACCACAGCATGAACTGCGCTTCTCGCATACCGCTCGTAAGAAGAAAATTAGCTTTCTGTAACTCGATTTTAATTATACTATTTTGCTGTTATTTAACATTTTATCAAGTGTGCCAATATCTAACGTTGATCTAATGTTGCTGAAATCTGTGATAGCTAGATGTTATTTGGCCAAGGAATTCGCCTTGTGATTACCTGCCATTCGCCTTTCTATTTCTGAAAATCTGTAATAAAAAACAAATATGTAATCAGTCCAAGCGAGATTTGAGCCCACACCCGAGCACACTCTCGGATCATGAGAACAGTTCGTTAACCTTCAACTACTCCGGTGGTTTGGATGGATATAGTAAACCCAAATTGTACGGTACAGTTTGATAAGGTCACAGAGTGCTGGCTTGCAGGTGGAGGTTAGGAACCCAGTCCGCAATTCTGGAACTTATACGTTCTCAATGCACTAACTTCAGATTTGAATTTTACCTGGGTTGTGAAGGTCCGGTATATTTTGCTTGAAGCCCTCTTGTTCGGAAACAGAGTCAGTAAACCCAAATTGTACGGTACAGTTTGATAAGGTCACAGAGTGCTGGCTTGCAGGTGGAGGTTAGGAACCCAGTCCGCAATTCTGGAACTTATACGTTCTCAATGCACTAACTTCAGATTTGAATTTTACCTGGGTTGTGAAGGTCCGGTATATTTTGCTTGAAGCCCTCTTGTTCGGAAACAGAGTCCTTTTGCTTGTCGTAAATCTACGAAATGAGCGTTCATTCCGAAGGAATTCATGGTAAGGACTTTTATCGCCCTTAATAAATTCATCGTTTTCGTCCAGGTTTGAACCTGACGAAGTGACAAACTTACTTCATATAAAACATTCTATCAAATTTTAAATACATTGTACATACATTTCCTTATTCTTTATGCATTCTGAAACTCAAACAAATCACATATAACTCCTTGCGAAGCAGATTTGAGTAATTTCAAGGAAAAATTGTTCCGGGGCCGGATATCGATCCCGGGACCTTTCGCTTAGCACATGAACGCTCTACCGACTGAGTTTCCCAGGAACTTCACCCGATACCGTCTCCATTTTTCCCTTTATATCCACACAACTCAAGTGGACTGACATTCCCTTTATATCCACACAACTCAAGTGGACTGACAAGGCGTCAGAAACCCAACTTGAGTGCACATAAACCCTGTGTGACTTGAATTATGGTTTTCTCTAAACGTACCAACAGTGACGTAAATACAAGGCAATTATAATTAAACGGACGGTATTCAGCGTGGCACAGCACGGACTCTAATGATCGTAGGAGTGTGAAACCTCGTAGATATGCTAATTAACTAATGCGCTCACGAATTATGCCAAAAATAGGATTATTTCCAAGCCTCGCCAGCAGGTGTAAATATGGCGCTGTAAGCAGTCAAGACGTGCAAGTGTCAGTAACTCTGACGTCAGTATGTTCTTCCGGTTGCATTGCATTGTGCATCCATAACACTGCATGGTCGACAGTTGCTCGCAGCATATCTAGTGAAATCAGAGCGACATGTCTTTGTATGCTAGCCTTTAGGTGAGGCCTTCCTCTCCCTGGTGCGACATCTAATTCACCTGTTTCCTCGATTCTTTTCATTATTTTCTTCAGTCCATTAATTGACAATTGTTTCAACTGTTTCTGTTGGCGATATTTCCGCGATGCAGCGTTGCTATTGCTGCCATTCTGGTAAAACAACTTCACTAGCAGTGCACGGTCTCTCTTCTCAATAGCCATTGCGTTTCACAAGGAAAAGTTCAACCTTCTAAATATTGAACGAACATTCACTTCACTGACGGAATCAACACGCGTCACCAAGCAACAGGGAACTGACACAATGCAATGCAGCCGGAAGAAAATACTGACGTCAGAGTTACAGACAATTGAACGTTTTGCCTTCTTATAGCGCCATATTTACACCTGCTGGCGAGACTTGGAACTAATTTTTTTGGCATAATTCGTGAGCGCATTGGTTAATTAGCATATCTACGAGGTTTCACACTCCTACGATCATTAGAGTCCGTGCTGTGGCACGCTGAACACCGTCAGTTTAGTTATAAGCACCCTGTATTATGCAAATCTGGCTTTTAGGTATAGCTTCCTGTGAAGCAGACTTGAATAATTTCAAGGAAAGAATTGTTTCAGGGCCGGGTATCGATCCCAGGACCTTTCGCTTAGCGCACGAACGCTCTACCGATTCACTGACTACGGTACGTTAACAGAAAAGCACAATTCAAGTCACACAGAGTTTGTGTGCACTCAAGTTTAGTTTCTGGCGCCTTATCAGCCCACTTGAGTTAAGTGGATATAAAGGGAAAAATTGAGACGGTGTCGGTTGTAGGTCCTGGGAGCTCAGTCGGTAGAGCGTCCCTTGAAATTATTCACATTAGATTGCTCCTCAAATCTATTTAATATCTAATTTTCACTATATTTTTTTCCACTTTATGCGTTTTATTCTAATACCTAATTCTTTATTTATATTAACTATTCTTTGTTCATTAAAATAATCATTTCTGCATGTATTGACAAGTGAGCTTGTACATGCATCACCAACGTTAAAGTCTGTAATGCTTTCCAATACGCCATATGGAGCTATCCTAGATCTATGTACTCTATTCATTTTTACTAATAAAAGAAAAAAATTCCTACTGTATCACTTTCATGAAACTCGTTGAATACAACCAAACTCCTATTTTCACATAATTTTATCAACTTTTTACCTTCTATATTTATTACAGTATCTTTATTATTTCTGTTTATTTCTTGCCAGTCATTGTCATTCCATGCGTCTGATATTTTTGATACTAATGTCCCGATTCTACTATTCAAATCACCTAAAATTAATATTTGTTATCCTGAAAACTTTTCCCGCATATATTCTACTTCTCTCGAAAAAAAAAAAAAAAAAACTTTCCATGCCTACAGTAATGTGATTATTTCAATCCCTAAGCATAATTTTATACTTATTTTATATTTCTCATACACACCTCATTAAGATTCGTAAGAATATTACAAATTCTAGCTTTAATATTTTCTCTTACGTAAGTATATATAGCTAACCCACCCGGATAGCGCTGTTTATCAGGTCTTCTGGACTTTCTCGCATCTTTCCTCAAGTTTAGGGCTATGAAGTCTCTCCTTGTTGAGCCCATGTCTCACCTAAGTCGGAGAAGCAGTTTTGGTTAGCTCACCGAGTTTACATATTCATCTACGGTATTCATCCTGACCTATGTTTTAGCTGGTTATTTAACGACGCTGTATCCATGGTTCCTACTTTGGTCCAAGGTTATATAATAAAATAATTGAAAAATACCAAAATTTGGAAAATTTTAGTATCAGAAATTTAAAAAATAGCGTTAGCAATTTGATTTTTAAAGAATATTATTTTGATTTTATATATATATATATATATATATATATATATATATATATATATATATTTTTCTATGATTTAAATTGTTAAAATTGAAATTGTATTTTTAAAGTTAATTTATTCCTATAATTTTTTTTCTTGGCCCACTTTGTGTCAAATAATTATCTTTGTTTGTGTTAAGTATGTGTTTAGATAACTCCTGAGCACGAGTTTTTACACCTTCAGGGAAGAATTAATACTGTATTTTGTACGTTATTTTACTAACAATAAACTGTAAACAACTATTAGGTTATTTAGCGTCGATGATATTGATGATAGCGAGATGGTGTTTGGCGAGATGACGCCGAGGATTCGCCTTCCGATTGGGGAAAATCTCGGAAAAAACCCAACCAGGTAATCAGTCCATACGGGAATCGAATCCGCGCCCGAGCCCAACTCAGCACGTCTGGCCGCGAAACCAGGTGGCCCGGGTTCGATTCCCGGTCGAGGCAAGTTATCTGGTTGAGGTTTTTCCGGGATTTTCCCTCAACCCAATATGAGCAAATGCTGGGTAACTTTCGGTGCTGGACCCCGGACTCATTTCACCGCCATTATCACCTTCATTTCATTCAGACGCTAAATAACCTAAGCTGTTCATAAAGCGTCGTAAAGTAACCTACTAAAATAATTAAAGAAAATAAAATAAATCTTGGATCATACCCTCTTGTACCTTGGAGCATTGGAACACAGGGAATATATGTGGAAATATAGCTGTAAAAACTCACAATTAATTTTTAAAAAATGTATTTGCCATCATTTGCAGGCTTCTCTGATTGGGATTTTAATTCCTGGAGGGGCCATAACTACTTCAACAGCTTTCTTCAAGGCATCCGAATGAATTGGGGGCCTGAACTCCAGACTTACTTCGTGGCATGATCTTAAAATAAAAGAAAAACAAAAATCGACAGCATAATGTATCTTGGAACATGTTCCTTGGTACAAGAGGTTTTATGATCCAAGGTACAAGAAAGGTGCACGTTGAAACAAATATGGCTGCCTAAACTAGGCACGAGAATAAATTATGAAAATTAACATAGACCATATAATTACTCACCAAATGATAGGGACCACACAGTACTTGATTGATAGTTTCAAATACAATGTGGTTTCGTGTTAGAAAATATAGCCTATGTAACAATGAACAAAATATTTACTTTTGGGAACAAAAAAATTATTTCGTCCACAGAATTCACACTTTGTAATAAATCAAACCGGAACTGTGACTAGAGCTATCTAGCGACTTTCTTTGCAGTCTACATACTTCAGTTCGAGTCGGCTAGATGGCAGCAAAAATCAGAAACAAAAAAAAATGATTCAAGGTACACTATGCTCAAGGTACAACAGTACCCCCTATTGTCAATCGTTCGTATATCTGGTGGCGCGCCACTCAATGTCGCCCATCTAATTGTAGGATAGGCCTATTAGTACTACTGCTTTTGTTACTAATTCTCTTATTATTACTACTGTTATTACGGCCTACGTCTACTTCAGTTGCTATTATTATCTAGTCCATTCATTATACAGAGTGATTCATATAGTACTGACACATTTCTTTCTTTAATTATTCCGTTGGAAATTCATTCAATGACCCAATTTTAGCACCAAATTAAGCAGAATGTTCTGGAGTTTCGATTCCTTGTCACTAGATGCGCAGATGTTTATGTTTTATTCCTATTGTTGGCAGCCTAAAGCCATATAGGGTTACGGTTGTACATCAGCTACAGGAACCAGATAAGGATAAAAGATTGAATTATTGTCGTTGGTTTCAGACGTTCATTGTGCAAAATCCTGCCATATTTTCCATCACATGGTTCACAGATGAAGCATGGTTCCATTTATCCGGTTATGTGAACTCACAGAACTCACGCCTTGGGCCATCGAAAATCCACATGTCATCCATGAAGCACCTATGCATCCGGTTAAAATCGGAGTTTGGTGCGCAATATCCGCACAGAGAATAGTGGGGCCAATTTTTTTTAACCAGACTGTGAACACTGCAGAGTACCGACTGATTTTCATGGAGTTTGTTGAACAACTAGACGATGTACAGCTGAGTCAAGGATATTTTCAGCAAGATGGCGCTACATGCCATACATCAAATGAATCCATAGAACTAATTGCAAGTTTCTTTGACGACCGAATAATTTCCAGGAACCTGTGGCCACCGAGATCTCCGGATTTGACAACGCCGGACTTCTTTCTATGGGGTTATTTAAAAGACAGGGTTTACGCCACACGTCCCCAGACATTGGACGATCTGAAGCACAACATCACACAGGGGATTCAAGCTATTGACAACAGAGTCCTCCAACGAGTGGCCAGTAACATGGAACGACGTGTTGAGTTGTGCCTTATGCAGGATGGAGGACATTTTCAACATTTGCTATAGAGGTAAATAATCTCCCAAAATTCCTCTACATTTTTGGGTATAATAAGTTGTCGCTAGCACAATTCGTTTTGAAACAATTAATGAAAGAAATGCGTCAGTTCTATATAAATCACTCTGTACGACTCAAGTTCAAGAGCGCTGACACTGGATGGCAGCTGGTAGCACAGATGGCAACATCACAGAAACATCTTACCAAGTGGAGGGAGAAGTTCAGGAAAAGTTCTGCGCGTGTTTTTATTTGTTATAGGTTTCAGAAGCTAATCGCAGTTTGTTTTTCTCTTCCATTATCGAGCTCCAACACAGGGATTGTCATGTCGTAGGGAAACATCTGGTCTCCGAACCGTGTTACCGAGGATTCACTTTTGTTGTGATTCAGTAATAATATTTTTTTTTTTTGCTCTTCAGTTACTTTTTCCTCCTGGCGCTATGTTGTGAAATAAGAGACAAATATGTTTACTCCATCATTATTCCACATGTGGTTCCCTTCCTTTTAGCCTTGAAATGCCATAACACCTTTTAATATCTCTCTGCTAATTGTGTTGTATAATTGTCTGTCACATCCGTTTGACTCGCATGTCATCAAGGAGTGTCTATAGTTGAACGTATTTTTTTCACACAGTCGTCGCTGGGACTAACTAATACTTCAGCATTTTTTCTCTTCTCTCCGATGACAATAGTATTGTTACGTATTTAATTAATAAAGTAGCAGTGTGTAGCGCCATTTGAGTGTGTGCCAAAAGCAATGCGAAGTCTGAGGATTCTTTAATATACAGTATAAACAAAACAGATCTCGTTTTTCGTCGTTCTTATGTTGTAGCGTTTCCATTGCAAATTCAAGAACTTCGGTTCGATTCCTGCCAAACTCGTGGAGATTTATTTGTCGCACGTACTAACTGAATCGTATCCTTTATTGGAAAAAATTGTCCATTATTTGTTACTTTATCAAATGTACTGTGTGATGCTGCAAAAATCGATTCGGAAATTTTAGTGGAAATAAGCGGAATAGTGGTTTTGGGTATATCGATCAGTGGACAGAGATTTCTCCTAAACTATTGGTCAGATTTCGTTTATTCACATTCACTATCTACAGTCAATTTATCTGGGAATGATTCACGTAAAATATAGTCATTTCAGTAAAAATAATGAGCGTTTATAGTGACTTACTTACTGACTCACTTACTTACTTACGACTGGCTTTTAAGGAACCCGAAGGTTCATTGCCGTCCTCACATAAGCCCGCCATCGGTCCCTATCCTGTGCAAGATTAATCCACTCTCTATCATCATATCCCACCTCCCTCAAATCTATTTTAATATTATCCTCCCATCTACGTCTCGGCCTCCCCAAAGGTCTTTTTCGCTCCGGCCTCCCAACTAACACTCTGTAATTATGCATTTCTGAATTCGCCCATTCTCTACAAAAAGTCAGACTATCTTGTTACTTATTTAATTGTATTGTAGTAGAAATAATCGTATATGTAGTAACAAATTTCTCTTAGCAAAAGGTTTTTTCGTCTCTATTAATTTCATCATGTCATTATTGACAGCTTATTCCATACAGTGTTAAGATCATCACGGCATCTCTACCTCCTTTTTGTGGTGACTGTTCCAAATACCTTGTAATAGTTTGGTTGTAGGAAAAAAATTCCAGGAGAGTGACTGGTTTTATTCAGTAGTTGAGCATGTAGTAAGACCACTAAAGAACAGTGGAAAGATTTTCCGATTGTAAAATGTTTCTATCTAACAAAAGGCACATTTTCACAACAAAAATGTTACATAAAATCAATCATTGTTATGTATTGCAATGCCAATTATGAATAATATGTTAATTAGTAATAACAGAGAAATGCAAGATAGGAACGAAAATATTCTGACTAGTATGGATGAGATTCAAGGATTTGTGATTAAACTCCATTTGTGAATAGAGATTATTTAAAATCGGTGGTTTGAGATATTCCCAACTATATGTCCCCTTGCTGACGGTAATAAAGTGTCGATTGACTTAATTAAAGAACATTTAGTAATCTTGAAGCAGAAGTTAAAGAATTATTTTGGAGAGAGTGTTCAAGATTTCGACTGGGTTCGTGATCCATTCATTGTGGATTCAAACCATCTCCCGAATAATAGGCTATACTCGTACAAGAGGAACTGGCAGATTTAAAAGCAGACAGAACACTGACATCAAAACTTCTCGAAGTACCTTTGGAAAGATTTTGGTTGTCAATAAGGAGTGAATATCCGGTTATCTCAGAAATGGCAGTTAATATGTTATTGCCAATTTCGACTACATATATGTGTTGAAGTGGGCTTCTTGACGTTAACTGAAATTAAAACATCAAAGAGAGATGGACTCAAATCCATCGATGAAGAAATGAGGCTTGCAGTGTCAACGATTCCGCCACGGATCAACCATCTCTGTGCAGCTAAGCAGGCCCAAGTATCACATTGAAGATATGAATAAAGTTATTTACTGTAATATTAGTAATAGAAATGTGTATTTTCCACAGTGAAGTTCATAAATTGTTAATAAATACAAGAGTCTATCTCTATTTTATAATAATAATAATAATAATAATAATAATAATAATAATAATAGTACATTTGATCATATTAAGTAATTATATTAATTAAGAGAGTCACATTATATGTTTTTGAGGGGCTTAACATTTTGATGTGCCGTGTTGAGTCTAGGCCCGTCTAGGATCTGCCGTGAATAAGAAAAGGTTGCGGAACACTGGTCTAACTTGTTGGGATATTGTTAAAAAAATCACTTGAGCAAAAGGGCCTGTTCGCCCCCGTACCCAAACCAGCGTGAGGGTAACAGCCCCCGCCCCCGCGGGCAGGGCATAGTTGCACCCCATGGTCAGATAAAATGCAGCAGATAAAAAAGGGTCCCTATTTTGTGGGCATAGATGCGCCCCGTTCCCATCAGGTAGAGAAAAGGGGATGGCATAGTTGCGCCCCGATGAAATAGGTAGAGAAAAAGACACTACGGAAACTCGAGCCTCGTAATCAACCAACCTTATTGATTTCTTATGCGATTTAATAGTCATTATCGATACCGTTAAAATGAACACCATGAAGTTGGCAATATTTTATTAAATGTTTTTCTACTGTTTATGCAGTGATTATCGATAGCTTACCGTTAAAATGAACACCATGAAGTTGGTAGTACTTTATTAACTGTTTTTCTACTGTTTATGCAGTGATTATCAATAGCCTACCGTTAAAATGAACACCATGAAGTTGGTAGTACTTTATTAACTGTTTTTCTACTGTTTATGCAGTGATTATCAATAGCTTACACCATGAAGTTGGCAGTACTTTATTAACTGACATATTCAAATGAGTGAACCGTTGGAATATGGGGGCTTAGCAGTCTTTGACATTTTATTAATGATTTTCACACCGTCTGTGGCGTATAGTGAGGTTAATTTAAAATTAATGTTAAGTTTAGTGAAAAGGGTAATAATTCACAGTGGTTCTAAGTTTCAATTTTCGAAACCCTGTACCGTAGGGTTAAGATATCGATGTACAAACAAAAAATGCAGTTCATTTATTGTGTGTGGTCGATAAAAAAAAGTGCTATTTTAAATAGTAAAATTGATCATATGCTAGGCCTACCTGATTTCAATGCAGCTATGACTGTAATATTTGTAAGTAATTTGTTTATATTATGACAATCACTTTCGTGTGTACTATGTCCATTGGGGCGCAACTATGCCATGTCCCTTCTGCTATCTGGTTTCTTCGGGGCGCAATTATGCCATGCCTAGGCCTCCCAATTGACCGTGGGGCGCAACTATGCCCCGCCCTCTAGAGTCGGGGCCTATGCCCATAATATTAATCTCGAACATGTATATTTCTTCCTTGTTAACCGGTATAGTTTTATTATGAACTACATTTCATGAAAATATTACTCATCATTCCACGATAACCTGGTGTGCAGTTCTCGGTAGCAGCAATGTTCCCTTGCTTATTGCACATATCCTGTGCGCGGACTTCCGTTTCGTTACAGATTAAGCGACCGTTTACTTTCAATCGATATATGGATTATACTGTTTATGTCGTAGAGCGATATTGAAATGTCACTATTTCTTGGTAGCCGATAACGAGAAGAAATCCTGGAAGATGTGGATCCCTGATTTTATCGAATTCTCGACAAAGAAGGCATCAAATCCCTTTAAAAAAAGTCCTCTCCTCTCCTCTCCTCTCCTCTCCTCTCCTCTCCTCTCCTCTCCTCTCCTCTCCTCTCCTCTCCTCTCCTCTCCTCTCCTCTCCTCTCCTCTCCTCTCCTCTCCTCTCCTCTCCTCTCCTCTCGTTAATAACATGTTAAAGCGAATAAATAAAGTCGTAATTGTGTCCTAAAGATGGTGTACAAAATACCATCAAGTTCATATTCACTAATTGATGTATATAGCACTTCATTTTCCAGTAAACTGTCTTATAAATATATCAACCATGTTTACCATAACTTAGTCAATAACATAACTCTAGAGAAATGTACTGTTGAAGGAATTCTTTTTGGAAGTACGGTAAGAATCGCCATGTGTACTTGGTTATATTTGAGATCACTGGGTATTCTCCGAGAAGTCCTCTAGGATATCATCTTGGCCTCTTGAATATTTTGAAAGACCGTATAGATTTTGCACTATCATTTGTATTTAAACTAATGATTCATGTATGTCATAGTTTCCTGATCATGAATTTTATACAAAGAACCTTATTCGATTTTTTATGTAAATAGTGAGTAGTTCACATTTTATTTCCAGCACCCTGGGTGCCTTTTTAGGAGAATGCATAAATATATACTCTAATAATTTGGTCATTTCTGTTTTCGCCAGTACCCGCATGGAGGTTACATGATTCATCTCAACACTAAGCAACACACCCAGCTAAAGAGAGAAATAATAAATTAATGACTGAAAAAATAGGTGTTCTCTGACAAGAATACAGTCACGCTGTAGTTCTAGGTTACATTCTTCATCATAGTGCTTCACTGTAGTCGTTTCTTCTTCTGTTACGAAGTATCAATATTATTAGAGAGCGACTACTTTTGAATTGTATGACTTGAGGCTTTCCCGGCGTGTGATGTAGAATAGTTCTTCTCGGGTTCTCAGCCCGAGAAGAACTATTCTGCATTTGAATTGGCTTTATCATAAAAACAAACATGAATGTCATCATCTTCATGCAGTAGCTATGAATAGCTCATCAATAGTGTTAGACATTAGTGATTTCCGACTCTTATTTTTGAACATATGAGAAACACGTCTATAACAAAATTATAGCGATATTTATAAACATGAAGTAGCATGGCAAAAAGTCAATAAAACTCTAGACTAAAAGGGTCTCGACTCGATCCTTATGATTACAAGTCTCACATTCGCGCTACTCCAGATGCCTGCGGAGGTTTGAGGAAGATAGAGCATTAACTAAAATGTGGCAGATGTCGTAACTCGCAACCTTTGAGTGTTATATAATTTTGCATTGCTATCTTCTATTCGTGATCCAAAAAGTGAATCTCTCCTTCTTACTGATACTGATAGGTACTTCGTAAGGGTCACAACGATCCAGCGCTGCGATCTTGTAGAACCTTTGTGCTAAATCCCCAGGTAAGCGAATTCCCAACCTACATCAACTGACTACGTTAACGTACGTTGTGTATCTAACAAGGAGAGGTTGTCAGATCGATGTCACAGTTTTGTGTGGGGATTTTTTTTTTTTTGGTGAAAAATAAACACCAAAAATAAAAATACTTTGTCTCAGCGTTCTCTCGCAGAGGCCTTAGTTCTCCTGAATAAAAATTTATATTACAGCAAATTTTTTAATATTCGAATGTATAGAAAATGCATTTTAATATCATTCAGAAACTTCGATTTTTTTAGTTAACAGAGATTAAAAAATCAAAGGATATATGTCTCGGCATTTTCTTCAATATGATCCAGATAAGCCAAAAATAATGTTTAGAAACTCCGTACATGGTTGTACCTAGTCCCTTCTTGCGCGCATAGACTCTCATTGTCAACTATACTCCCACGTAGCTACTGTCACACTGCAGACCAATTTCGTGAAGGTCATGGCTTATCTGTTCCGAGACATGCTGTAGCTGTCACAATAACATGATGAGTCAGAAATAGACCTAATGTTTACATTGTTCTTTCCAGGTTTCTAATCAAAGCATTTTAAGAAACAGTTTATGTAACCGAGATGCATGCTATATTAGTTAATAAAAGAAGGATTCACCTACTCCTGGTTCTTTTAATGATGCACTCACTACAGAACTGTGAATGGTAAGTGTCGAAAAAGCAAGGAACAGATACACTTGCTGCACCAAGCACACACACCTCTTGAAGTTCATCATTCCACATTCACACTTGCTTCTCTAAACGTCATTGGGGAAGCACACGTCTTTGACATTGATGAAAACATTTCTTTCGGCTACTAGCTTACTTGTGTACCATGCATACAGCAGCATGTCTTTAAAAATTGGAGCCGACAGCTGATTATGTACAAGGGAATGAAATTTTATTTCATCCTCCAAATCTCAACCTAATAAAATTCTAATTATATTAGGTCTAATAACTAAAAACATTATAGATACCGGGAAGAAATATTTCGACTCCTTTTAATAGATATGTACATGTTTGGAGACGTGATATAACTGTTTAATCTGCGTGTAAAAATACACGTCACACGGTTGGCATAATGGTGTACATTTAGAAGGGATGATTTTTAGAGTACATGTCGGCAGGTTGTCTTCATTAACAAACTTTTCGTCGTACGTACATAGCACTGTTTGTTTGCCCACTCCATGAATCTAACATAAGAAGGAACTATTTTTATTTCATATATGGCTGGAGGACATATTTATATATTTATTTTATTATTTAAATTTAAATATA
This sequence comes from Periplaneta americana, assembly GCF_040183065.1. Classification (NCBI taxonomy): domain Eukaryota; kingdom Metazoa; phylum Arthropoda; class Insecta; order Blattodea; family Blattidae; genus Periplaneta; species Periplaneta americana. The sequence continues at coordinate 129,247,971 of NC_091121.1, forward strand.
CAGAATATAGAATATAATTAGAACAACTGTATAATTACAATAACTGTATCTAAACATTTTTCAAAAAGGGCAGAAGTCAGTTTCCCGGAAATTGAACATGTAACAACCACATTTTTTAGTTCATCTCTTACATTTACTCTAGACCCAAATTTATCTCCAAGTTCCTGCATACATAAAAACGCTTTAGGTAAAAATTTTCCCGAAGAATCATTGCTTATTGTGCAGTGTACGAATGTGTGACTTTGTTCAGGTCCCCAACAGTAACTACAACTTGTTTTTCTCCTTTGGCAATTAATGTTGTTTTAACATCGACCTGATACGTGCATCCAAAATTGGTCGGTATTAATGACGTAATCGGGATCGAATTGTGGAATTATGGTGATGCCTGCTTTTGGAAACGATCTGCTGACTGCAGTATTTCCTTTGCCGAATAAGTTTCTCGAGTAGAGAACAAGATTTGTTATTTTTCTCTGGCCTGTTTTATGTCGTTTCTTAAAAGTAACGACCCAGCTATAACTTACTGTGAAGTCGAAGGAAGAACTTCGATATTGAAAGGCCGCCACTGAAGCCCACTCCTGCAGTCACTTGGTTGTCACTTGTTCATCACTTCCCCTGGGCTCCACAATCTGAAATACACTCACTTGTCTATCATCACTAGGGTATGGATTTTTAGGTCGTTAAAATGTAATTTCAGGTGTCTAAATAGGCTTAAAAGTGTAGGAAATAGTCTCTAAAGAATTGGAAATAGCCTCTAACAAAAAATAATGCTTTCTTTAAAAACATGTTCCAAATCATCAGGAATTCACTTGTAGAATTTAATAATTGTAAATGCTTGTACACCGTGACCATGACTACTATTAAAAGTACAAGAATAACAAATACTGATATCTAACTAGTTATACATAAACTAAACAATCAAATGTAAAAAATAAATTTTATACATAAATTCAGTACACAAACAAGTCAAATATAATCAATTTTTACCAAGCCTTGTGCGTTAATGTCCATAATTAGTATCACAATAAATTACTAAAACGTTTTCTAAATTTTAAATTAAAAATCAATGCCGTCTGTCACTCAAAACAAATTTGTATGCTGAAAATGAACGCTCCACTGCCAGTGAAGTATCAGGAGCGTATTTAAATTTTGACACTAGTTGGACAGGAATGTTACATTGTAAATCCGTGTTCCTCCCTGCTAGGATATCTGAAGTAGTATGCAGGTCCTTCAGTCCTACATTTCTCTGCTGAATTTGCTCCAGTTCATCCCGCATTTTATTTCCAACAGAACCAGGAACACATTTCGAATTTAAAATACAAATTTTCGAAATAAGAATGGATGTTTTGACCTATTAGAGATAAAACATACTTAATAGGTCAAAATAGGCATTTTTAGGTGCTATTAAAATACGAAGTTTAGGCATAGTTTGATATGAAATGTGTACTTGCAAGTTTTTATGAACTTATCTTTTAAGAATTAAAATAGGTTTTTACCTAAAATCCGAAGTCTAATCATCACTATTTTATCCTATCGCGTACCTTCCATTTCAATATCTCTCCGCCACAATGCAAGAAGCCTCTTGTGTTTTAACAGACGAGAACCCTGATGCTGCAATGTATGCAAACTCCAATTCGGATGCTCGTGAGCCAAATGTACCACTTTTTTTTTTTTTTTTTTTTTTTTTTTTTTTTTGGCCAGTGGTATCTGCTCGTATCTCGGGAGTTTTTCTGGACTTGGTTGAAAGTCCGACATATCCTCTCTTCTGTCTAGGTAGCACTAGGTGTTTTTGCATCATTTTCAGGAACAGCTTCAATGAAGATTAATTCTTCTGTATCTGCAAACTTGAAGCTTTCTAGAGCTTCCATGAATAAATTTACAGCTTCGTCACCTATCTGTTGAGACTGCAAATTTACTTCCGTACTGGAGAGGTCTTTAATCAGTCTCTATATCTAGATCTGGTAGTTAAAATAAATAATATAAACGATTTTTCAAACTATAGTTTATGTAGTTAATTTTATTATTATTTTAATGACTGTATTTCTACTATGAATGAAAATTGATACCAAATTTTTATGGCACGTAAAACCATTATGATAGTGGTAATTTTAAAAAGTAGTAGTACATTACGTCTTTACCTTGGAAATATCACACTGCTCCCGCGAGAACACGTTTATTGACAGTTTTCGCATTTATCGGAACGTCAGGCGTTGTGTTTATGTCCTCGTCACTCATCATTATTGAGCAACTGGAATAAAATCAACAAACAATAATTCTAATAAGTAAAAAATAATAGGCTTTATAATTTTAAAAACAAAAAATAATGTAACATATTGTAAATTCAGTTACAGAGATCGAAGACATCAGTCTGCTAGCAGGGTGATGAGTTTGCATGCAACAGCGACTCAAAAACATTTGATAGTATTTCAAACTTTATATTTTTACGGGTAAACTAGGGCCTGTAGGAGAGATAGCTGAGGCACGGGTCGTTTATTTTTGGTGTATTTTCACCAAACAAATCCCCATACAAAACTGTGACATCGATCTGACAACCTCTCCTTACAAGTTTCGAAGCAGACAACCCAGCTTGTCCCTAGACCTAGATCTAGGGACGAGTCGCCAGGCGGCGGTCGGGGAATACTACAGAATGATAATGTAATGTAGATAAAACGAAATGGTGTCTATGCATAGTATGGGTATCAGAAGAATCCTGAGATAAACTCCAACTGCGAACTCATCCGCCACAAGTATCATTATAGATTTTTCATTCCCGAGCCATCTATGTGACAGGTTGATGGTCTAGATCTCTAAACAACTCAGTGTGAAAAGTACCAGATCTCACCGGAACTGAAGCCCGGGCCATCTATGTGACAGGTTGATAGTCTAGAGCTCTAAATAACTCAGTGTGAGAAGTACCAGACCTCACCGGGACTCAAGCCCGGGCCATCTATGTGACAGGTTGATGGTCTAGAACTCTAAACAACTCAGCCCGAGCCACCTATGTGACAGGTTGATGATCTAAAGCTCTAAAAAACTCAGTGTGAAAAGTACCAGATCTCACCGGAACTGAAGCCCGGGCCATCTATGTGACAGGTTGATGATCTAAAGCTCTAAAAAACTCAGTGTGAAAAGTACCAGATCTCACCGGAACTGAAGCCCGGGCCATCTATGTGACAGGTTGATGGTCTAGAGCTCTAAAAAACTCAGTGTGAGAAGTAACAGATCTCACCGGGACTGAAGCCCGGGCCATCTAAATGAAAGGTTGATGGTCTAGAGCTCTAAACAACTCAGTGTGAGAAGTAACAGATCTCACCGAGACTGAAGCCCAAGCCACCTATGTGACAGGTTGATGGTCTAGAGCAGTATTCCGCATTTGGTGTGCCTTCACAAGGTGAAAGGTGTGACGCGAACGTTTACCTATTATTGTAAGAAATTGATAAAATTAATTTAAATTAAATTTAAACTGTTTTCATAAATATATTTTTGCACATAGGCCATTCGGCATCTCGTGAACCTACATACCCGTCGAGTTAGTGACATGTACAGTGACATCGAAGACATTATGAAGGAGAGAATAAAGAGCAATCAGAAGTTCTCACTTCAGATCGATGAGTCCACCGATATTGGCGGTCATGCACAACTTCTTTCCCACATTCGGTATACTGATGGGGATGTAATTGCAAGTAATTTATTTGTTTGCAAAGAACTGCCCGAGCGAGCTACCAGTGAAGAAATATTTTGTACACCAAATGAATATGTGATCAGTAATGAATTAACATGGCAGAATTGCGTTAGTCTTTGTACAGACGGAGCCGCTTCTATGACAGGCTGAGTGAAAGAATTTGTGGTTAAAGTACGTGAAGCAAATCCTAACATAGGGAGCAACTACTGTCTCATTCACCGCGAAGCCATTGTTGCTCTTTGCCATCTCCTCTGAAAATTGTGATGGACGAAGTAGTAAAAGTTGTGAATTTCATCAAATCGCGGCCCCTAAATACTAGGCTTTTTCCGTTTTGTGTCCGGAAATGGATCAGAGCACATTACATTCCTGCTACATACAGAAGTGCGATGGTTATCACGAGGTAAAGTGTTAGGGCGAACGTTTGAACTTAAAGATTTTTAATAGCCTCCCTATCGATATAAAAAATGAAACTCAAAACATAAAAGTATTTAGAGCCAAATTGAAGAAGTACATAATTTCTCACGCCTTCTATTCTGTAGGTGAATTCATAACATTCATTCAATAACACTTCATGAAATTGATACTAAAACTTTGTGTTGTACTAGTAGACTATATTGTAAATCTCTTCTGTATATATTTCATCTAGACTGTGACTATAAATTAAGATTTTATAATAGTATTAAGTTTTTTGACTTGTTCCATATTCTAGCTGTAAGCATGTATGAATACCATGGAATGTTAATAAATACAATACAATACAATACAATACAAAGAGGAGGTACCGTACTTGAATGTTTTACTATTGAGGGAATGAGTACGCAGATTTATTTCCAGATGATGAATGCGTATCTAAGTTGCCATATCTTTTCAATATTTTTGTACATTTGAATGAGCATAAGAGAGAAATGCAAGGTAGGAACGAAAATATTGTGACTAGTATGGATGAGATTCAAGGATTTGTGAATAAACTGAATTTGTGGATACAGATATTTAAAATCGGTGGTTTGAGAGATGTGTCCAACTGTATGGCCCTTTGCTGACAATAATAAAGTGTTGATGGACTTAATTAAAGAACATTTAGTAATCTTGCAGCAGAAGTTAAAGATTTATTTTGAAGAGAGTGTTCAAGATTTCTACTGGGTTCGTGATCCATTCATTGTGGATTCAAACAATCTTCCGAATAATATACTCGTACAAGAGGAACTGGCAAATTTAAAAGCAGACAAAACACTGACATTAAAACTTCTCGAAGTGCCTTTGGAAACATTTTGGTTGTCAATAAGGAGTGAATACCCGGTTATCTCCGAGATGGCAGTTAATACGTTGTTCCCAATTTCAACTACGTATAATATGTGTGAAGTGGGCTTCTTGGTGTTAACTGAAATAAAAACATGAAAGAGGGAGAGACTCAAATCCATCGATGAAGAAATGAGGCTTGCCACGGATCAACCACCGTGTGCAGCTAAGCAGGCCCAAGTATCACATTGAAAATATGTATAGAGTTATTTACTTTAATATTAGTAATAGAAATGTGTATTTTCTACATTGAAGTTCAAAGATTGTTAATAAATGCAAGAGTCTATTTCTGTTATATAATGATAATAATAATAATAATAATAATAATAATAATAATAATAATAATAATAGGGCCTAATACATTTGATTATATTAAATAATTATATTAATTAAGAGAGTCACATTATATGTTTTGAGGTGCTTAACATTTTGATGTGCCGTGTTGAGTCTAGGCTCGTCTAGGGTGTGCCGTGAATAGAAAAAGGTTGCGGAACACTGGTCTAGAGCCATACGCACATCAACATACAGAATTAAAAGATATGGGTACCAAAGTATGATTCTATAATATGAACGGTAGTAAAAATTACGTTATATATCTTGAGCACAATAGATTTAGACGATTCCAATAATTAATACTATGAATGTTTTATTTTACTTAAACTAATGGAGCGTTTATAAGAGAGACACAAGTCTCTCAAACTTTTTAAGTTGCTCAGTGTGAATGCCCTATATGACACGCAACCGATCGAAAGTGTAGCCTACTCTTCTCAGCATAGCACCATCATTGTTGTCAATAGCCCTGATAATCCGCAGCCTCAACTCAGCAAGACTATGTGGTAAAGGGTGGAATAAACACGGCTTCCTTTATGTAGTCCACAAAAATAAATCGCAAGTTGTTAGATCTTGCGAACGGGGAGGCCATCTTGAAAGATTCAAATCGTTCTCTCTTGCGTGCCCTACGAAAATGAAGCCACCCTTATCATCATTTAGCTGTGGCATCATTCATTATCAAAGCTTAAGCATGTCCAAATAACAGGCTCCTGTCAGCGTTGGTTGAATGAAGAAAAATGGGCCGCATACGTTTTCGCATGATTGCGCAGAACACGATTGTGCTCAACATATCCACATGAATTCTCATAACCCCAAATTCTCACGTTAATTTATGACGATTGACTTTTCCACTCGTATGAATGATTGCTTCATCAGTTTGTTAGAAAACCATCATCTTGCAGTTGCCATTTTTCAACATAAAAACTCTCGACAGTATTTTAAAATATATTTTAAAACCACTCGGTCTCCGATTTTTTGAAATTCAAAAAATTTTATTGGTAATTCTTAAGGATTCAATCCAAATATTGCATTACCATTTATATTTTGGCCATTGACGATTCTTTTGGGTTTGCATTTCTCTGAATGTTTTACTAAACAATTCCCGTATTTAATCTTTTTGTCTTTCTAAATTATTTCTGTAGTGCTTTTATTCTGGATCTTTATGGTCACCCTCATTGAGGGCAGATTATTTTGTTAAAAATAGTTGTTGTTTGTAGCTACCACAATAAAACTTAGGGCATTGCTCTGTAATGCCAATCATTTCCATGGCCGTAGCTTCAATGTAACTAATATAGGATGGCTGCGAACTCGTTTAAATTATTTGTGCTTATCATGTATTTATCGTAATTTAATAACTGAAAACGTACTTGAATTGACTTGCGCACAGAAATAGAGGACAAGAAGTGTATGAAATTCCTGCTCTAATAATGGTTAAGTACGTGATCTTTCACGTAGTATTATTTACATTTACGACTTTGTCTCAATATACCAAATTTTTGTGACAAATTTCAATATATACAGGGTGATTCAAACCACCCATAAGTCATTTATTTCAGAAACTAGTGCATTAAAACTTTCGAGACAAAAATATTTATAACTAAAGCACATGTGAACTTTCACTTGAGCTTGATTTCATCAATCAGTCCTAACAGGAAGTAGGGAAAGTGGCGTATTACTTTAAAATTTCAAATGGGAGTCGGGGTCAAATAGGCTACCATTTGATAGAGCTCTTCAAAACAAACAACTTTCATAGGAAACGTTTTTATTAATTCCTACGCTTTCAATGAGAAAACGTACGAAAAGACAATGACATCAATATTGAGAAATGTTACAATACGAAAATGTAAACAAGACAATTAATGTTGACAGATGTTACTGAAAGACTGGACCATGCCATTAATTTTTTACAAATGTTTAAACTGTCTGCCGTTCTGAGCAGCACACACCCGTACTCTTCTTCTAACACTGTCAGCGACTCCTAACACTTTGGCGTGGTCAAGTGACTGGAAGGTTCTCTCGGAATCGCTGTTTCATGCCATCTCTTGTTGTGGGACGATCTTGATAGACGATGTTTTTAACCGTCCCCAAAGATAGAAATCCAAAGGATTCAAGTCAGGAGATCGTACTGGCCATGCCACAGGACCGCATCTGTTTGTAGTACGTAGGAGGTATTTGTAATCACTCTTAACTTTTAGATACCTATTTTATTAGTCACAGAAGTTATTGCAAAACTAGAAAAATGCACATACGTAGGTACAGAGAAAACAAAACACTTCCTTCTTATTGTACATTGTTGGGCAAGGCCACCTGAGCTTATTACCTGTTAAGTGCAGTGTACATGTAGACCTGACCATAGATACAGTATTGCGGTGACTAAAGGAAACACTGCTGAGCGAGCAAAGGTGAAGAAGTAGTTTACTTGTATTCACCCTCGACGGTGATGCCGGCCACCAGGTCTACACTCAGCCAGGTAATTGTGCGTGTGTACTATGTCAACAGTAAATGTACTTAACTAGTTTACATTTTCTTCTCGTTACATTTCTCAGTATTAATGACGTCTTTTCGTACGTTTTCTCATTGAAAGAGTAGGAATTGAGAAAAAAAATTCCTATGAAAGTTGTTTGTTTTGAAGAGTTCTATCAAATGGTATCCTGTTTGACTCCGACTTCCATTTGAAATTTCAAAGTGATACGCCACTGACCCTACTTCCTGTTAAGACTGATTGATGAAATAAAGTTCACATATGCTTTAGTTACAAGTATTTTTGTCTCGAAAATTTTAATGCACTAGTTTCCGAAATAAATTACTTTTACGGGTGATCTGAATCATCCTGTATAGTTTGTCTGACTTAAGCTGTTCATTATTGCTTAGGCAGCCAAAATAACAGTCGAGACATGTGGGAGATATTTAATGGTTTCATAGGCGAAATCAGGGGTGGGTATAACGTTCACTGACATCATCACGTGAATGTTACGAATTTTATTCTTCGTATGATAATTTTATGTTCAACAAGTACTGTAGATTTATTATATTAATTGCTTATTTTCTATTTCCTCTCCAATGCTCATTCCAGTCTTGGATAATGCTTTATTGAGTCATTTGCTCTTCTCATAGTTCCTATAACATCATTTTCTATAATACACAAGTTACATTCAATCCTTCAAAATAATTTGTTTCGTTTCATTCGGAATATGCAACGTATCTATAAAGAACAAAGAGATCACAATTTTAAAACAATTTTTTTAAATTTATTTTAATATATTTTGAACATGTCACGCCTAGTGACATTACCATGACATTTTCAAAACTTGAGTATACCAAGAAAAAAGTTGGAATCAAACTATAACAAACCATATGTTCTAAGACATACGAGATCGATAACAATCCGTATGAAGTTGGGCGATGTCGACGTAGTTTGCTAGCTGAACATCTTATACAGTATTTAATTCTTCTCTGGCTATTTTTCACTTTTGATGTTTCGAGCTTCAGAGATTGGAACCGTGAATGGTTACCGACAGTTTAATCCGGGCTTTTATACCTACTGTTGTGGAACATTCTGGTTCATATGATGTTGTGATGGACTGCGTATTTCCATTTAATTTTTCATTTATAGTTTTCTGTCCAAGGGCAGGTCTTTCACTGCAAACCCGGCATTCTCAAATCTTTCCCATTATCTTCCTTCCTTTTAGCTTCCGCATACAATCAATATATCTTAATATCGTCTATCATCTCATATTATCTTCTTCTGCCCGGAACTCTTCTCCCGTTCATCATTCTTTCCAGTGCATTCTTCAGTAGACAGTTTCTTCTCAGGCAGTAACCCAACCAATTCCTTTTTTTCTTCCAAATCTGTTTTAGCATTATTCTTTCTTCACCCACTCTATCTAGCACAGCTTCATTCCTTATTCTGTCTGTCCATTTCACACGCTCCATCCTTCTCCATATCCACATTTCAAAAGCTTCCAGTCGTTTCTCTTCACTTCGTTGAAGTGTCCATGTTTCTGCCCCATACAATGCCACACTCCACAAAAAAAACTTCACTAGTTTCTTCCTTAGTTACTTTTCCAGAGGTCCGCAGAAGATGTTTTTTTTTTCTATTAAAAGCTACCTTTGCCATTGCTATTCTCCTTTTGACTTCATGTTCCCCAAGTATTTGAAGCTATCCACTTGCTCTACTGCCTCATTTCGAATTCGCACGTTTACCTTCTTTATCTTTGGTTATCGTCTTGTTTGCATTTATCTTCTTCCCATAGAGCTCAAAGCTGTTGTTTAGCTCCACTAGCAAATTCCTTAGTATCGACTCCTCTTTTGCTAATAACGTCATATAATCAGCAAATCTTATGCACTTTATTCTTCTTCCTCCTACTATCACCCATCACATGTTCTGAAAACAGTTCTTCACCAAATTCTCCAAGTAGATGTTGAACTGGGTAGGTGGTAAAGGGCATCCTTGTCGTACTTCTTTCCCTATTTCCTTAGACATTTCTTCTTATCCTAATTTTGACTCGTTGTTTCATATAAAATTACTGAACAGCCTCCTGTCTTTTCAATTCAAACCTATTTTCTTCAGGATCTCCATAAGTTTCTTCCAATCCACTCTGTCAAATGCCTTTTCCAGATCCACAAAAACTATATACACTTCCTTATTCTTCTTCAGGTATCTTTCAGGTAGCAGCAGTCCCATTCCATCTCTCGCATCTTTTCCCTTCCTGCAGCCAAACTGCTCATCTTCCAACTGTCATTCAATTTTGGAATATAAACGTCGATTCAGTATTCGCAAGAGAATCTTCACCGAGTGCGATATCAGGTTGATAGTCCTAAACTCATTACATTTCTTAGCATTATTTTTATCCGGTATTGACAGCAACACTGTCTCCGTAAAATCTACAGCCCATTCGCCTTTCTCATATATTTCGTTGCATAATAATAGAATTTCCTTCTTGTCTTCATCAAAGCATTTCACTAATTTCAAAGTATTATTAATTCGAAGGTTATAGAATAGAATCTTGGTTTGAGTTAGAAATAAAAAAGTACGAAAGGAAGGACCGAATATCGAATCCTCACAGGCAGTCAAAACATTCATACAAACACATCACTCTAGCTAAGAGCCATGAATTATCGAGGAGAGGTTTGTGTATTATAAATGTTTGTTTCTTTACTCAGACGCATTGTATGATGTAGTGTGTCAATCAGTCCACCGAACCTATGTCTATTTATTATTTTAGTTTTCAGTCGTTACTTAAACTAAAATACCAGCGCTACAAGTTAGAGAATTTCAGAAGTATTGTGTGTCTGCTCCTTATCGTGTTGTACGTGATGCCTAGAACAATTTACGAACAGCTTGAGTCAGATATTGTAGATAATTGTATCTTTTTAGTTAACGTTTAAAGATCTTAATAAAATTAATTAATACGCCGGTTTGCAAAGAAGTCACAGACATATTCCCACAAGTATGGCTCCAGGGAGGAGGATGTGGCGTTATGAGGGAGAATTTGGTTTCCCTTCAGTGCCCAAGTCAATGTTACGAGCCGGAATTGCTCTTGCCATTCTTCCGTTGGCTTCGCAACCAAAATGTAGGCTAATACTTTATAGATATAGTACAACACGCACTAATGGACTCCCGCCATTGTGCTACCATGTGCTTTCAATAATTGAGACAGGGAGATCAAAACCCACTAACTCCAATTTTTTACAAAATTGAGTTATGGGCTGAATGGTACTTTTTAGTTTGTTACGTATGCATGGAAAGCAAGAATACACTAATTTCGACATTCATCTGCATTCTGAGGACTGTTTTAAAACTCGTGGAAGTCAGAACTCCACTTACTCCATGGAATAAGAGAGTTTTTGCATTCCAAGCTTAATTTCCCAGTAGGTGGCAACATTATCGCTGACTGAAGTGATACAGCATTCAGAATCTCTAAAAAATCTATGAAATCCATATACAGTAAGTAAGACTATGAAAGGCACAATAGGGAGTCGATTTAACTTCCAGAAGCCCAATACAAATGCATCATTCCCCAGTCAACTAAAATACAATTCAGCATTGCCATTGAAAGAAGAAAGCAAAAAAACTTTCAAAATGTAATGGTTTATTTTCGAGGAAAGTAGGATGTATTATCAAAGTCTGGTTTTGGACAGTAATAATCTAGAAGCACAGGAAGAACATGAGAGAGTGAGAAAAAACAGAATCTGTAACATGAATCAGACTGTATTAACATTTTAATATTGTTTTATTTGTGTGTTTTGATGTGCTTTATGGTAGTTTGTGATTTTCTGTCGCATATAGCCTATTTGAAATTATAAAAAAAAATGTAGCAATGTTGATCTTAATAATAAACTTCCATTTTCTCGTATATTCCAATGTTTTATAAGGGAATTGTGATATACTAATCTTTTTTCCTTCATATGGCTCATATTTATTCACTTTTATTAATTCATACACTGTGGAAGTCAGAAAACCCCTAACTCCAGCAGTGTTTATTTCAAATTGTGGCGTCATATAATGCAAAAAATTAGGTTTTGAAGTATTTAATTGATAAAGAATGTAATTTTATACAATATTAATACGTAAATATATAATATTTAAAGTTAGTAAGACAGTTGATAATTTTTTTCTCTCCTGTAAAATTTGGTTTATTGGAATTAGGGAGTTTTTGATTTCTCTGTCCCAATTCTTTTTATCACATATAGGCCTACCTGTTTATATTTTAAATCCTTAAGATAAGTTACTATTATTATCATTACTTCCCCTAACTCTGAATAGTCTCTGAAAAACTAAGTGGTCTACGCTTGTCGACACTAGCTAAATCTATGAGTCACGCTAATAGAGTCGGTGAATAACTGCAAGTTATGGGCCCTGTCATTGCACAAAAAAATTATATAATTAAGAAGACATTTCATGTAGGCTATTATCTGCTGCGTTCTAAATATGTTAACTTATATAATTAGCCTATGATCTAGTAGATTCCCGTTTCTTTCTGTACGGTTATAAAGGTGTTAGCGATTGTGATTAATTGTGTAGAAATTGTAAAATGAGGGAAGGGAAAGTGAGAGCATATCTAGAGAGCCTACTTCCAGAACTGTCTTTTCCCACGACAAATTCAAATTAAACTGACCGGAATTTGAATTCGAGTTCTTGGCATGGGAGCGGATGATTTACCCTTTATAACGGGACACAGTTCACTATTGGTAGGTGTGGCATAGTTAGATTGGAATTTTTTGGCGTTTGATATTATTGGTTTGGTTTGGTTCGAATTAATTCTGTTTGAGTTGACTCGAATCGATTTGTTTTGCTAAAGTGAAGTATGACTCTCTTCGTTCGAATCAGTTTGATTTTATTTTGTTCGTTTCGGTTTGATTTGGTTAGGTTCGACTTTGTTCTGGTCGGTTGAGTTTTATTTGGCTTGCTTGTTCTCTTCGGTTTATGGCTTTTTTTTTGTTCCATGTTTTGCATGGTTGGTGGGCTTCTTCACTGAGTTGGTTGGATGGTTTGTTTTGATTTTATTCGGTTCGTTAGTTGGTTCCTTGATTAGTTTAATTTGATTTTATTCGGTTTGTTAATTGGTTGCTTGATTGGTGGCAAGAGAGTTCCCCGACTTTGCTACTCTGATATTGTATATAATTTCATTTATCAGATATATTCCTTTATCTAAATTTTATGAAATAATATGATATTATTTGTAGTGCATAAACCTTTACAAGACATCGGATTTCTAGGCATTAATAATTGCAGTTTTAATGCCTAAAATAAGCTCAAAATTTAATAAATTAGGCTCTATTTTAGTAAAAGTAGGCATTTTTGGCACATGTGATCAAGGCTTCAAACCTCTTTATTTCACTGGAATTATACACTAAAATACATAAGCATGACACAAAGAAAGTATATTTAAGAAAAAGAGGCAGACAACTGTATGTTATATAAATGCAGCTGCACAAATTTAATATATTGAAAAAAAAAGAAAGTAATTGTTAGCCTACACTTTTCAAGTTATTGAAATTCAGTTCCATGCTCATTCTTTTTTCGTAATTATCTGCACAGTACATCACCGAATTTTTCTGCTCAGAATCCACCCGTGAAGGTTCCACTTACCTGCTGGGCGTTGTAAGCATAATAATAATAATTGATCAGCTTGTATCTGATACCGAAGCACTTCGATGTCTCGGTACACCTATAGGCCTACATATACAGAAACTGTATGGTTGTGCGATGTGCTGCTTTGCTAGGGTTACCATGAGAAGAAATTCTATAGGAGGACATGGAGTCTAAAATAAGAGGAAATTGCTGAATAAAGGAGGACTTTTTAAAAATTGGTATGAACAAAATTAAGTAAAGATACAAACAATGGCTCAACTTAGTTTTCTCACTAGTTGCTGGATCAGTATTACATCTGTACTCTACTTATCGGTGGAGCCCACTTTGTGCACAAGAGCCTGAAGAGACAAACTTCTATCTTGTACCAAATAACTGTGGAACTGTTCACAGAACATGTCCTTGAAATTATATTTCATCATGATGATAGGCTACCTCTGTCTGTCTCCGTTAGCATGCGATTTCGTTCGTTTGTCCATTGACCAGATATTAGGGAAAATAATCTCTCAGCACTTCCATTGTGACTTTGTATAAATAAATAGAACTATTTTTAAGAGTTCTGAGAAAGTTTCAGTGCTCGTAGAAATATTGGAATTGAAGAATTTGCACCATTGTTATCTAAACTTAAATCTTTGTCCAAATTAACTTGATTGGCATATTTTTGTATATTGCAGAATAAAATTGATAAAATAGCTTAGAATCATGAATTGTGACGTTTTTAGAGTGTAAAGAATTCAATGCATATCAATAGGTCATCATATTTTATGTTTTTTATGTGCTCCAGCTTCAACCATTGAAAGCAGTTAAATTATTTCATAGGATTTCACTATTTTTTTTAGATATTCTATGCATAATATCGCACATTGTTCAATATTCATATTAATTCTAGTTGAAATGCGAAATGCCGGACATTTCAAGTTTTTTAATGCCTGCCGGACAGGAAAAAATGATTAAAAAAGAGGACATGTCCTCCTTTTGCCGGACGGATGGTCACCCTACGCTTTGCAATACCTAAAATTCCCGAGCTGTTTCTGCAAACGCAGTTTGAAACTATCTCATAGAGAAAATGTTGATGATTAAGTTCATGATAATTATGTTGATAGTAATTATGATGACTATGTGATACATTTATGACATAAATAGTAGCCTACATTAATTTCATGTAATGTGCTTTTTACAGTGTATCTTTTATTTTACTGGGTTATTTTACGACGCTGTATCAACATCTAGGTTATTTAGCGTCTGAATGAAATGAAGGTGATAATGCCGGTGAAAATGAGTCCGGGGTCCAGCACCGAAAGTTACCCAGAATTTGCTCTTATTGGGGTGAGGGAAAACCCCGGAAAAAACCTCAACCAGGTAACTTGCCCCAACCGGGATTCGAACCCGGGCCACCTGGTTTCGCGGCCAGACGCGCTGACCGTTACTCCACAGGTGTGGACTTTACAGTGTATGTTGAATCATTTTGGAGATAAAAGATTGCACATTTCTTACATAACAAAGTATGTGTATGACTCAGTCTTACACGAAGAACGTATTTTTTTGTATATTCATATTTGCGCATGTTCTAGTTGGGCTTCAAGGTAATTGCTTAATCAAATATACTGTATCAGTGGGGTTTTGATACAGGAACACCGCGGTTACGACTTCTTACTAACAACCACGAGCCTGTCCTTCCGCTGCGTGATAAGATGAGGAAAACATTACATGGAAAAAAACAACATAAAGTTGTCTCAATACGACGGCAATACATCAGGCGCGGCACTCTCCGGTGTAGACACGCATTTGTCACGTGTAGTAAATTATATGTCACTCGCGCCTAGTGAAACTGTCTACTAGGTAGAGACTGCCAAAGGACTCTGAGTTGTTCGAAGTGTGTTAAAGTGTTGTTATGCCGGGAAATAATTAATGGCTTTCATTCCTTGCTGTGTCAAAGCAAGTGTGCACGATGATGGACATCTTCAAGTCTAAACGCCATCGCGGAAAAAATGTAAGTGGTGAATCATTGCTAAACCAAGATCAATTTGTGAAAGAAACGAACCTGAAAAACTAATATTTCCAGGAGTATCAAAATATTTTGTCAAAATTTGGTACCGGAATTTAAAGAGTGCAGGGGAAAAAATCAAAGTGACAATTCTCTTAACGTTGATATCATTATTTAATTCAGTATATTACTGAAAAAACTTAAGTGCTTTTCCTGTCAAAACTGGTAAAGGAGAATTATCACACGGATACAGTCATCCTTTCCTACTTTTTCATTAGGAACAGCAATAAAATATGTTGCTGTAATATACTGATGACATCACCCTTAAGATAATTGTGACTTTGATTGTTTTTCCCTATACTCTTCAATTGTGAATAGGAACCAACGTCAATAACCATATAATTAGATTTTTATATGTTGAATCAGGTAAATAAAAGTGATTTCCGGTGTTGATATTGTGTGTTTTTGTCAAGAAATTGATACCGAGTAGCTATGATTACGAAACCATTCTCGGAAATGTCTGGTTTTGAAGATATATGGAATCGGGTAATTATAATACTCTCGTTGTACGTATTCCATGTTGATGTCAAGAAGATGATATTGAATGGAAACAATGTCCAGTAACGTCTGGTTTTGGAGATATTTAATCAGGTAAATGGATTATTCTCCATTGTGGGTGTTGCTGTCCAGAATGTGATATCGAATAGAAACCATGTCCCAAACTTTTGATTTTGAAGGTGTCGAATCGGGTAGGTAAAGTGTTCCTAATTTCTTATTGAGTAATTTAACGACGCCATATCAATTAATAAGTTATTTGGCGTCAATGGAATTGGTGATAGCGAGATGATTTGCCGAAGTGCGACCGAGGATCGGCCATGGGATTATTTGACATTACACTTACAGTTGGGGAAAATCTCTGAATAATCAATCAGCCCAAGGTGGAATTGAACTCACGTCCGAGCGCTGTATCCATCGCATACTAATATCAAGGAGATATTGAATAGAAAATGTCCGAAATCGTCTGGTTTTGTAGATATCGAGTCAGATAAAACGCTTTTCTGTGCTTGGTGTATTGCTATGAAGAAGACAATGTTGTTTTTTGACAGTTCTTGATGTTAAAACCAAGATATATGACAAAATAAAGAAATAAATTTTCGTGCATTGCTTCGATCTCCGTTGACATCTATCTGGTGTGTCGTCGACGTGGAGATAGGGGAAACGGAAGTGACGGGACAAGAGGGCCGAAGCTTAAACGGGGATGATGTGCTATAGTGAAGAAAATAATAACTGTTTTAACAGTTTTCGTTTATTGAAAATAACAAGAAAAATATACATGTTTTTCCCTGGTTCTGGGGTAGAGGAAGCAGGAGAATCCAAGTAGAAATTGGTAATTTAGAAGTTTGTCCAGAGACGTCGATGTGTGAAGAGATACGATAATGAGGTAGAATTAGTGTGTAATGGAGACAGGAGTAATGGGAGTGCCTGGGTAGGAGAATGTTAGGCTTTCCCTGAGGGTACGATGTGGGGCTAGCAGAACAATAGAGAAAGATGGAACTAGAGGCGAAGTTAGTTCTCGCAATAGAGGGGTCGAGTTAGCCTAGCTTAGCGACTTTTCGACAGCGAGAATAAGTGCCATGGGCGTCGATGGATCAAACGATCCTAACTTCGCCAGGAGCGAGGAAAGGGATAAATTCTACTTCTCGAGAGATCAACGGGTCTAACTTCGCGACTTTTCGACAGCAAAGAGATTCAAAGCAGGAAAGGGGGCAAAGCAAACCGAGATGAACGTGGAGTGGGAATCGAATTTTAGGATTGCTACAACAGTGAGAGGTAGAGAGTAGAGGCTAACATCGGGAGGAGTTATGAGCTCTTACGAACTTTGGAATACACTGCTGTCTCATTTTTTTCTTTACATTAGGGAATTTAATTGAAGTGAATTTTATTATGGCAGGCAGAGTAACTATATCATGCCCCCATGTTATATTGCTACCTATGCACTTCATTAGAACCAGGTACCCATCTTCGAAGCCGTTAGCCCTGTGAACTTAGAGTATATTTATTTTCCCCTATTATCATATAAATATACTGTAAGTTCACAGGGCTAACGGGAGTGTGGGGCCGGTATTTATACGCCTAGTGACTTCACGTCGAACAGCGAACAGGGAGGAAGCTTCCGTAAGCGCCCCCTCATGTGTTGAAACGGAAACAACTTGCTCTGAGGGTGGCACTGCAGTGGGATGCCATTCGGCGGAGAAAGTGTAGTCGATCATTGCAAGACCAGATGGCAAGGGCTGCATAACCATATAACCATGTAGGAGACAGGAGTAATGGGAGCGGGACAGTGGAATACGGCTGGTCGCTCGATACTAGACCCAAATGAAGTTTACAAAATTCGATGTAAATCCGCAACGAGTACAAATAAAGAAACACAAAATATTATCATTCTTTCCAGGAATGAAATGATAGCAATCAAAGTTTGATTAGGGAGAACAAACATTTAAACAATAGGGTATATATAGAAGTTAAATGAGAAAATTTCCTGATCATGAAAACACCATATTAAGTGCCTAAATTTTTCAGTGGAATCTTATACACGAGCGTGAAGCATGAATACTGAACTGTGTATCTCCAAAATTGAACGTTTCGAAAAAAAAAATCCTATTGCATAATTTATTATCCAAATTTTGCCAATGTTTTGTATACATTTTGTATTGTGTGTACATGTGTAGCTATGCGTGCGTGCGTGCGTGTGTAAGACAGGCACAGAGAGAGAGAGAGAGAGAGAGAGAGAGAGAGAGACTTGCTCCTAGACCTACTTGACTTAGCTTTTAAACAAATGTATTATAGATTTCTAGAGTTATACGTGGTGTGTCTAAAAAGTTCGGTGAATGGTGTCATATCTGAACGGCAACTTGGCGCATGTGCTTGCGCATACGCATGGTTCTTCAGAGACTTGGGGAGAATCGATACACAGCATGCAATGCATGTGACTGGTAGTGTAAACAGACTGCGACCAGTTGAACGTAGTCAGTGTGAGAGGAAGTGTCACAGCGCAATGGAGCAACGTGTAAACATCAAGTTCTGCTACAAATTGGAGAAGACTGCAACGGAGACACATAGAATGTTGGTGCAGGTGTACGGGAGAGAAGCCGTGAGCAGAAAATGTGTTTACGAATGGTTTAAACGCTTCCGTGAAGGGAAGGAAAAAATTCAGGATGAGCCACGTTCAGGTCGGCCATCAACAAGCCGAACCCCAGAAATGATCGAGAAAGTGCGACAAATGATGGCACAAGATCGGCGACTGACTCTAAGATTGATTGCGGAGGAATAGGACATTAGCAAGGACACGGTGCACATCATCGTCCGCGATGATTTGGGTAAGCGGAAGATCTGCTCCCGATTTGTGCCGCACAAGCTCACAGACGAGCAGAAAGCAAAACGGATGGAAACTTCTGGTGATTTCATTTCCATGTGTGACCAGGATCCATTGCTTCTGAAAACCATCGTCACGGGAGATGAGACCTGGTGCTACCAGTTCGACTAAAAAGTTCGATGAATGCTATCAGAAAACAAAACAAAGATACAAACAAATTTTCTTTATTGCCCTTCAAAATAATCGCCACCCGCTACAACACACTTTTGACAACGTTCGTACAGTTTCTGGAAACTATCAGCAAAGGCCTCTTGTGGAATCGATCGCAGAACGGCTGTCACACGATCTTTGATAGCATTCACGTCCGCAAAACGTTCACCTTTCATGGCCGCCTTCAAGCGGGGAAACAGGAAGAAGTCCGCAGGATCCAGATCAGGGGAGTACGGAGGGTGTTCAAGAACAGTTACCATCTTCTGAGCCAGGAATTGGCGCACACGGATCGCACAGTGTGCAGGGGCATTGTCATGGAGCAGCATCCATTTTCCAGTCTTGTGGAACTCTGGCCGAACCCGCCGGATACGCTGTAGCAATCGGTTCAAAACGGACTGGTAAAATGCAGCATTAATGGTTTGACCTGCAGGAACAAATTCCTTGTGGATGATGCCGTTGTTGTCGAAGAAGGCGATCAACAGTGTTTTCACCTTGGATTTTTGCAGACGGTTTTTTTTTTGGTCGCGGCGAAGTCGGTGAACACCACGACATCGATTGCCGTTTTGATTCCGGATCGAACTGGTAGCACCAGGTCTCATCTCCCGTGACGATGGTTTTCAGAAGCAGTGGATCCTGGTCACACATGGAAATGAAATCATCAGAAGTTTCCATCCGTTTTGCTTTCTGCTCGTCTGTGAGCTTGTGCGGCACAAATCGGGAGCAGATCTTCCGCTTACCCAAATCATCGCGGACGATGGTGTGCACCATGTCCTTGCTAATGTCCAATTCCTCCGCAATCAATCTTAGAGTCAGTCGCCGATCTTGTGCCATCATTTGTCGCACTTTCTCGATCATTTCTGGGGTTCTGCTTGTTGATGGCCGACCTGAACATGACTCATCCTGAATTGTTTCCTTCCCTTCACGGAAGCGTTTAAACCATTCGTAAACACATTTTCTGCTCACGGCTTCCCTCCCGTATACCTGCACCAACTTTCCATGTGTCTCCGTTGCAGTCTTCCCCAATTTGTAGCAGAACTTGATGTTTACACGTTGCTCCATTGCGCTGTGACACTTCCTCTCACACTGACTACGTTCAACTGGTCGCAGTCTGTTTACACTGCCAGTCACATGCATTGCATGCTGTGTATCGATTCTCCCCAAGTCTCTGAAGAATCATGCGCATGCGCAAGCACATGCGCCAGGTTGCCGTTCAGATATGACACCATTCACCGAACTTTTTAGACACACCACGTATATCTAAACCTTACAAGAAGAGAATAAGTTTTTGGAATAATAGATTTTATGATAGTTTCGTGTAGAAATTCATTATATAAAACAGTCATTTCCAAGTACTGGCTCTGTGACGTCACACATCTCTGTTCTCGAGCTCCTTGAGAGGAAAAGCATAGCCATAAGAGCAAAGGAGGAGGAGTGGCAGTGGAAGGGATGGAGATGTTTAAATAGCGGAGACACAACATTACCCTCCTTCACGTGCTCTACCAGCTCTGCTCCGAGAGGGGAAATGCGCTCCGACGTCACAGGTTGGCCAGTTGAAAATGACTGATATAAAATGAAGCGTAGTATCGCTAAATTATTCAACAGCAACATTTTCCGAGATATTGGCAGAGAAATTTTGCAGTTTACCGTCCTAGTTTTATTCCATTTTTATCAGGTACTTTAGGTAGCTAAGAGTTCAAGCGCCGATTGATGATGGAAAAGTCTCGAGTTTCACCAAATAGGAACACTTAAAAATTATTTATGCATCTCTCAGTATTACTAGTTAAAATGGGTCCTATCACCATCTCACCATTGAAAGGACACAATACTACTATTTTCACATTATGGAGGCTATCCTCATAAAGGTGTCTGTTGAGTCTGGCTGAATGGAAGAGAATGGCTTATGGTCTTAACTCTGCCAGGCAAACTGCTGCTGCTATTTCAAAGCTCCGGAAACTGTTACTTTGAGTATTCAAGTACAAATCCCTTGTATAATTTATTATAGAAATTCGACACTATCAACAACAGTGGAAGAATCATATACAAAGAATGGGGAGGGAGAGACTTCCAAAATCAACTTTGGCATATAGAGCAGTAGGATACAGAGATCATGGAAGACCAAGATATCGGTGCAGGGATCAAAGCCGTCACAGATATCATGGTTTAAACGACGAAGTTCATAATGATGATCATGAAGTAGTCATGGAGATAAAACTTATCCGAAAGCAGCAGATTTGAGCCAGTTTCGTCTTCATGCGCTCTGTTTGAAATCCACTTACAAAATCTACACTTGATTACAGGCATACTAGTTCGTATTTCTTCCACCACGTAAACTTGTTAGATTTTAACTTTATTAGCTTTGTGACATTTATCACAAAACTATAATAAAACCCATTTCCTGGGAAATGCCAACGAACCGGTTTTACAGGGGAATTTTACAAACGACGTCCACTGGCTTCCAAATTTTTCTTTCTGAGGACAGTAAGCTTTCTTCTACACCTTTTATGTGTAACTCTTCTGTCATCCGGAATTTATTCGCATAGTCATGGAACATAGGACGACTTGGAACGTGAATATCAGGGAATTTTTCCTGGTATCTTCGAATTTCACCAGCCGAATTTGTTAAGACATAATTATATCATTATCATACACAACACACTCGCTGTATCTTTGTACCATTTTAAGTTACATTACAGGGCTTTTACTTATGTACTGACCGCTGGCGCGTTGTTTTGCTTCTCGGCTGCTGGGCATGTCGCAGCCTGTCGGACTCTTACGTTAACCCCGCTACTTAAAACGTGTGTACAATCGTACATTAGTCTACTCTTCATTGCTCTTCAATTGAGTATTTTAATTATTGTGAGATTAAATATCTATAAACCGGTAGAACTAATGAAATGAGAAACATTACAATGACCGAACTTAATCGTGTCGAACAGAATGTGTTTTCCCAATATAACGCCTGTTTATCAGAGGGAGGACATTTCCAGCATCTTCTATAAAGTACGATTTTATACACATTATAACTGTTATAGTATTTAATAGTAGTATTTACTTAATTAACCTAGTAGAGATAAGGCCATCAGGCCTTATAAGCAGTGGGGTTAACACACTACAGAGGCTGGCTGTTTATGTACTAAAAATAAGGCAAGCTGAGACTGAGCCGCAATCACCAAAATGAATTCTGACGCATTTATTCAATGATAATGATAACATGCTCTCTCCGTAATTGACGCGTGAGAGCGTATCGCCCGATTGTCAAGTTACCACATTGTGGTAGTGAAATAATCTGACAGAATAATATCGTTTACAGTGAGGTACAGCAATAAGGAAAGAAACAATATAACAGTTCCTCTGCTATTTTACACAGACGAAAACATATACGTACCGTACATACATAAGCCTACATACGTACGTAAACACATACATACATACATACATACATACATACATACATACATACATACATACATACATACATACATACATACAGTCCACACCTGTGGAATAACGGTTAGCACGTCTAGCCGCGAAACCAGGTGGCCCGGGTTCGATTCCCGGTCGGGGCAAGTTACCTGGTTGAGGTTTTTTCCGGGGTTTTCCCTCAACGCAATATGAGCAAATGCTGGGTAACTTTCGGTGTTGGACCCCGGACTCATTTCAGCGTCATTATCACCTTCATCTCATTCAGACGCTAAATAACCTAAGATGTTGATAAAGCGTCGTAAAATAACCTTCTAAAATAAAAATAAAAAATAGCCACCGGCGTAGCTCTGTCGGCTAAGGCGCTTGCCTGCCGATCTGGAGTTGCGCTCGGACGCGGGTTCGATTCCCGCTTGGGCTGATTACCTGGTTGGGTTTTTTCCGAGGTTGTCCCCAAGCGTAAGGCAAATGTCAGGTAATCTATGATGAAACCTCGGCCTCATCTCGCCAAATATCATCTCACCATCACCAATTCCATCGACGCTAAATAACCTCGTAGTTGATACAGCGTCGTTAAATAACCAAGTAAAGTAAAAAAAAAAATATATTACATACATATATACAGGGTGATTCACGAGGATTTACCGTCCCTTACGGAGCTTATTTCCGAAGACATTCAGAGCAAAAAAGTCATATAAACATTTGTCCTAATCTCAATACATAATAATACACTAATTTGAAGTTGTTTGTAAAATACCATTATTCTCGAGTTTTAAGGGTAAAAGAATATTACAGATAAAGAACGAATTATTCAGGAGTGTCATTTCTTTAATTAGCTAGTATTCTGAACCTAAAAATGTGTTGTCAATTCCATGGTTGCTTCGTACAATTTTTTTTTTTCGATTTATAACTACAGCATTGCATTTTCTTACGCATTTATCACAACAATTGTTACAAATCACGCCACACTTGTTAATTCTTTAAGACTGTACATTAGGATGCATAATTAAACTGTAAATAATAAAGTTTCTAAAGTCGTATGATTTGTAACAATTTTTTTTAATAAGTGCGTAAGAATGATGCCATTTTAGTTAAAAATTGAAAACTAAAATCTCTTCAAAACAATCAACAACACATTTTTAGCTTCATAACACTAGCCAATTAAAGAAATGACACTTCTAAATAGTTCATTCTCTATTTGTAATATTTTTTACACTTAAAACTAAAGAAAAAATGTATTTTACTAACAACTTCAAATTAATGTAACTTTGAAAATATTAAGATTAGGACAAAAGTTTATATCATATATATTTTTTTTGCTCAGAATGTATTCGGAAATACTCTCCGTAAGTGACGGTAAATCCTCGTGAATCATCCTGTATATATACGTAGCCTACACATACATGTACACTAGTCATGTCAGCATCAGCTCGCCATGAGTAGGGTCCACATCGCCCGCCGTGTAAATATAGCCTACGAGCTCGCGGGTAACCAGTGCTGCTCATCGGAGTGACTACTACCGCGGAGGAATAGGAGATTACGAATAAAGCTCTCCACCGCTGATTTTTATTTTATTTTAATTGGTTATTTAACTACGCTGTATCAACTACTAGGTTATTTAGCGTCGATGAGATTGGTGATAGCGAGATGGTATTTGGCGAGATGAGGCCGAGGATTCGCCATAGATTACCTGGGATTCACATTACGATTAGGGAAAACCTCGGAAAAACCCAACCAGGTAATCAGCCCAAGCGGGGATCGAACCCGCGCCCGAACGCAACTTCAGACCGGTAGACAAGCGCCTTAACCGACTGAGCCACGTCGGTGGCTTCCACCGGTGATCTCCGGTACTATCGTAGGTGGAACAGGGGACATACGGAGGGATGCGGTGGTTCGGAGCGAAGCGAGGTTTGAGAACGTAGAGCTCAAGGACGACCGGTGCGTACGGACTGACGGTAGTTGGAGTGGAATAAAATGACACCAAATCGGATATCCGTCGCATGGAAATTCTTTAATTTGTTTGAAGATAATAATAAAGTCGCACGCTGTGAACTTTGTGAGCGAATTTACTCTAAGGGTGGTGGTACTTCGAATTTGTTAGACCATATGAAACGAACGAACAATCGCGAACTTGAAGAAAGCGCCGACAATTATGTTGGACAGCAACTCGAACACTCAGCACAACTATCGAACAGTGCTGAAAAAGTTAAATTGGATAAACTTTTAATTCAGTTTATGACCAATGATATGCAACCACTCAGCGTCGTCGAAGATGCCGGATTTAAATATCTCGTCAAGGGCTTAAACCCAAGATATTCACTACAGTGTCGTAACACTTTTTCTCAGGTACTGTAAGTAAATAGAGCACGTGGTTTACGTGATAAAAACGTTGTGATAGTGTGTAGAATTGACTAACATAAAAAACTATTCATTATAATTTAACTAACCAGGGTTCTTAGTTGCTTTTTTCAATTGGTATCTACTTTTACGTGAATATTGCAGGTTCTTTTAGGCGACTTATACGACAGCGTTCAGAATAAACTGTGAACGGAATTAAAGGACTTAAAAAACTGTTGGTCCTCCAACAGGTAAGATGGATACGTAACAGTAAAAGTCCTCTACGTGTCAGGTGACCAATTAACTTCTGTTCTTTGGACTTATTTATCATCAAGGGAAGTCATACAGCCGACAAAATTGCTGGTTGAATTCAAGTCATTCATTCATGGAGACTAAACAACAGAGTTTCTGCCACTGTCACAGACAATGCCCCAAATATGGTTGCTGCCGTTAAAAAAATTAAATTTTTGCCATCTAGGCTGTGGTCCCCATATCTTGAACCTTACCGTGAAAGTAGGAATTTATAAGACCCCAGATGTGGGTGAATTTCTCTCTCACTTTTCAGCAATCGTCACTTTTTTTTCAAGTAAGTAACTTTTACTGTTCAAAACACTTTTGAACTCTGTTAAAAAGCGTGTTTACTTTGATTTATATATAAAAGTTCTAATAAATAATTTCGTGGTTTGATGTGCAGACAGAGTAACATTGCGAATGAAAAACTGAAAAGCAGAAGAATTTCAGCAAAAAAGGACCCTCTAAGATTGATCCAGCATATTGTTACGAGATGAACCTCAAAACTTCAATGATGAGCCGCTTACTTGAAATGAAAGATGAGTTGGTGATTGTGTTGCCAGAAAAGCCAAACGCTCCTAGGACGCTAACAGGTCCGTATTTGGAAATCTCTATGGCGTGGATCAGGTTAGATAGATTCTCTGAGTAGGTCTAAATTTTAAAATATAGGTATGTAAGTGTTTAGGCTAACATTAAGGGTCGCGGTTGTGGTACTCGTACTTGCTGTCAAAAATAAATTATTACCATTCAGATACACATTGACGGTTAATAAGTGATATCATCGTTTTCGTAGTTTTAAAATTACGCAAAATATTTGATACGATTTTTTAAAACTGCTTTAGTGCTATTGTTCCAAAGGTCCACAGTCTAGAAAAAAAATCTTGAAATTTCTATAAAACGTAACTTTCGAGCCAATAAAAGAAGACACATAACTTATATGGAATATTTAAAAGGCAACTTGAATTATATTTTAATGTTTAGATTAAAATATTGAGTTTCATTCTGAAACTAAAGAAACGTGTGGTAATAATATAATATATCTTTAAGTTGATATCAGCTTATATTTTCTATTACAGAGGAAGAGTGGCACGTTTTAGAAGAGACAGTTCAATTACTGGCATCCTTTAACGCAATTGATCACAATCCTATCCGGTGAAGAATCTTAATAAATTATTTTGGACAGTAAACTTTAATCCATTGATACCACACGTTTCTTTTGTTCCATTTCGAAACTCCCTTAATATATATTTACGTTAAACTAAACCGATTAGAATAATAATTGACAAACACTCTTTGTGAATAAACTAGTGTTTCCAGGAGAACTACAGTATAAATGTTTACATTAGCTACTGAAAATCTTTACTTCTGCGTTAGTTTTCAGTTAATTTTAATGTTATTAATTTGATCATTCACTTAAACTAATACGATTTTCCACATATACTATGAATTTCAAAACTAGAAAAAAATCTGTCAGCTAATGTAGTACTTCAAGCAAAACAAAAGAAAAAAGTAGAGCCGAAGAAAAAGAGAGAGAGAGAGAGAGGTAAATAAAAAGAAAATAAACAACAAAAAATTACAAATTATTATAAAAGATACGCGGTCGTCAGCGGACTCGAATCACTACCTGATCAGATTAAAGGAATGCTCAGCGGAAAATGTTGCCTATGTCTGCGCCGCAGCACATATACAACCTGCGCGGTATCAATCGGAGGTAACCGGAGGTCTCCGATTGAAAGCGCACAAACAACCGCTCCGGAGAAAAACCTAATCATAAGCAGCACTACGGGTAACTGTACTTTTCTCTTCTTTCGCCGCTAGAGGAGTGGTCGGGGTGAATATATACCGGTAATACGAAACTTACGATTGCTTACTTTACAGTACCTACTGAAAACAACACAAAGGCACATATTAGTGAGATTCTATAGAGTTTTATGCATTTATGTATTATGTATGTTTGATTGTTTTATTTTAATATGTAGCCTATAAGGTAATCAGAAGAATTAATTACTTTGTTTTATACTTGTACGTTTATTTATGGGAAGTTGATCCATAAATTATATATGTTATTGGAAAAGAAATTGGAGTATAAGGGTACAGTACATCAGTTATTCATGGATTTAAATAAGGCATATGACTTGGTTAAGAGAACAGTTTTATATAATATTCTTATTGAATTTGATATTCCGAAGAAACTAGTTCGATTAATTAGAATGTGTCTCAGTGAAACTTACAGCAGAGTCCGTATAGGCTAGTTTCTATCTGATGCTTTTCCCATTCACTGTGGACTAAAGTAAGGAGATGCACTATCACCTTTACTTTTTAACTTTGCTCTAGAATATGCCATTAGAAAAGTCTAGGATAACAGACAGGGTTTGGAATTAAACGGGTTGCATCAGCTGTTTGTCTATGCGGATGACGTGAATACGTTAGGAGACAATCCACAAACTATTAGGGAAAACACGGGAATTTTACTTGGAGCAGCTAAAGAGAGAGATTTGGAAGTAAATTCCGAAAAGACAAAGTGGCCTATATGATTATATCTCATCACCAGAACAAAGTACGAAATGGAAAAATAAAAATTGGAAATGTATCCTTTGAAAAGGTGGAAAAGTTCAAATATCTCGGAACAACAGTAGCAAATATAAATGACACTCGGGAGGAAATTAAACGCAGAATAAAATGGGAAATGCCTGTTATCATTCGGTTGAGAAGCTTTTGTCATCCAGTCTGCTGTCAAAAAAGCTGAAAGCTAGAATTTATAAAACAGTTATATTACCGGTTGTTCTGTATAGTTGTGAAACTTGGACTCTCACTTTGAGAGAGGAGCAGAGATTAAGGGTGCCTGAGAATAAAATGCTTAGAAAATATTTGGGGCTAAGAGGGATGAAGTTACAAGAGAATGGAGAAAGTTACACAACGCAGAACTGCACGCATTGCATTCTTGAACTGACATAATTAGGAACATTAAATCCAGACGTTTGAGATGGACTGGGCATGTAGCACGTATGGGCCAATCCAGAAATGCATGCAGAGTGTTAGTTGGGAGGCCGGAGGGAAAAAGACCTTGGCCGAGACGTAGATGGGCGGATAATATAAAAATGGATTTGAGGGAGATGGAATATGATGATAGAGACTGGATTAGTCTCGCTCAGGACAGGGACCGATGACAGGCTTATGTGAGGGCGGCAATAAACCTCCGGGTTCCTTAAAAGTAATTTGTAAGTAAGTATACGATTAAACTACTTTATAGATATCCAATGTAATTATGAAGACTATTAATTGGCATTCAAACCGCACTACTAGTTCTAGAATCAGCAGTAGCTGGTTTTATCCTGCGTAGTATACAGGTGCATAGTGACATTTTGCTCTGCCTATATACATTAATAACAGCAAGAAATGAAAATGCAGCAAAAAGGGTAAGGAAAAAGTGATAGCAAAATACATAA
Organism: Periplaneta americana; assembly: GCF_040183065.1. Classification (NCBI taxonomy): domain Eukaryota; kingdom Metazoa; phylum Arthropoda; class Insecta; order Blattodea; family Blattidae; genus Periplaneta; species Periplaneta americana. The sequence continues at coordinate 129,276,429 of NC_091121.1, forward strand.
CCCCTTGTTGTTAGATTTGCTAAGAAAATGGAACTTCGCTTTACCACAGTAGTTTTGAAAATAAATCTGAATCCTTTTACTCTAGATGCTTGCAGGAATTTGACAATTTCACTCTTTCTGTTCTGTAATTTGTGAATGTCGGTAAAGTCTTGAAAGACAGAAACAATATAAAACTTTACAGGAAAAAATCTCATATGATTTTCATTCTATAAGAGTAGGTATACGGAATAAAGAAAGTGCCCTCCATGTTCTATTGTAATTATGAAGAACCCGGATTTTGATGACATATCATCTTCACTTGAGTCTGAGACATTGTTTGTATATACAAATTCTGTTATAATCCCCGCATTCTAAAATGCATAATTTATAGTTAGTTTATATTTTCTACTATTTTCTAATTTTAGATAATATTTTAAATCTTTTATACATAGCTAAGTTATTTATTTCTAGTTTGATGGCATATTTATGTAATCCTGAAATTTTAGATAAATATTTACATTTACATTATAGAAAGAAATGTTTCTGGTATCTGTAATCTTAATGAAGGTAAGTGCACATAAATCTCGATTTTTAATTGTGCATTATAGAAAGAAATCAAAACAGCAAATGTAAACATTTAATTTTGTTACTGACCATACGCTAACAAAATCACTTAAGATATAAATTTTCCCTCCTAATACTTAAACGTATTTCATTTTGGTCTCCAAAATGCCATCGTCACTACCATAATAAAATTTTCTGTATCGATATTTCGCCAGCATCTTTATGGTGTACACTCTATTTAAATTTTACTTGGTTCTATTTTTTTTTTCCATATGTGTTAATATCTTTTGTTTGAAACCTGCGTATATAATTTTCATTTTAAATTTTATTGTAATCTATTCTGTGTCGCAAGGCAAACCCAAAATATTGGGTCAGACTAATAAATTGAATTTAAAGGTTCGCCATTCTGTTGCTAAATTATTTTCAGTAAGGGTAGTTCATTTTGTACTGAATTAAAAGAGCAGTCATTGTATATAATTTAATGAAATGTTTTTAAAGTGACCATGCCTAGATCGAAACATTCCGAAGAAAATCACTTGAGGAAACTTATTTCCGGCTTCGGTGAAGAAATAGTGTACACTCTATTTTATTATGTCAAGGGCATCATTCAGTGGCGGCTCCTGCATATTTCTTAAGAGGAGGAAAGAAGTTAACAGCGCAAAATGACACCTTCTTGAGAGAAACATGCTACAAATTAGCCTACATGCATACATGTAACACCAGGTAGTGTTAGGGTTGGCCTTCTCTTTCGTATAGCAATAATCTGTTCTTGTAAACTGAGTTTCCTAAATTGTCTAAATATGTTTTCACTTCCATTCATTGGTGGATAATTTCACAAATTAACAATTACAAGGAAATTCACAAACTCGCAGCATTTTTAGCGCACACTACAGCATCACACGTGTTGGTAGAGACTAGCTACTAACATATAACTAGAACCGTTTTACGGAAGTGGGAATGAGAAATAATCTCTTAAGAAAGCGAGAACACTGCACCCACCCACGTGGTCTGTGTTGCCACATGTACATTTTACAAGTTCAGTATCACATGCTTTTGAAGAATGTCAGTTCTTGTAAAGTCATACTACCATTATTGCTCAAAGCTGCAGGTGGCCGATTAATTTTTTTGTGCTAAAAATAATGTAGTTTGGAGTACTTTCAATTTCAAATATATTTGTACAAAACTGACAACTTGGCTGTTGTCCTAGCTAGTAGACAATGAATGGAAGTCAATTTCAGGGGCAAAAAAGATCGGCGATACTAACGTAAAACTACTTCCTCTTTGTTTTATATAAATCTAACTTCAACTTTCAGATATCCTCGATTTTTCAAACCATTAGTAGTAGCTTATATAAAATGCAATGAATAATATATTTTGATTTATGATTTAAAAAAAGTTTATATGGTGTTTTTCATAGCTTTGCGTTAAAACTGTTTTTATTGCGCCTCCTCCTAGATGTGTTATAGTCTGGTTGAATGCAGCATCGTTAGATGGCAGCAGTAGCGAGTTTGCGGTTTGCTGCAAGACCAGTTGGTTTCTATTTCCCGCCCATGCGCTGATTCAGAGGAGGATCTCCTCCCTAACTGTTCATTCGCTTGCTTTAAAACTCTGCTTCTTTCTCTGGCCGCTAGTGCGCTGTTGTCCATGTGTGTTAACTGCAAGAAAGAAGGAAAGGATTTGCTTTCCTCCATACAAACAATCTCGCATCTTTCTCACAGTTTTCTAAGGCACATGAGCGCGCGTCGTTTAAAACTCGATCAACCGAGGTTTTCTTATAGCTGTGAACTTAAAAATTATCGAATCTTCCTCGAATTTCAAGGCATATATTTCATTTGGTATTTACTTTCAAAAGAATAAAAATGTGAGGAGGACGTTCCTCTCTTCCCTCTTCCGAGAAACTGCCACTGGCATCATTCCAGGAGGATGTATGAACAAAACTGCAATTTTACAGTAAAGTAAAAGTAAATCCATGGCGCTACATCCCATGAAGTACCAAGACCGACCAGCAGTCTGCTGGTCTCACCTCCACATACCGAAGCAGAGGTGGACGATCATCCAACCAGTATGGAGGTATCGTGTGGTTAGCACGATGATCTCTCCAGCCGTTATAGCTGGTTTGCGAAACCGAATTTTCGCTACCTATCGTAGCAAAATGCATCACGATGCTGGGTGGGCACTGGTTCCATACACTGGCCGAAATTTCATGAGAAAATTTCTTTCCTCATGAGGACTCGAACTAGCGCGCATTCCGTAACGCGAGTCCTAGGCAGCATGCCTTAGACCACGACGCCACGGCGAGGGACGCAATTTTACAGTACGGCCATAAAATTATAGAATGAGTTTCCTTTTCTTGTCTACACAACAATATACTTTCTTTGACTCTTTCTCAGTCCATTGCCATTCTCAGACGATTGTTTTCAAACATAAAAGGGTTCTATTATAAATATCTCAACATCACAAAATTTGTTGATACGCTCTAATCATATGATACCCTCGATGTAATATATAAAATACTTTTAAATATTTAAGGGTGTTAAACTTTTTTAAGTCTCGTTTCAAATTATATTTTCATCGATTTTCACAAACTAAAACCGTAGAGATTAGGCAGGATAATATTCGAAGGAGAGTAAAACATTTTAAGCGCTTTCGGAAGGCCCTATTTCTGTGGCGTAAAAGTATATCCCATGTTTCTCCTTCTATCGAACGTAGAATAATGCAATTTTTATTACATATATTTTATTCATTTTTCTCCATTTTAACGTAGGGGATGTTTCCTATACTCAATATTGAAAGACAAGTATTATAAATAGAATAATTCTGTCCTAAAGGGTTAGGTACAGCTTACAGCAGTAAAATTTTGGAAATATTCAACATTTTTTCCTCCATTACTGTATCTTGTACAATAATGAAAATTAGTATGTATAAAACACTGCCCTTCTGCTATATATATATATATATATATATATATATATATATATATATATATTTACGATTTAAAAAAAAGTGTTTCCCACATAACTAAAAAACTGTCCAACATTGTGATGAAATTTTTTGTGTGTATTTATGCATGTCATATATACAATATGATGCAAGATCACTTCTCTACCTTTCATAGATCGTCTGACAAAAAATAAATTCATTTAAAAATGGTCACAAATCAGTATTTTCTTCTAACACAAAATAAAAAAATATTATTTATTAAGAATTGTAGTTGAAAGAGCATGATATTGTAAAACATGAATTTCAGCAATCAAATAAAAGCGCGAGAACATGAAAAAATTACCAAGTGTTTGAGTTATGAGGGAAACGCTTCATTACTGCACAGTGAACTGCCATAATTTTGAATTTTGAAAAAAATATATATATAAATACTTTTTTTTTAAAGTAAAACTATATTTTTCATATAGCAGAAGGGCAGTGTTTTATACACACCAATTTTCATTATTGTACAAGATACAGTAATGGAGGGGGAAAAAAAAAAGTTGAATATTTCCAAAACTTTTACTGCTGTAAGCTGTACCTAACCCCTTAATTTGCAATATTAGATAAAAAAAAATATCCCACACAATTTCAATATAATTACAAAAATCTTACGTAAAACTCATAGAAATAGTGTTAAAATATATGATACAATTTGCAGATACTTTCACATAGTAGATTCTGAGAAATTGGTAGACTATATGAAGTGTGGAAGAGTAACATTACAGATATGGGGCTTTCCCATTTATCTTAATAAAATAAATATGGTTATATTCAATTTAACATGTAGCTGTAGTTTTCGTAATTATTCTAAGTCCCTTCTCGTAAACTACAGATAGTTTTATTTAATCCTTAGTGAGCCCTTCAACGGCTGTGACGCCACTGATTATTATTATTATTATTATTATTATTATTATTATTATTATTATTATTATTATTATTTTAATACTTATTTTCATACATTTCTTGGACATCAGAATTCAGGTCCTGAAAGTTATATTGACACTAGTTGCATGTTTAGTACATTTTTCGGTATATTTGCATTAATTATTCAATGTTTGTTTTTGCATCCATATCTACACTCTATACTTAACACAGCGTAACTATTTGCAAACTTGACAACAGAATTTAGAATTTAATTAATTCTGTTAGTTTTTCCAGAGAGTAGTCAGTCTTTGATCAGAACACATTTGTTTTCTCACACCTTTCTTTATTTTATATTATGAAACATCCTACGGCCACATGTCAGCGATAAATTGTGGTTGCAATGTGAACAAATAATTTTAATTTCGCGGTACGACATTAACTATTGTTTATGGACAGCTCCTTGTAGCACCATGGCATGCACCCTCACAGAGAACTTGATGTATCAAAACAAGCAAGAAGTTGGAACTTTTTACGCAGAATTTACACAGCTGTGATCTTGTCCCGATCTCTCATCGCACTGACCTTCCAAGACGCTGTACAGGTGGTGATGCTGTTGGCAACTGTTGCAACACTCCCACATATGGCGAACAAGTGTATGCGTGAGAACAGCGAATACTTCGCTTATCTTTTATTAGAGACCAATTTTATATTTATTTATGCTACCAAACATAGCTTATCGGCCAACTTCGCAAGTATAACTGTTTAACGCGGGATTGTGCCGGCAGGTTTCGAAACTCAGCAGGAGGGAAACAGCATAGTTACGGCTCCTTTCTTTGGCTTAGCAACGTTACATTCATGGCCGGTGTAAAGCTGATCGAGTAAACTGGGTTTTTGAGCTTTTACGCTCCATCCATCAGTGAGATGAGAGAATCAGAGTCTGCGTTTACGTTTGTCGGCAAGAGCAATAACAAAATGATGTTTTATCTTGGAATTATAAATATTTATGTATTTGTAGTCTGTTATTTAACGACGTTGTATCAACTATTAGATTATTTATCGTCGATGGAATTGGTGATAGTGAGATGATATTAGTGAGATATGGCCGATGATTCGCCATGTTTACCTGACATTTACCTTACAGTTGAGAAAAATCTCGAAGATACCCAACAAGATAATCAGGTCAAGCGGGAATCAAACCTATGTCCGAAAACAACTGCGAATCAGTAGGCAAAATTTCTGTCTTGAAAAGAATAAGTTAAAATAATGTGACTTCAGAAATGTTGAAAATATATTATTTTCAGTCTAATTATTTATGGATAATTAATGAACCAACAGTGTAAAAAAATGCATTCTGTATTTTACCTAATATAGTATATGCCTACTTGCTTATTTTTCCTGCAATATATTATGTCAATATGCTATTCAAATAACTTGGAGCAACAGTATTAATATAGATGACAGTCAGGAGGAAATTAAACGCAGAATAAATATGGGAAATGCCTGTTATTATTCGGTTGAGAAACTTTTGTCATCTAGTCCGCTGTCAAAAAATCTGAAAGTTAGAATTTATAAAACAGTTATATTACCGGTTGTTCTGTATGGTTGTGAAACTTAGATTGAGAGGGGAAGAGAGATTAAGGGTGTTTGAGAATAAGGTTCTTAGGAAAATATTTGGGGCTATGAGGGATGAAGTTACAGGAGAATGGAGAAAGTTACACAACGCAGAACTACACGCATTGTATTCTTCACCTGACGTAATTAGGAACATTAAATCCAGACGTTTGAGATGGGCAGGGCATGTAGCACGTATGGGCGAATCCAGAAATGCATATAGAGTGTTAGTTGGGAGGCCGGACGGAAAAAGACCTTTGGGGAAGCCGAGATGTAGATGGGAGGATAATATTAAAATGGATTTGAAGGAGGTGGGATATGATGGTAGAGACTGAATTAATCTCGCACAGGATAGAGGCCAATGGCGGGCTTATGTGAGGCCGGCAATGAACCTCCGGGTTCCTTAAAAGCCATTTGTAAGTAAATAAATATTATATTATGTCTAGGATAAACATTATACGAGTATATTACTTTCGTAAATATTCTGTATGCTTAATGTTGATGAAGAATGAGTTAACATGTTTTATATAGCCTACTTACCATGGCGCGGCCGGGTAGCTCAATTGGTATTCAATCCCAGGTGGTGGCGAAATATGTCTCATATCCAAAACATCCAGAACTCAGTCTCTTGTCAAATTAAGCATAAGCCTTTCCCAGAGCAAATGACTGACGAAGAGTGGTGCCGACCACATTACCACATTCTAGAGCCGAATTTGTCGGGCACTTTCATGGCGTGTAAAGGGATATACTTCCACCTTCACTTACCCTGGGACCTTTCCAAAATCATCAGGTCAGAAACCTTCCTTGATGGGCCGTACACGAATAGGCATTATGAAGAAAATGTTACATAAAAATATTTGACAATACCAACTGCAAGGTAGAAAAAATAACTTCAAAAAACAACGTTAAATCTACTTTTAAGTCGGCTTTTTGTTATGCTTCTCGACAGCATTAGCTCTTAAAGGGTTGAGAGAAAACCCCTGAAGAAACCTCAACCAGGTAACTTGTCCCAACGAGGAGAGACGATATTATACTCCGCCCCAGACTCACGATGGTTCCCACTGTTGGTCGCATCACAGGATAACGTAGCGATAATAACGCAATTAGATCGCAGATCAGAGTAGCGCCGCGGTCGGTCACGTTAATAGGGTGGGGTATTCACGAGAGCTGTTTTTGAACAGATAACAGTTAAAACACTTTATAAACGGGCTTTGAAATCGATCGCGTTATTCTTAGTAACAAATTCAATAAACCCGGCTATTCGATGATAAAACCATTCCGTGATCACACCATCACAAGCTCGTTTGTAAATGTTTCGTAGCTCCACAGAATTCCTATCCTCTCGCAATTCTATGGGATAGACAAGAATTAGTACGCGCACTTCAAAGTGCTTCATTGGATTATAGGTGAAATAAAGAATGCATTTCATAGACGTAGATATAAATGTTCTTCGGTATTAATTGTGTGTGTGTCTCTCTGTCTGTCTGTCTGTATGTCTGTCTGTCTGTCCGTCCGTCCGTCCGTCCGTCGCCCGCCTGTCTCTCTCTGCCCGCTTGCCGGTCCCGCCCATAAAGCAGTGATGTCAAAGCAAACGCATTTTTCTGACCTTGACGTCGTGCGCGGGCATCAAACGCTAGGTATGGAAGGAGGAAGAATTATGTATATGAATAAGCAGCCTGTTGGATTAAGAAAACAGTGGTGCACAAACTTCAAACGGAACGTGAAATTTTATGTCGTTATTTTTATATGGCTTCTTTCTGTTTGATATTATTTATATTGTCTGTAAAACAAAAGTACCAACACCAATTTATTAATATTGCAGTTATGTTTTAAACGTTAATAACATAATAAAGAGTTAAGAAGGAATATCCACATAAATTCCATAGTAGTACAACTATACTGTACTAAATGGATGAAACACATCATTCATAAAGAAAGTGATGTCCAAAAAAAAAAAAAAAAAAAAGAGATTGAGTATGACATGATAAGTTTGAATTGATATTGATGGTATCTTTAGCCTTATAAAGTAATCAATAAACTAATCAAACCAATATTACAGTACAAAGCAAAGTTACCAAGATGCTGTATATGTTTTATTTTATTGGGTTATTTTACGACGCTGTATCAACATCTAGGTTATGTTCAACTGTGTAAGCAAGTTTTAATCCTGGTTGAGTGTAAGAGAAGGCCTTACGGCCTTAACTCTGCCACGTTAAATAAAGCCATTATTATTATTATTATTATTATTATTATTATTATTATTATTATTTAGCGTCTGAATGATATGAAGGTGATAATGCCGGTGAAATAAGTCCGGGGTCCAGCACCGAAAGTTACCCAGCTCGTATTGGGTTGAGGGAAAACCCCGGAAAAAATCTCAACGCGGTAACTTGTCCCGACCGGTATTCGAACCCGGGCCACCTGGTTTCGCAGCCAGATGCGCTGACCGTTACTCCACAGGTGTGGACTGTATATGTTTTAAGTGTAACTAATATTCCATAACAAAACTCTTATCGCATTATGATTTTAAGGCGAATTTGGTGAGCAACTTCCTATCATCAGAATATTAAATTATTTTCTCGAAATGTGCTGAAATTATAGAGCTGACATGTTTACAACACATGAGCATATATCTTTTGCTTAAGATTTAACAGTAGTTGCTTTGTTAATTAACTTCCTTACAAACAATTTCCATGCAAATATTTTCAAAATTTTCAATACACTATCTTCAGTAATACGTATTTACCAGGGGCGGCTCGTCCATAAGAGCTGCAGAGCTGCAGCACTCCCTGCTTTGACAGGAAAATAAAAATAATATTTGTTTTAATTTGTAGAATAATTGTTACAGCTTTTATTGCTAAATTGCTTTATATTTCATCTGGCCGGGTATATGTAGGCCTACTATTATTTTATGCATAATCTTTTTGCGCGTCGACTGTACTGGAATTGACACTGAATTCAAAGTCGTCCTGGGATCTGCAGGGTAGGAGAGCTCACAGAGAGTCTGCCTTGCTTGGTCAGGGTGTAGAGAGGTGAAGGGAAGCAGAGGGAATCTGCCGCTGTTTAAAACCCATATTTCACTGCAGTGGCTTGCAGAGCCAGGCCATTCAAGGGAAGATCTTTCCTCCACTCCCACACAGCTATTGTAATGCTGCGTCAAATGGATTCTCTATTCCCTTGAAACGTAATGACAACATTTTTATTTTCTCTTCACTTACTTATTGTTGTAGAATCTTATCGAGATAATATAACGAAATTAATATTGTATTTTGCCTTATTACGTATATAGCCAGCCTCCAGCAGAACCTAATATTTGCCGTAACTCAAAATGATTGCACGAGTAGAATCCTTTTTATATAGCACGTAAAATACGAAAGAGACTTATTTTCCTGTTTTAGAAAATTGTTGACCAGCAGTATGTCTGAGTGTTGCTTTGGTATGACGTCTTAGTACCGTAACTTAATCAGTGCAAATATGCAAGCATGAGTGTGTGTGAATTACAGAATATTAATTTTATTTTTCTCAACTTTCCCTTGCGGAGAAGATTGACGTAATGAAGTGAAATTAAAGAGTCGTCCGTTACCCGACTTAAATCTTATTCAAGCTTCATCCAGCCGAAATAGTGCATATATGTAAGGAAGTATAACAATGAAATTTACGCTAAGCATTTGTGGTTACGTGGATTTGAACAAAAACAATTCTGTATTTTGTTTTCCTTGCCTCCTCTTCGGTGGTGATCCTGCATGGCTAGGAGTGGTGTGAGAAATTTAGGACATTTGCTCCTAAAAATTAAAAGCACAAATCTTCGCAGTCTCGCCTGAAAAATGTTGTTTCATTGGCTATGTTAGGCAAACCTAATAATATTGCTGCGCAATTAAATGAAGCGAACAGGACAAACATTCTCAAACATAATCAAGAAGTGAGAAAAAATCGTGAAATTATTTTAGAAAATATTAATTGTACCAAATTTTGTGGCCAATATGAACTTTCCCTTAGGGGACATGATGAAAAAACGATTCGAAGAACCCTGGTGTATTTCGTGGGTTGCTACAGTTATTGAGTAATCTAAAAGAGCCTCTCAAAAATCATTTGAAACATGCCACTGTTTAAAGGTAATTCTAAAACAATTGAGGATGAACAGGTAGATTGAGTGTCTGCCGATTTGAAATTCAGACTAAAATCAATGGTATTAGTTTTTCTTTAGCGATTATGGCAAATAATGGCACAGACATCTCCCAACTAAGTCAGGAAGTTTTTATTTTTCGATATGTAGTGCATTTATTTTTGTCCTATACTTATTAGTAATGATATCAGAAGTGAAATTTGTGTGTACCAAAATCTACTGCAGCTCCCCCAATCCACAAGTTCACGAGCCGCCACTGGTATTTACGGTATATTAGATTTACGAAAACATTCTGTAAGGCTACTAAATAAATAGGCCTATGTCTGAAAATTTACTTTTGTATAACAAAAGTTGAGAAAATATTTCTTTGAATAAAAAAATCAAACTCGTGAAAAATGAGCATTAAAATTAAAACTTACATTCTTATAATGCACTTACACTTCAGACAAATCTAAAAATTAACATGGATACATTTTTAATAAGTTCTCTTCCCTTTATCTATTGAATCAGTGCTGGCCATCCCTGTATATAGCTCAACCAAGCGGCATATACTACCTCTTTCGTTTGTTTCTTTCCTTTCCGCTGTAAAGCGCTCAGGCTCTTCTGAGCTCTAAAGCGCGCGGTTGCTCCTATGGGCATCAATTGACATGACTGCCATAAAGTGAAGAAATATATATATATATATATATATATATATATATAAGGAAAACACAAACTTACGTACAAATGGCTTTTAAGGAACTCGGAGGTTCATTACCGACCTCACATAAGCCCGCCAACGGTCCTCATCCTGTGCAAGATTAATCTAATCTCTATTATCATATCCCAACTCCCTCAAATCCATTTTAATATAATCCTCCCATCTACGTCTCAGCCTCCCCAAAGGTCTTTTTCCCTCCGGTCTCCCAACTAACACTCTATATATACATTCTGGATTCGCCCATACGTGCTACATGCCCTGCCCATCTCAAACGTATGGATTTAATGTTCCTATTTATGTCAGGTGAAGAATACAATGCGCGCAGTTCTGTGTTGTGTAACACTAAAGTAAATTTTAATGGTATAGGCAGCTAACTGCCTGTTTCGCCTTCAAAATCTGCTAGCTATCGCTTATTTAGTCTACTTACAGATCTCTTTTTCCTAGGTTTATACTTCCTATTTGTTTAGTCGGTTTTGTATCTGGCATTCTTTCTAAATGCTGCAGTATTTTCATTGTCGTTTATAATCTTTCAATCTACATTCACGTTAAATGTTGTAATTCTTCTCTTATATCTCAATTTTTTATTTTATGTAGTTTTGTACATCTTTAACTCCCCTAAAAAATTCATTTCTGAGACCTGTATTTTACTTTCGTGTTTTTTGGTTGTTCACTTTCGTAAGATAGTATAGGTACAGCCATAAATTTGTAGAATTAAAATTTTGTCTCTCTACTTACTTTGTTTCTCTTAGTGGAATTAATTGTGACACAGATCTGGAATTTATTCAATTTGATATCTGTATCATAATCTTTATCATAACTAATATAATTTCCTAAATACGTAGTTAAAATGGCTTAGGCCTACGTGCTCTATCGCTTTGTCGTTGATTATTACATTCGTTCTTACTGGTTCCGTATTAGTTTCCTATTGAAGTAGTAGTAGCAGTAGTAGTAGTAGTAGGATTAGTAGTAGTAGTAGGATTAGTAGTAGTAGTAGGATTAGTAGTAGTAGTAGTAGTAGTAGTAGTAGTAGGATTAGTAGTAGTAGTAGTAGGATTAGTAGTAGTAGTAGTAGGATTAGTAGTAGTATCAGTAATAGTAGTAGTAGGATTAGTAGTAGTATCACTATAGTAGTAATAGGATAGTAGTAGTAGTAGGATTAGTAGTAGTATCACTATAGTAGTAATAGGATAGTAGTAGTAGTAGGATTAGTAGTAGTAGTAGGATAGTAGTAGTAGTAGTAGTAGTAGTAGTAGTAGTAGTAGTAGTAGTAGTAGTAGTAGTAGTAGGATAGTAGTAGTAGTAGGATAGTAGTAGTAGTAGTATCAGTAATAGTAGTAGTAGGATAGTAGTAGTAGGATTAGTAGTAGTATCAGTAATAGTAGTAGTATTAGTAATAGTAGTAGTAGAATTAGTAATAGTAGTATTAGTAATAGTAGTAGTAGTAGTATTAGTAATAGTAGTAGTAGTAGTATTAGTAATAGTAGTAGTAGTAGTAGTAGTAGGATTAGTAGTAGTATTAGTAATAATAGTAGTAGTAGGGTTAGTAGTAGTACTAGCAGTGCAGCAATAGTTTATTTTTAATAACTATTTTAGCTGAAGAACTTATAGGCCTATATAATCTGAATTCAACTTGGGCGAGAAATGACAAATATGTACACTTCCTCAAAAAAAAAAAAAAAAAGGAATGAGACGATAGACTATTCTAAGTCCCAGATACAAGCCACTGCGCATGATCGGTGGCTCGAAGCCCAGACACACAAGATAACGCGTAATTCAGTTATTTAAATTCAGTCCATTTGATTTGTCTTTGGAACTCGTTCCGAACCTTGACAAAAAAAAAAAAAAGTAAACGTTTTGTAAAATTTAATGCAATTTAAATAAAAAAACACCTGAATTTAGATATTGAGGGGGAAGTCTGAAACCAGGTTCAATTGCATTTTAGATTTCACTCCCACCCATAGCCACCTCCACTTCGAAATTTCAAATGGTACTGCTGTATTTTTTTACTTAAATATGAAAGAATATTCAATTGTTTATACATCTCATTCATTTATTTCACATATTTTGCACCATTTTACAATAACATAATACACGAGCACATTTATTACAAGAAATGTTCAATTGTATTTGTAGCTTCAGCTCTAATCAACAGTAACAATCGAAGTTGCCAGACAACTATATAAAACAAAAGATGTGAAATAAATGAATGAGGTGTATAAACAATTGAATGCTCTTTCATATTTAAGTATAAAAATATAGGGGTGGCATTTGACATTTCAAAGTGTGGGGAGTGAAATCTAAAATGCAATAATTAAACCTGGTTTCAGACCTTTCTCTCAATATATAAATTGCTGTGTTTTTTTGTTTAAATTGAATTAAATTTTAATAATGAGTTATTTAGACAGGGAACTTTTGAAATGAAAGCCTTGGGCCTTAATGGCAAGATCGACACGCCCCGCAGAACAGAGACCTTTCGCTCGTCTCAATAGCTCAGTCGGCTTAAAGCTCCTTCGTGTCATGCGGAAAGGACCAGGTTCGCGGCGTACACTCGCAAGCTCATTTTTTGTTTCCTTATAACGTTAAAACAGAGTCCTGGGATTAAGTGGCCGATCACGAGCACGATGAGACTTGTTTTCGATAAGTGTTAATGGTCACAGAGAATACAAAATTAAAAATTGTAATATTATAAAATAATAATGAATGCGTTAATTATGAAAAATATACATTTAAAAATGCATGATTCTGCGACATAGGTATTTTAATAAATAATTATTGTAATTTGGAACTTAAGATGTCTTTGTAAATGGAGTAATTTTTTTAAAAATAATAACAGTGAAATTCAGAATGTTTTTAACAAGCATTAAGAACTGATTTTAAATAGCAATAATAATTACATTTGAATACTAACCATATGAGACACCGAGACGAGTGGGGGACACGAGTGTTTATCTAGCCGTTTTTTCTCACCGAAGGCGGGTGCCGTTTCAAAATACTGAAACACAATGCTATATCACGACAAGGACCAAGACGTAAATCATAAAAGAGACCACGACAAGCACAAAAGCCACGATAAAGACCATGACAAGACAGTGGTGTTTGCCGTGGTCCATGTCGTGATCCCTGTCTTACGTCATGTCTTGATCATTGTCGTGATTCTTATTGTGAGCCTTATCATGGTCCTTCTCGTTGAGCTCATCGTGGTGCTTACCGTGGTCCTTGTTGTCTCTCTCATGGTTCTTACCTTTATCCTTGTTGTCTTTGCCGTGATATTTATCGTGGTCCTTGTCTTTGTTATGGTTCTTAACGAGATTTTTTGTTGTATTTATTGTAGTCCTTGTCTTGGTACTTTTTGAGTCGCGGTCCTTGTTACCTTTGTCATGGTCATTATAGTGATCTTGGTCCTAGTCGTGATTCTTATCGTGGTGCTTCTCGTGGTCCATATCGTGACCCTTATCATGGTGTTTGTCGTGACCTATATCGTGATCCTTGTTCTCATTGTCCGTTTTATTGTTTTCGTGGTCATTATCGTGGTCCTTGTCTTTGTCATGGTCGTTATTATGGTGATCGCGTGGTCCTTGTTGTGATTCTTATCGTAGTCCAATCGGATTCCTTGTCGTGGTACATATCGTGATCCTTACTGTGTTTCTTGTCCCTGTTTTTTTCATGGGCCTTATAGCGGTTCTTGGTTTTTGTCATGTTCCTTATAATGATCCTTGTTTTCTTTGTTGTAATCCTTATCATGTTTTTTTATTTTAATGGACCTTATCGTTCTTCTTGTCTTCGTCATAGTCCTTATCGTTATATTTGGTCTTAGTCCTTAATGTAGCTTTGCTCCTTATCGTATTCTTGGTCCTTATAGTGATCTTGGTCCTTATTGTGATCTTGGTCCTTATCATGATCTTGGTCCTTATCGTAGTCTTGGTCGTTCTCGCTTCTTATCGCCACCTCTATCTTGGTCTTTTCTCATCCTTGTGATCCTTATCGCTGCCCATGTCGTAGTTCTTATCATGATCTTTGTTGTGGTTCATGTCGTGATCGCAATACCAAGTGTCGTCTCATTCCTTTTTTGGGGAACTGTACGTATTACTTGGAGTCCTGTTTCAATGACAGAGTTCTTTTTCATGCCGTAGATCTAAGACCACAGTATAAAGAAGAAACAGTAGAGACAATTAATACATTTCGTGAGAACGAATTCTGAGTGCATATGTCACGAAAGAGAGTCTAATATCTGGAATCTCCACCAAATGGTTCTCCATCTACATAAGGAATCTGACAGAGCTGGCGTAATTTAGTATTAACTGAAAACATTCATTACTCATCCTTTAACAATTTGAAAGATATGAGGCAAAGAAATTGCAACTTAACCATAATAATAATTACTTTCGTATGTAAAGATCATGAAAATATTCATTAATTGACGCCAATGTTCAAGTCACTGTTTATTACTTATTTATCTACAAAATTTGTTATAGCCTACAGTATATCTTTAGTATTGTCATTATTTATGCATCCATTTTGTGTTATTTATTTATGCCTTTAATATTATTTTCTATAGAGTTATTATTTATACAGTTTATTTCTTATATGTTCTCTTATTTATATGGATGCGAGACGTAATATGCAATTTCAGAAATTCCGAACATTTGTTAGGATTAGAAATTAAGTTATAAAATCGAACCTATTACAAAGAATAGGCTACGACTAATACTGACAAAGAAAATGTTTTATGATAATATTTTATGAACTCATCTTCCATTCATTCATACATAGTGTTCAGCCCAAGGGCAGATCTTTCACTGCAAACCCAGCATTCTCCAGTCTTTCCTATTTTCTGCCTTTCTCTTTGTCTCCGCATATGACCCATATACCTTCATGTCGTCTACCATCTGATATCTTCTTTTGCCCCGAACTCTTCTCCCGTTCACCATTGCTTCCAGTGGATCTTTCAGTAGACAGTTTCTTCACAACCAGTGACCCAGCCAATTCCTTTTCCTCTTTCTAATCGGTTTCAGCATCATTCTTTCTTCATGCACTCTTTCCAACGTAGCTTCGTTTCTTACTCTATCCATTTCACACGCTTCATTCTTCTCCATTATAACGTATAAAATACTTACTTACTTAAAAATGGCTTTTAAGGAAACCGCAGGTTCATTGCCGCCCTCACATAAACCCACTGTCGGTTCCTATCCTGTGCAAGATTAATCCAGTTTCTATCATCATATCCCACCTCCCTCAAATCCATTTTAATATTACCCTCCCATCTACGTCTCGGCCTCCCCTCTGGTCTACCAACTAACATTCTATATGCATTTCTGGGTTCTCCCATACGTGCTACATGTCCTGCTCATCTCAAACGTCTGGATTTAATGTTCCTAGTAAGTATTTAATGAATTTCAATCTTAAGGCATATAAACTTGCAAATGTTTATTTGCTATTTAATCACAATATATGAACGTTTTCGCCGTTTAGGGCATCTTCAGATATAACAATACATATTATCTGGACCTATAATAACATATTATGCAAATAACAAGGAAAATAGAGAACAATATATGTGGTACATGAAATTCATGAGCTCTATGTAGATATAACATGAAACAGGATGAATATTAAGATAATCTTTGAATTTGAACTTAGACTGGACGAATATTTTATTTATACATATAGCTCATGTTACAATTAATATACAATGTTTAAAATTTGTCAATGATGTTAATTTTAAAATTTACAATGATGATAATAAAATATTTCAAGTAGTCATGGCTGAAAGTTGTCATAAGTTGCAAGGTAGTATGCGTAGTTAATGTTCTTGTGTTTTATAATTATTTCGCTTAGAGAGGCCGTTGGCAATTTGAATGTTGTTTGACGTTGATGACTACTTTATGATTGATATACGGTGATTAAATTAGTCAATGTTAAAATTTAAATTTTATAATGAAGGTGATAAAATATTTAGAGTAATCATGGCTGGGAATTTCGTAAGTTCAAGATAGTTTTCGTAGTTGATGTTGTGTGTTTTGTAATTGTTTCACCTGAAAATAGAGATTAAGAGATAATAATAAATGCAAAATATAGACAAGTTATTATATAGAGACGCAGATAATTATTATTATTATAAGATTACTTGTTAAAATGTTGTTTATGTTAAAGAATTACTGTTGGGTGTAATTAGTTGAGATATTGAATAAATGCTCGTTGATTGTGAATGTAGTGGAATGTACGATAAATTTCGTAATAGATAAGTCATGAGTTGGGTATGATTTTTAATCATTCATTGAAAATTAATAGAAAGATCAATATAATAATTCGTAATAATGAGCTATAATACCAAATATATGTAAAAGATTTATGGCAGCAGTAATAATTATTATAAGATTACTTACTTAGAGGTCATTGACTTTGAAATGGCTACTCTGATGTGCTGACATACTATTACGTGTTCTCAGGTTTATTGAAGAATATAAATGAAGAAGTTCTATAAACAAAGAATATTAACTATTAATTTACTTTCAGTTATGATATGGGGATATATTGTTTTAATGAAATTCGACGGCATTCGAATACTTACATTTGTATGTACTGGTGTTGATGTGTTGGAGGTTTTAAGAGAACTGAAGCCTAGATAGTCATGTGTATTGAGGCATGTAACGGCGCAAGAATATGAAAGGAACTATTTGAATGGCGTATTAAGATCAATGTGAATAGGTCTGTTTTAAATTGCATACAGTGGATTTTTAAAGTTTAATAAATTTTCGTTGATTATATTTTGATCTTTATTATGGTAGTAGGCAATGAAGAATTCTTCTGCTGCATTTATGAATTTATTATCATTGTATGTTTTTAGGATACTTAATGTGTTCTGGTGATGACCTAATTCATGTCCAGTATTAATTAAGTGTGTTGCATATTTTGATTTTTCTCTATTATTTTTGAAATCGTTGACATGTTCCTTATATCTTGTTTTTATATTGCGTTTAGTTTGGCCTATGTATTTCTTACTGCCAACGGCCTCTCTAAGCGAAATAATTATAAAACACAAGAACATTAACTACGCATACTACCTTGCAACTTATGACACTTTCAGCCATGACTACTTGAAATATTTTATTATCATCATTGTAAATTTTAAAATTAACATCATTGACAAATTTTAAACATTGTATATTAATTGTAACATGAGCTATATGTATAAATAAAATATTCGTCCAGTCTAAGTTCAAATTCAAAGATTATCTTAATATTCATCCTGTTTCATGTTATATCTACATAAAGCTCATGAATTTCATGTACCACATATATTGTTCTCTATTTTCCTTGTTATTTGCATAATATGTTATTATAGGTCCAGATAATATGTATTGTTATATCTGAAGATGCCCTAAACGGCGAAAACGTTCATATATTGTGATTAAATAGCAAATAAACATTTGCAAGTTTATATGCCTTAAGATTGAAATTCATTAAATACTTATTAATAATTTACCAGGCATATTGATATATTAAAATGAATTGTAAATTAATGTTCCTAGACTAGGCGGCATTTTGAAAGGCGGTCAGCTGCTATATGCGCCGTAGCATTTCTGGTATCTGACGTCACAAGCTTGTACGGTAGAACCAATCGGAATTAATCTATAATAAGTATTTTTCGAGTTCGTTTCTTTCATGTGTGAATGTTTCAATACATCGAATAAGTAAAACTAACATTTTCTGTGTCTGTGTAAGATAAATGGAAGAAGAAACTGTAAAAAGACAAGTATAATAGTGTTTAAGGTGTATAATTATTTTAAAAACGTTGACGAGCAGAATGCTGCCGGCCATCTTGATGCTGGCTGCAACGTTGCCAATGCGTAAGAAACGACTGCAGAAGCATGTGGTGTGGGATTGAGAACTGTGCTAAGAATATTGTTAGTGAAGGAAAGAGGGCTTGTTTGTTGTCATACTCACAGTAATCAACGACTAAGGTCATTATTGTCTTTTGATCATTTAAATTCTCTTCTGCGCCATTTGTATTGCACGTGCGCGTGAAGTACGATGTGGCAATGTTGTACGCTGCCTTGCTCTCACAATCTGTGTCTCTCGACGCAAACGCTACCAGACTACCGCCTTCCGAATTGCCGTCGACTCTTAATTATGTTAGGTGAATACAATGCGTGCAGTTCTGCGATGTGTAACTTTCTCCAGTCTCCTGTAACTTCATCCCTCTTAGTCCTAAATATTTTCCTAATAACCTTATTCTCCAACACCCTTAATCTCTGTTCCTTTCTCAAAATGAGAATCCAAGTTTCACAACCATACAGAACAACCGGTAATATAACTGTCTTATAAATTCTAACTTTCAGATTTTTTAACAGCAGACTAGATGACAAAAGCTTCTCAACCGAATAACCGGCATTTCCCATAGGCCTATTTATTCTGCGTTTAATTTCCTCCCGAGTGTCGAAGGAAACACACCAGTTACAACGAAGATTATGCTAGAAAATTAAGCAATAGAGCATATAACGAAGTAGAACACGCTTCTTACGAGAAGCAGATATACTGAGAAAAGTGAATAAATAAATGCATCCACTTTGTGGAACTGTTAAGCAAACATAAGAATATAACAAGTTCCAGAATTCGAATGATCATATGTCAGTGACAGATAATAATAATAATAATAATAATAATAATAATAATAATAATAATAATAATAATAATAATAACAATATTATTTATTTATTTTGCTAATAATTGTAACATAAAATATTATTATTATTATTATTATTATTATTATTATTATTATTATTATTAGTTATGATTGTTGTGTTTGCTTTCGATTATTGAAATACTGGAATGAAGACAGATGACACATTGGGTTAAGATATCGTCCTTTCCACTTTAAATACTGGCTAGCAGCATCTTTATAATGAACAGGCAGCTACAGCAGACTGTTTTAACTCCACAAATTAATTGGCAATAATCCCAGAGCTTATTGGGACTCACCGCATGGGCCCCAGGCCACCAGAGAGCCCAGCCCTCCCGCAGTTCCCCGTTCTTGGTACAAGCAATCCACTTGAAGCTGTACTTCAAATTAAACGCTGGATGTCTTATTCCGCTGGGAGCTCGAGTACACCCTGTCTGCTGACAGAATGGACATTTCCCAACTTGTCCGCTAGAAGAACTATTCCCACCTCGCCTCGTGAATGGGAAATGCTTTCCAGTCTATCACCGATGTGATTGTGCGATCTCTGTCAACTCGTACCATTAGCTGTGCAGTAAGAGCTGGACGAGGTCTCTGAATGCTCGGAAAAGCTTTAAACAAATTGAAATAGATTTCATCATCATCATCATCAGAGAATGCCTTTTTAAATGTGTTAAATCTATGTTCATTTTGAAAGTAAATCTGTACGAATTATATCTTTGTGATTGAAAAGGCCCGGTTTTATGTTGCCCTTTTCTGCCTTTTTTAATATAAAATGTCGAATTTACAAAATAAATGCTTTTTTGCCTTTATTTGATTATTTATCTGTTATTTATTAGTTTATTATTAAAAATTTCCTACAGATATATTTTAATATATTTCTATAACCACTAGGGTACAATGAAAGTGACTTCACCGAATGTATATTATTGTCTTTCAGTCAGTTCATATTCTCTTTGCAACAATGAGTGCTGCTGTGCAAAAATGTATAACAGTAAGCGTTTTAATTATCGCTTGTGTTTATTTGACAAGGCAACAATGAGTACGGGTCTAACGTTATTTTTAACGGTTATTTTTCTTTCAGTTTTCATTGCGACGTTGTAGCTATAGTCCCGTCGCTCTAATTTCCGGCAGCCAATCACGTTGCAGGTCGACTACATTTAAACGTGTGCGTCTTGTGATTCGCTTATGAAGACGTTATGCACTTCCTAAGGCTCGATAAATACGTAATATAATCGCCCGCCATTTTGGCTCTTTCGTTGGCGTTCGCAGAAAGCACACGAGGACGTTATTTGCCGCTCAATTATTTGCTCAATTACAGTGCGTTTGATTTATTATCATAGGAGCTACAACATAATGTTTAACGGTGTGGCAAATAGATTCCTGTCTGGTAGCTCGGCAACGAAAGAACAAAAATGGCGAACGATACTACCTGCCTAGACTTTATAGAGCCTTCACTTCCTAAGACGTAAGCAAAGAGGAGGAGTCACGCCGGGAATAACAGCGTCGCGACTATAGCAAAATATTTCATATCGCAACATAATCAGTACAACCCTAGATCATATATGTGATCTAGGGTACAACCAAACACAAAAATGCACTTTCCAAGGCTACCGGGAAGAAGATTTCTTTGCTTCCAACAGTAATTGCAACATCGAGTCGAAAATCTCAATTTGCATTCGACTTATGTAAAGCTTTTCTTGCTGCCGAAATCCCTTTGTGGAAAGTGCAAGGTTGTGGGTCTAGTGCATGGTTTTTATAATTGCCTTTTATTGCGTATTTTAGCTATTTATAATACCTTTTTGCCTGCCTATTTTAGCTATTTATGTTGCCTTTTTGCCTGTCTATTTTAATGTTTCATAATGCCTAAACTCCTGGTCTCTGATTATTATTACTATTATTATTATTATTATTATTATTCTCGGAAGAGAAATAAAATCAGACGGGGCGGGTAGCGTAGAGCAAATGCGTCAGATTTGACCGTTGTATTCGTTTTGTTATTCCGCCAAAATGTTTTTTTTTTTTTACGCAAAACTAAGGCGTTCATTTATTCGTAAACATGTTTTATTTGCAAGTGACTGCATTGCTTGGCGGTAATTAACAATAATACATCGTTGAGTCTTAAATTCTATCACATTTAAAATACACTGACTTCACAAAGTTTAGAACAGTTTTGTTAGTGCTTTGTGTTAGGCAGCATTCAAAGTAAAAAAATGCCATTTCTTATCTTTTTATTTAATTAAATAAACTTCCTTTTAATTTTAGAATGTAGGCTTTCACGGCCGGCGTCATTAGGATTGGTATTATCCGGGCTAGAGGGCCGTGGTCTATTGGTATTGCAACCAAACGTTTCATCCATTACTCCTGTGGATATGAGCAAATGCTGGGTAACTTTCGGTGTTGGACCCCGGACTCATTTCACCGGCATTATCACCTTCATTTCATTCAGACGCTAAATAACCTAGATGTTGATAAAGCGTCGTAAATAACCTACTTAAAAAAATACTGCTGTGGACATCTTCAGTGGCGGAAAGATCTGCTGTGTATGCACCAGTCGTCCTTGGCACACACAGCAGATCTCTCCGCTTCCGTGTACCACACCACTGAAGATGTCTACCGGAGTAGTGGACGAAACGTTTGGTTGCAATACCAACAAGCCACTGCCCTCTAGCCCGGATAACACAAGATTTACTTTTAGTTTAGTGAAAACATTTTAAAAATATCACCAATACTTCTCGACTTATGGCCTAAAACGAGAGGACGTGGCATTCAGCAATACGTATATTTGGTAAGTTTGTCGCTCATTTCCGTAAATTATATCTTTTGAAAGGGTTTCCCTGATTAACTCGTACAGTTTTTTTAGATACCGTCAACAGGGATAACATTGGCCCATTAAGGATAACTTTGGCCCAACAAAGATTACATATTTGAATTGTTATAACTCTCTCAAAATACTGGCAGGAGCTACGCAGTACAGTTGAAGCTACTGAGATATACCGCATTTTGTGGTGATATAAAAATTAAAATATTCGCTATTGGGTCAAAGTTACCCTTAATAGGCCAATGTTACCCCGTTGACGGTAGTTTAATGAAATTTTGCAAGAATCTGTATTTCATAGAGAAAAACAAAATTCATCTTTATCACTGTTATATCTTTACTTGTTTTTATGCAATAAGAGTGAAAATGTTTTAGTTCATGGAGGAAAAAAGTCACAAAAATATTTTTCGGAATATGTATTTCTCGTGTTAAAATTTTACATTACCTGGTTAACATGTTTCATCCTGTTATGGGCCATCTTCAGAACTGGTTGGTGCTGGTCTTGGCGCCTTTTGTTTGTGTTTCCTGTGAGGGTGTGTTTGTGTAGTGTAATCCACAAGTCCACATTACACTACACAAACACACCCCCACAGGAAACACAAACAAAAGACGCCAAGACGAGCACTAACCAATTCTGAAGATGGCCCATAACAGGCTAAAACATTTTAACCAAGTACTGTAAAATGTAACACGAGAAAGACATATAATACATATTCCGAAGTGATAGAGTGTTAAAAGTTGTGTAATCAAAATGTATAGAAATGTTTCGTTCAAGTATTGAAATCATAGAGGTCAATTTTGTTAAGGCATTCATTGTGAATAAAATTAAGTAAAAACATTTTTAAATATTGAAAATTATATGAGATAATTGGGAAACGGTTATTCCTAATACAGGCTACACCCGTTTATTTAATGAAACGTAAACTATCAAGTGTAAATTTATTTGTAATTAAAAAATTTGTTTAATGATATAAAGGAATTCTATAAACACTGCACCAAATTTCAGAATGAAAGGAATTCATGTTAGGAAGTAATAACAATTTTTAATACTAAATTTGGACAGACCAATACCGTACATTACCCCTTAAAAATCAATAGAATGAGGAGGCCCGCACCCAAAAGCAGAGCAACCATCACAAAACAGCGCTAAATGCATATGGATCTATAGAAGAACTTCAAAGAATGTTATTTAAGAACTAAAACACGTCACGGTACTTTCATTTTGAAACTCACCTCGATTTTAAATTAAATTATATTGACCTATAAATTATTTTAATAATAAAACACACTAAAACAACAACTGATTCCCGTACATTTTTCCCAATCTATAATTCCCAATGACAATTTTTCCTAATATCTTTTTCCCAAAGATATTTTTCCCAAACTGCAATTTCGAAAGACTAAAGTTCCCAATTCTTAAATTGGTCACTTTTCCCAAAAGTAATTTGCATTTCCATTCCCACAAAATTCAAACAACATATAATTTTCCGAAATTGTTTACTTAGAAATGAAAGATGATCAGCTACAAACAGAAGTTGCAGCCAATGGATCTCAGATAATCCAAAGTTCTTTTATCTTCTTTGTACTGATTGTAATCAAGCACAATATTTCTTATTCTTTCATTCATACGAACTCACTTTTGCTTAAGGCTCATTCACAATGAAAATTAAACATAACGTAAGCGTTAACTTAACGTTACAGTAAAATCAAGTAAATCATTCACGATGGGAACATAAACATAACCAAACGTACTAGGTAACCATGGAAACATAACAACGACGCCATTTCCTCATATTCTGTCTTATACTTCAGCGCTCCACGATTATGTTCTGTTTGCAAATCACGTGAGCATTAAGCATGAAAGTTTGGAGTTTGCAAACTTTCATGTTAACGTCTTACGGTAATGTTAATGTCAATGCTTATATGAATCATTGTGAATGATCCCATTTGGTAGCCTGGGCGCAAACTTCTGTGTTTATGTTACGGTTATGTTTAATTTTCATTGTGAATGGGCCTTTAGACTTTGTCTTAACAGAATGACCCAGTGACAGTTGAGCAACGGATTCTTCGGTGTTTGCCTGTTCCTTTTGAAACTCACCAGCTAGTGTCATCTCATAACAGTTTGGGATTTCCCCTAAATCTTCTAAATGAATTTGTTCTTTAGACAGTTCCCTTCTCCTAACATGGCGTAAAGATTTCTTGAGATTTTCTCAATCTGGGAGCTGGCTTAAAATTTCCGATTCAACTCTCGTAAGTTCTGTACGAAGAATTTGTACAGGAGGTATTTCTGGGTGTTCAGTTGCAATTCTTTTCATTCGTTGAGCCACCAATTCTGCATTGACCTTTTCTTGGTTTGGAGCATGAGAATGAATACTTTCTTTCAGTATGGTAATTTGTTCTCCAACCCCTTGTGTAATTGTAGTAGCTCTGCATTCCTGTCTTCGAAAGCAATACCACTAATCTTTGTCATTTTTGTGTACCTTCTATAATATATGTGTCCATTAAGTAGTAATTTCTTTCCTCCAGGTGAAATTATTATCTGGAATACTGAAATATTGTATAACACTGCACTTAAATAGCATTAGCATGGATACTCACTACCATATGTACTTGGAAAAATAAATTGGGAGAAATAGCCATTGGGACAATTTAACAGTGAAAATATCAGATTGGGAAAATTGTCCTTGGTAGAAATGTTTTGGGAGAAATGGTCATTGGGAAAATGCATAACTGGGATTATTAGATTGGGAAAACTGGCCGGGAACGCAACAACTATTTTTAACTACACCTAGTACGTTCAATACGTAAGACAGCATTGTACTTATTTAACGTGCTTTTTTTTTTAATTTTAGTAGGTTATTTTACGACGCTTTATCAACAGCTTTGGTTATTTAGCGTCTGAATGAGATGAAGGTGATAATGCCGGTGAAATGAGTCCGGAGTCCAACACCGTAAGTTACCCAGCATTTGCTCATGTTGGGTTGAGGGAAAACCCCGGAAAAACCTCAACCAGGTAACTTATCCCGACCGGGAAACGAATCCGGGCCACCTGGTTTCGCGGCTGGACGTGCTAACCGTTACTCCACAGGCGTGGACTTTAACGTGCTAGTCAGGCCGAAGTCTCTATAAGTGAGTCGTGAAATTGTGGTTAATACACAGCATTTTCTATAACAAAATCTTAAATAAATTTTGTATTGCACCTTTGACGGAAAACTTGCTCCCTTCCTTAGGCACAAAAATGTGTCACAATTTCAGGTAAATTGCATAATCGCAATTTGCCCATGTCAAAGGCACTGAGTTTTACATTTACGGCGAGTAAATGGATCCTTACTCAGGCAAATTTACCTGTTAATTGTTCACCAATTTTACTACTTTGTGGACAATGCTATTTCGAGTCTTCGTCTTAATTGGAACGGCACAGGTTTGTGGCATACCAGACAAGAAATAAATAAAATAAATAAATAAATAATCGGTGTCATAAAGATGGCACATTCTTTCTCATTATACTTTTTACTCGTTGCTAAACAAATCAATTTTTTATAACGTTATCAATTCTGTACCTCTGTAATGTATGATAAGCCCAAATTTTTCAATTTTGAGATTTTAGCACTACTGAATTTCAGGGTGAGATTTATCTGAAGATATACTCTCTTAAGTCCTGGGACAACTAATTTCGGATTTAATACATTTTTTTTTTCAAAAGAAAATGAAAATGTATTAAGGATATAGGGCTACACACATGTTAGTGATATGATATTAATTGACCAATTTACAGGAAGTGTGTAGTATAAGTTTTGAAACTGGGGATTGCTATCTTCACATTATGATTTTCTCACGTGTTTGAAATGGCAAAAACGATAACGTAAATTTCATTCCTTCTTTGTATGGCTGTTGCTATGACTCATTTATATCTTGTAAACCTGTTCTTTATAACATTAGTCTACCTTTAGCAAACAAACATAAAGAAAAGTTATTTCCGAACTTTTTAATCCGTTATATGGCGTATGTAGGATTGGTAATATACGTTATCTGGCGAGAATAATCCGAGGATTCACGCTGAATTTCGCCTTACATTTGGGGGAAACCTTAGAAAAAATTAAACCTTGCAATCAACCAAAGCGAGATTTGAACCCATGTTGGAACATAGCCCCTGATACACGAGAGCAACTAGCTAACTCCTGAGCGACTTAGGTCGTTTGATTTACAAACTGCATAAGTATTCATTATTGAATATATAAGAACAGTACCAATGCCCAATGATAACCTACTATTACACTATCAAAATTCTTTGACAAAGAATATGATAAAATATTTTATCAAAAATCTTTAATAAAAGATATGATTTGGAGTATATTGCAATACATAAAATCTCTTATAAAAGATTTTATCAAAGATAACCTAAAATACGAAACAAAAACTCTCCATACACTTTTTCCACAATAGTTAACACGTGTCCCAAGGATTTCTTCATAGTAATATTAAATTTACGCGTTAAGTGTACTGTAAGATTTGTTGATACTAATATGTACGTGTTAAGTTTATAACACCATGCATAAAGAACACAATTTTGTTTGTTTAGCTGCAATTAGTTCAGTTATTAAAATATGCATATTACTGAAAAAGAAACGTCTGTGCGTTAAACTATGGATTGCAAGACGTGATAATAGAGGTATCCATAAGAACGTATTGAAAGAGCTACAATGCGAGGTCTTGAAAAATTATACACATGATAATAAATAATTTATTATTATTATTATTATTATTATTATTATTATTATTATTATTAGATAATGTTAGTATTAGCGTATTTTATACAAATTATTTATTTTCAACATTTCATTTCCTTCATACTCCTATATCAGAATTTTTGTGGTAGCAACATTCCAGTTATATTTATGTTCGCCATATTTGTTTGAAGGTATAGAAATCTTTTATCAAAGATAACAAAATGTACTTACATTTTATAAAAGATTTGTTATAAAAGAATTTTTATAAAAGAAAACCATTACACTGTCATATATTTTATAAAAGATCTTTGTCATAGAACTTTGATAGTGTAATAGCAGCCATAGTCTCTTATAATCTAAATGAGGAAGAGGATAATGCTGGATTATTAAAAATGTATGTGGTTTATACATTTCCATTGCTAATGAAGTTCGTATAAAATCACATTTAAAATTATTGGATTCGAACTTATCAGGTGAAAAAAAAAGTGGGAGAAATATATCCTTTTCGCTGGAAGCATTACAAGTATTAAATCTACGTGACTGACTGATAACTGAGTATCAGGGATGAGACGGTATTAGCTCCCAATCACGTTAGAAGTGTTCGACCTTGATCACGAGTGCATAGCGCATCCACTACATAGCGTCGTAACGTAGACATCAGGGATGTACATGCATATACATCAAATAAAGGCAGCAATTATTACAATAACTTGCGTTACTAATATTCTGGCTATATAATAGGGCTAATTATTCAATTATTTAATGTACATGTACATATATAAACAAATAGCAAAGGAAAGGGGTTTTAAGAACAAAAAGAGAAATAGGAAAAGTTAATTGTTTGTAAACCATTTTCTTGTTAAAAGCAATTATTTATTATGTAAATACTTCACTTCATTGGTTAGGAGAAACTAATAGGGTTTACCTGCTCGACGTGTGTGATCTTTAATTACTTTTGAGCATTTGTTTAAAAAATAATAACGACAATATTGATTGAAATAGAGTATACTGATTGAGTGATTGTGAAAATGTAGTCATTAGGTCATTACTCTCCAGTCGTGATTATGTAATGATGTTTCTTAGAGTGATTTGTGAGATGCACGTAACACGAAAAAACAAATTTATTAAATTATGCTATTGGAGAGCCATCGTAATTTTTGGGGTCAATCATTTAAGGGGATATGTATGATTTTTAAAACTTCCACAATTTAAAAAAAAAAAAATGTGTGTGAAATTTAAACTATATAAACAGATCTACAATATTATAATCTGTAACAATTTGGTGCCATTATGTCTTATGGTTTTGAAATTATATTTTTCTTAAATATTCTATATTGACATCACTAAAAAGATCCTTGCGTCAAAGTTTTCAAAATGTTTAATTCATATTTGCTCAGAATCTTGGAAATAGTTATGCTAATAAAAATTCATCAGTCTAAATAGAGAGACACAATAAATTTTTAAACTGTATGAATGTACCATTACAGCATATTTAATCTAAGTGCAATATGAATATTCCCCGAAGAAACGTAATATTAATATTTCATACAAATGCTAATTAAATTTTATTTATCATCATTTAATTAACCTCTGTGAGAAGTTTCAGACAAATATGACAATGATTGTTGTGCAAGGAGCATTTTATTCGGGAAACTGCTTAAAATTTTTAATTCGAGAAAACAACATTAAACGTAAATAATTCTCTCAATTCACGCATGTTTGGCCATATAATTATGATTTATATGGTTAGATCATTTTAAACAGTCTCAAATATAATTACGATTAATAAAAACAAAGAACGTGGATTTTCTTAATTTTTCAGCATTGTTTCTTGTCTGAAATCAATTTCTCTCTTCTCCAGAATAATGTCTATATCTGTGTTGTGTTGTGTTTCGTACCGACGTTTGACAATTTTTTACAAATAATATAGTATATATTTTTTACTTATTAAACACTGACTTTAGTTACTGCGGAAGTTTTTTTTGTTAACCCTAGCAGGTCCAACGGGGGGCACAAAGTGCCCACGCTTTGATTTTTTCTCTAATACCTGCAAATGTATAAACGAAGAAATCTGAAAAAAAAAAAATAGATATTGTCAAGTCAAACATATCAAATAATAATCTACATGAATTCTTTACTTATCTGCATCCTCTTAATTTGTATCAGGCATAATGTTCAAGGGGTGCATGAAGTGCCCTCCCTTGGTCCACCATGGTACTATACTAAACAAGATTTTATAGGCAGGAATTGGTACTCTTGATAAGTTAGTACATGTCCCGCTCTTTTATTTCAAATTGTTCATTGTTGTAATGTAATATTTAGTTCCCGTTTATGTTGCTATTGCTGTGGGTAGACGTTTTGTATAGTATGAAGGTTTATAAAGAGCGAACATCACAATGAGCGTACAGTGCAACAAGTATTTGTCAGATAAGGAAATTCAAGAAGATTTACATAATTCATGGGACCAAAATTTTATAGTTTCAGACGAGGATGTGAGTGAAGTGGAGGATAACATGGTTGAATATAATGACACGGCTCCAGTGAGTGAAAGTGAAGATGATATGAATGATTCTGTGGCGGATAATGATAATATAAATAACACGTCCGTAAGAGAGTATGTCGCCAAATCAGGTAGACGTTACTTATCTCAACCACCCCGAGGAAGACGACGCTCCACACAAAATATTATCAGAGAACGTCTGGGTTTACGACCGGAAGGAAATGTGACCAGCATTCTGGACTCTTTTTCAAAATTTTTCACCTCCGACATCATACGTATTATTGTGCAGTACACTAATAAAGAGGCTCAACGCAAAGGAATAAATGTAACTAATGAAACAGAAATTATGTCATTGATTGGAATTTTCATTCTTATGGCTGCCAATGATGACACAAAGCTCGACTATCATGATTTGTGGTCAGAAAGATTTGGTCGACCGGTATATCTTGCAACAATGAGTCGAAATAGGTTTCAAGAACTTGTGAAAGTTATAAGATTTGACGATAAGGATACCAGAGAGGATCACAGGAAGGGAGATAAGTTTGCTCCACTTCGTGAAGTGTTTGAACTAATGAATGAAACATTTCTGCAGTATTATTGTCCAGGAGAGAGCGTAGTGATTGATGAGATGTTGTCGTTATTTAGAGGACGGTGTCCGTTCAAGGTGTTTATGAAGGAAAAACCTGGCAAATATGGTGTTCTCATCAGAATATTAGCTGACTGCAAAGAAAGGTATGTCTTGCGTATGGAGGTGTATGCGGGCAAAACAGAAGACAGTACTCCAGAATCCAGGCGTCCTAAATCAATTGTGAAGAGGCTTGCGATGCCTCTAAAAGGGTCAGGTCGTAATATCACAACAGACAGATATTATACATCAGTTGAACTGGCTGAAGAACTGTACCCTGACTATGGGCTTACACTTGTTGGTACAATGCAGACTAAACGCAAACATATTCCAGAGGAATTGAAAACGACAAAAAAATCGGGAGGTTTACTCTAGCAAATTCGCTTTCACAGATCTCGATACAGGAAACCCACCTGTTACTTTGGTTTCTTACGTCACCCGTGAAAAGCCCAAAAAATCCTTGTATTACTGTCTACACAGCATAAAGACGCAACTGTAGAAAATGATGGAAAGAAGAACAAATCGCATATAAATTTATTCTACAATGAAACCAAAGGCGGAGTCGACACAATTGACCAGATGGCCAGAAAATATTCAACAAAAAGGGGTACTAGAAGATGGCCTCTGTCGGTGTTTTTCACTCTTATAGATATAGCAGCAATCAATGGTTATTGTTTGTACTTGATGAATGATCCAAACTGGGAAAAGACAAGGACAAACAGACATCGCATCTATTTGCAAGAACTTGGACTCAAACTGATAGAGCGTAAAGTACAAGACCGGGCAAAAAATGTTAGTGGCTTGAAAAACAATGTAGTGATTGCTATGGAAAACATCCTAAGCATAAAAATCAAGCCACCAGTTGCAGACACTGGAGACACTCAAGGAACTTCAAGTGCCATTGGTAAAAAGAGATGCTATATCTGCTGGCAAGTATCAAGCAAAGAAGAGAGAAAAAATAAACTATCCAGGACTACAATTACATGCAGCAAGTGCCACAAAAGTGTATGCGGCCGTCACAACAAGAGAGTAGATATCTGTCAAAGATGTTAGGGTACTTGGTGTGAAGACTCAGACTGAAATTTCATTCCCAGGTGTATATAAAAAACTTTAATTTCAGGTGAAAATTTATTTTTTTGTGTTTTTTAATAACACTCATTTCTATTATTGTATTATTTATTGTATTTATTCGATAACATTTCATTGTATTGTTGGTTTAAATGTCATGAAAAATTATTCAAATGCAGATGAAAATGTATTATTTGTGTTCTTCAGTGTTAAGATCCATTGTATTATTTGTACAGTAATTATAATAGCATTTCATTGTATTGTTGGTTTAATAAACATCAAAAGACACTGATGCCTTATAAAAAATAATATATTCATTATTGTCAGTCCAAAATAGAAGGTAAAATATTGTTTAAATACGTAGGCACAAAGTGCCCACCCTTGGTCCAACATGGAATGGATCAAGGCATGGACCTGCTAGGGTTAATTCGTTTTAGAGTTGTTTTAGTGATTGATTTTATTTTTACTATTTCTGGTTTGATCCTTAGAACATGAATTACTATACCAGCACATATAAATTACTTCACCGCCATGGTCATTATTTAAAAACTAAACCTTCTACTTAATGCCTGTATTGTAATCTCGCTTGCGATATGTCATGGTCTGCAACGTTTATCTGCTGTACACCCATGTGTCTCAAACAGAAAAGCTCCGCGCTTATGGAGAGAGCTTAAAAAAGCTCGCGCTCGGAACTATTAGTAATCATCGCATCACTGGAGTATAGGATGAAAATGACATGAGTGCTTTTATTCTTTAGCAGAGCAGAAGGCCTCAAGGAAGCAGTGCTGGTGTGTTCTGTTCCGATCCAGAACCTTAAGTTCTTCGAAGGTCTTTACCCTCTTGTCTTCCACACTGCGTCTCAATGAATTCCGTGGTCTTCCTCTATTTTTTTGTCCTGGAGGTTTCGAAAACAAGGTTTGTCTCTCCACTGAATTTTAGTTTTTACGATTTCCTCCGCTTTATTTGAATTGCCATAACTGAGTATTATAGGAGATGAGATACAGTATTAATACTACAACACTTCTTTCTCCAGCAATCTCAAACGGAAGCTCTTGGACATCAGAGACTGCATTTGCAGCATTGTATTTGAATGTCGTGATGTTTATACAGATGAGAGAAACAGAAGACCAAAATAAAGATAAAACACTACGTTCTTGACAATAAATATCTTCATGCTCAGAACAATGATCTATTCAGATGATTCCGTTAGCCGGCCCACTCCCCAATTGTCTTCAGTCATGCGAATAAATTTAGATACCTGTAACACTCCAATGAGTAGTTATTCCTATTAACCCTTTGAAGGCAGATCCAATCTTCGAAACATAATTACTTTTTACACATCAGTAACAATGAAAAAAGTCACAGCTACAGTTCTTATAGAAATCTAATGATAATGACATCAAGCAATTATTTTCAAATTACAACTATGAAAATACCCTACTGAAATATTTATGGAAACAAACCTACACTTAAAATGACTTATAAAGGGTGATTCACGAGGATTTTACCGTCACTTACAGAGCTTATTTCCGAAGACATTCTGAACAAAACATGTCATATAAACATGTGTCCTAATCTCAACATTTTCAGACTTACACTAATTTGAATTTGTTGCTAAAATACCTTTCTTCTTTAGTTTTAATGGTAAAAGAATATTACAAATAGAGAATGAACTATTCAGAAGTATCATTTCTTTAATTGGCTAGTGTTCTGAAGGTAAAAATGTGTTGTTAATTGCTTTGTACAGATTTTGTTTTTCAATTTTTAACTAAAAATCGCATTATTCTTACGCACTTATCACAAAAATTGTTACAAATCTTACGACTTTAAGAACTTGATTCTTTACAGTTTAATTATGCATCCTAATGTACAGTCTTGAAGAATTTACAAGAGTGGTTTGTAATAATTGTTGTGATAAATGTGTAAGAAAAATGTAATTTTGTAGTTAAAATCGATAAAACAATTTTGTACGAAGCAACTATGAAATTCAAAACTCATCTTTAACTCAGAATATTAGCTAATTAAAGAAGTGATACTCCTGAATAGTTCAATCTTTATCTGTAATATTTTATTTATCTTAAAATGAAGAATAATAGTATTTTACAATCAATTTTAAATTAGTGTAACTCTGAAAATATTGAGATTAGGAGATTATGACTTTTTTGCTCTGAATGTCTTCGTAAATAAGCTCCATAAGTGGCGGCAAATCCTCGTGAATCACCCTGTATAAGAAGTTTTAGTATGCATGCCGTGGTACTTTTATTTCTACCGGCGTCATTAACTGTTACGTAAATAAACTTCACAAAGATGCTGAAATCAGAAAGAGTTAGCAGTAGTGTGGAATTTCCTTCGGTAATTAAGAAGCACGGGGGTTGAAATGTGGTGGATCTAGAATTAGATACCTCCGTAAAGATGATTAATTTCTGACTACACAAATTGTTCCCAGGAAGCTGTTCTGACGTCACCCAACAATGTTGGCCTTAGGCTGTGTGTTTGTTACTTGGGTAACTGAAACTCACAGCCTCTTACTTACACACTATCGGCCGGTATCATAAAAGTATAGTCGAGACAAATTAAATAAATTAATGTCAATTGTTTGACGATTTTCTGACCTTATTTTCATGCCATAACCGTTTCTAAACTTTGGTATTCGTCAAATCAGTACTCAAATTTGAAAATGACATTTCAGTCCATCAACTGTGTTGACCATCATCAAATCGAAGTATTGCGCAGTTGACTATCTCCAATATACTGGATGAAATTAACCGGTATTTTTCTCACCTATTAGGCTATAAAATTTCGAACTTCTTTTTATTTGAGTGATAAATAATTTTTATATCCAGGTGGTATATCTTGAGTATCTAGGAAATATGTGACCTGAATGTAAGTTACTTTATTGTAAAACAATGGTGCATTTTTTCAGGAATCCGCCCCTGAGCACGAGTTTTACTCTTTCAGGGGCGAGCTAATGTTTTTCTGTATATATTTTATGTTACAATTATTAGCAAAATAAATAAATAGATAAATAAATAAATAAATAAATATTAGTTGGTGGATAAAAATACAACCCTACACAACGAAATCGTCTGTGGAAAGATTTCGTGTTAAACATTTTGGAAAAAAATTTACGAAAACTGTAATAGCATTGTTACACTTACAAGTTCACAATAAGTACTATTATTTTTAAGCAACTTTCACATTGTGTTTTCTTAAATTATAATCTTTTTAAGCAACTTCCACATTGTGTTTTCTTAAATTGTAATCTTTTTAAGCAACTTTCACATTGTGTTTTGTTTAAATTATAATCTTTTTAAGGAACTTTCACATTGTGTTTTCTTAAATTATAACATTTTTAAGCAACTTTCACATTGTGTTTTTTTAATTATAATCTTTTTAAGGAATTTTCACATTGTGTTTTCTTAAATTATAATCTTATAAAGTCTCTATATTTGATACTTTGTTCGTCAGTTCTCTTACTTCAGATTATGTTTTATATTCTTAATCTTCCATTAGTCTCACATGGGACTGAGAGACCCGTGAGGTTTATTTAGTTTTAATATCTTACCAACAGATAGATCTATGTTCTTACCTTCTTATGACATCTTGCACCACACCTTTGTTAGTGTTATGCTGAAGTGGTAACCTGATCACTTCAATAATAACTTCGCACGTGTGATCGACGTCATCTGATGTGTCATTAGGGACTGATAGACCCCGCGCGACAAGTCAAGTTACAGACACGCCACTCCAAGGAATTATTTTTTCGTTCTTCAATGTGGGATTAAAGCGACATATAACATTCGTAAACCCGGGAATTTGGAGGAAGTGTGCCATATTTTTTATGATGATTCGTTATTAGTCCATGTCAATTTGCAAGAAAATGATGACTCCGGTTCTGAAGATGAAGCTGAATCAAGGACTGTAGATTCATAAGGAAGTTATGAAATTATTATTATTATTATTATTATTATTATTATTATTATTATTAGTGACCAGAGTGGTCTAGTGACTAGAGCGCTGAACTTATAATCCTGTGGTGCCGGGTTTGATCCCTGACATACCCCCGATTTATAACTTGTGTTGGACAAGCCTGTCATTCAGCTAACACAGGGGTTTTCTATAGGAGCTTCGCTTCCCTGTGGCATCCCAAAAATCTCCATCATCTCATTGCGGTGTAGAGTAGACTAGCCTCCTATGGGCAACGATTTTGTCGGTAAATTGGTCTACACAACTGGCTTTATATGGGTGAATGACGAAGAATCAAGTTCCTGCTATTAGTAAATATAAATTATTTTTATTATTATATTGATACTATTGACAAATTACACATTTTTTATTTGTAGGTAAAGATAGAACGAAATGTAAGAAATCACCATGGAAAGAAACACAGACACAGGCTCCATATTTTGACAAAACCACCTGATGTAAGAAAGACTGTTAAGGATGTCAAAACAGAATTTGATTGCTAGAAACTTTTTGTTATTGACAATATATTTAATAATAATAATAATAATAATAATAATAATAATAATAATAATAATAATAATAATCCGTGGCGCTACACCTAGGGCCTAGACCGACTAACCGACTGCTGGCCTCACGCCCACATGCCGAAGCAGAGGTGGACGATCATCCAACCAGAATGGAGGTATCGTATGGTTAGCACGATGATCCCCCCAGCCGTCATAGCTGGCATTCGCAACCGGATTTCGCTACCTATCGTAGCTCCCCAAGTGCATCATGATGCTGGATGAGCACCGGTGTCATACACTGGCCGAAATTTCATTAGAAAATTTCTTCCCCCATGAGGACTCGAACCGGCGCGCATTCCGTAACTCGAGTGCTAGGCAGGATGCCTTAGACCACGACGACGGACTGACAATATATTTGATTGTTGAAAATATCAATGTTTACATTAGACACTCTGATATAGAAATTTATTTGTCAAAAAGTAGACTGACAGATGTAATACAAATGAAAGTTTTTTGCGTTTTATTGTACCTACCAGGAATATTTCATGGTGGACACCGGAACATTCATGACTTCTGAGGAACAGATGACCTTAATGTCAATATTTTATTTTTAGAATGGCAATGTCTGAAAGACAATTTCAATTCCTGACAAGATAATAATTATATAGCCTATTAGCTTTGACAATAAAGTGTCAAGGCATGAGCGCCGAAAATAGATAAAATGGCTGCTGTAACAGAGTATTAAAATTTTATGAACAACTGTCAAGTGTTTGTTTTACCAATGACTTCGCCATTCACTCATTTGAAGTCAGTTGTGTAAACCAACTTACTAACAGAGTCATTGTGCAGGGTGTGACACAGGAGGCTGGTCTACGCTACACCTGCGAAAAGATGAGATGATGGTGATTTGTTTGTGATATCATATGGGACCGGAGCTCCTAGAGAAAACCCCTGTGTTACCTGGACTACGGGCTTGCGCAAAATACACAACTGTTAAGTGTAAGATACATTCCTCTCTCGATGAAAATGTCCCTGTCGAAAAACAGCTACCTGCATTTCACGATTGTTGAGAATTTCACCAATAATACATGTAAAAATAGTTTTGGAAAGTTGTCTGCTCATGGACAATGCAGAAGAAGAAAATATTAGCGACTCTGATTTATTCTTAAGTTAATTAATTTTAATTATTTTATTTTTTTCATATTGGAGATATATTGTGCTCATTTTATTTAAAGCATAATTTGGGGAAAAGACATTTTGTAGTGCTTTTCCTGCACACATATAACACAGTAAATCAGTCTTGCGATGGCGACTAGTACTTTAGAGCGAGAGCTCTTTTCTGCCCGCTGCGCGCGCGCGGAGCTCTTTTACCTGTAAACATTGCTAAAGGATGTACAGATCTTAGAACATAGCGCATCATGACGGAACTGAAGCGCTTAAAGCTTTCAAGGAAGAGTGGAAGATACAATATTTATGCTTAGAACATGGTGATGAAGTCCAGTGTTTGTTGTGTAAAAAATATATCATTTCCAAAAAAGCAACATAAAATGGCATTATGAGACGCAACATGAAAAAAAAATATATATATAGACATTATTCAGGAGAAGAGAGAAATAAATTGCTTTCGGAATTGACATCGAAGATACATTTTTACATTTGGGTCAGTAGACTGTATATAGATTCCTTTTATTTCCTTATTTTAAATGTATTGTTGATGTTTTATTTGTTGCTTGTTTCTGGATATTTACTTTTATTAGACTACGTGTTACTTTAATTTAGAAATAATATTTTATCCTTGATTGCACTTTAACTTATACCATAAAGTTATGCTTATGCTATTACTAAGCTCAAAAAGCTAATTCACTTTTATTCCAATAACTATTTTCAGGATTTTGAGCAAATATGAACTAAATATTTTAAAAACTTTGATACAAGGAGCTTTTTTAGTAACGTCAATATAAAAATATACTTAAAATATAATTTCAAAACTATTAGACCTAATTGCACCAAATTTTGTACAGATGATATTATTATAGATCTGTTTATATAGTTTAAATTTCACAAATTTTGGTCGAAAATTGTGGAAGTTTTAAAAATCATATATCTGTGGTGTTTGGGTAAAGGGAGATAAGTCATAAAAATGAGTTCGGAGATAAATGAAAATTAAACTTGGAACCCTTATTACAAATAATTTTCTACGCAAATAAAACACATCAACTGCTTATATTCTTTGATTTTTGCACACCCAGTTGTATAATTTAACTTGTGTGTTCATCTGGGGAACAAAATTTCACCTGGACAAAAAATGACTTATACCCCTTTACCCGAACACCACAGATATATCCCCTTAAATGATTGACCCCAAAAATTACGATGGCTCTCAATATCTTAATTTAATCAATTTGTTTTTTCGTATTACGTGCATCTCACAAATCGCTCTAAGAAAACTCATTACATAATCACGACTGGAGAGTAAGGACTACATTTTACAATCGCACAATAAATATAGGCTACTCTATTTCAATCAATACTGTCATTATTATTTTTTCAACATATACTCAAAAGTACTTAGAGATCACACACGTGGAGCAGGTAGACCCTATTAGTTTCTCCTAACCAATGAAGTGAAGTATTTACATAATAAATAATTGCTTTTAACAAGAAAATGGTTCACATACAATTAACTTTTCCTATTTCTCTTTTTGTTCCTAAAAAACCCTTCCCTTTGCGATTTGTTTACATATGTACATGTATATTAAATAACTGAATAATTATCCCTATTACATAGCCAGAAATTTAGTAACGCAAGTTATTGTAATAATTGCTGCCTTTCTTCACTGCATGTGCATGTACATCCCTGTGTCTACGTTACGACGCTTTGTAGCAGATGCGCTATGCGCTCGTGATCAAGGTCGAGCTCGTCTACCATGATTGGGAGGTAATATCGGCTCATCCCTGCAATAAATTATTATATTCCTTCAAAATAAAAATAATCACAAGCGGGATAAAAAAAAAAAAGCAATAGCATTGGCCTGACAAGACACATCGCGACTAGTGGCGCGCGTAATGGAGGGTTAAATTATATTTATCAATAACTTCTCATCGGGCTTTAAGTTATAAGTATTCCTTCCTATCATTTATCTTCATTATCACGTTGTATTAGTATTTCTATCGAAAATGGTGAATAAATATACTTATTTCCATGAAAGTTGTTTGATGTGAACAAGACTTGACCGTTGAGCACATTGTGCATCACACTTTCGCTTCTACGAGAAATGCATGACCTTTTTTAATCATTTATTTAACGACGCTGTTTCAATAGCACGTTTATCTACCGTCAGCGGAATTAGTAATAGAAAGATAGCATTTGACGAGATGAGTCCGAGAATTAGTCGTTTGATTACCAGACATTCACCTTACGGTAGAGAAAAACCTCGGGGAAAAAATAAAAAATCAGGTAATCACATCGAGTGGAATTCGAGCCGAAGAACGAGAGCTACCTCGGATCACGACTTCGTTACGCTAACCCCTAGACTATGCGGTTGGTCATGACCTTAAATACTGTAGGTCAGGGCTTGCCAAACTTTTCATAGCGAGGGCCACATTAACCATCCGAGAAAGAATCGCGGGCCAAGTCACGTAAGTTTAAATTAAGTCTAACAAACAAAGCTCATAAATAACATTAATATTCAAACTTTGTGTTTTATTGACCTAAAACCTACACTTTCAAACTGCTTTCTTTTTTCATTCAACTGTTTTTGGCAATATCTTTCACTCTGCGAGCAACTGTATATATTGAAAGACTAATGTTCTTAAATAAATATACTTTCTCAGGACAAAAATCTCCTTTGCCGCCATTATCATGCAAGATTAAATAAATTCACCATCGCCATTTAATGCGAAACTAGCCACTGTTGCTGCTTTATTGTCTATCTCTGTTTCTTGAAAATATTCTTTTAAGATGATAGTCCACGCTTCATTGCTTCAAATTTATCATCCCGTAACTTTCCCGTAAATTGTGAAAATTTTGAAAAATGTTTGATTTCATTATGCCTGGGAATATTACATTCTTTAAAGACAGCAACTGATTCATTACAAATCATGCATAATTACTTTATTTCCAGTTTGAATCATAAAATAGTCTAACTCC
The DNA here is from genome assembly GCF_040183065.1 of Periplaneta americana. NCBI lineage: Eukaryota > Metazoa > Arthropoda > Insecta > Blattodea > Blattidae > Periplaneta > Periplaneta americana. Next base: position 129,316,289 of record NC_091121.1, read on the forward strand.
ATTGTTGTTTAAACATAGAACATTTACTGCCCATTTTCTCTTTTTTTCTTTCCCTGCCATAATTAAAGTTAAGTTACGCTGTAAGAACTACTAGTAAATACTTGAGGATTACTCAAACTGCTAATACTACTCTTAACTGGATAATACTTACCCCTTCACATTTTCACTGCTCTATTGTGTCAGCGTGTACCGAAAGAAGTCTCTGTTAGCGATGCAATCTCTGGTTGCTCTGTTGCCACACTTCGCGCTTGGGCTGGACAACCCACGGTCGCCTGGCGGCTGAACGCCTGCAACCAGTAGTCTATATTGTAGCAGCATCATTATTACCACAGTATATGAGGAATTTGTTTAAGAATCTGGGCCTCTGATTCGATTTCATCAATCGAAATTCGTGAATAAATTAATCTTCTTTTATTGACTTTTAATTTTATTTTTCAAGTTAGTAAATGGGCCGAGCAAAAGTAGCTCGCGGGCCGTAGTTTGGAAAGCCCTGGCCTAAGATATCGTCAAACTAGCGACTGTGAATAATTTGTTGAACCATCTTGATGAAGCGGTTCTTTTGTCGATACGGTAGAAAATTAACGGCTGTTCAGTTGAAATTCATCGAGCAAAATCTGGCGGACGTTGATGAAACCGGCCGACAATCTCTTATCTTCCAGTCCACCCCTCGTTATAAGCGCCATCTGTCCATCCATTCACTATTTGCTTAGTTATAAAGAGTCGAATGACATTCCCGATATTTTATGAAACTCGAATCACATTGTATATTTCACATTACAAGTACAGACCGTTAGAAAAAGTAATTTTCTTTTTAAAGGTTAGGTTTCTTTGATTACTAGAGCAACCGAAAAACATTGAAAGCATAACAGCACTTTAGACAATATGTTGTTGGTACCTTGAACATGATTTTGGTTGCCTAGGAGTCTAGATTAAACTAGTTTTGAAAATAAAGCATAATATGTAAAAGAAAACACAATTCTTGGGATATTTTATTGGGTTATTTTACGACGCTGTATCAACGTCTAAGATTATTTAGCGTCTGAGTAAAATGAAGGTGATAATGTCGGTTAGAGGTGGGAAAAAAAATAACATAACGGTTATTTTGGAACCGTTCCTTGTTTGGAACTGTTCCAAAAAGTAATAGCACCTTGGAATAATACGTTCCAAAATAACAGTGTTGCTCTGAGTTAGTACGAAATATTTGCGGTTACAAATACTCGCTTCATTTTGGAACTACATTATGACAACGTCTGTTCCACATAACGGAACATGTTTGGTACTATTGAAAGCAGTGACGCCAAATTTTGGAAAACAGTGGGTGGACTCAAACATTTGACGAGCCTTAAGTTAAATAAATCTCACAACAACGACAAATTATTGGGTGGGCTCGGATCCCACGAGCCCATATAAGTTGGCGCCACTGTTTGAAAGCAGAATTGGGAATCCTTTCGTCGTACTGAAATAAATGTTGGAAACTAAAGTAAAAGATAAATAGTAAAGATACGAAGATCGTCTTTAAAAAAATGTACACATTATCTTGGAATTGATGTTAATTTTGTATAGGATTCTATCAAATAACATAATGCCGGTATTATAGTAACCACATTGTGAATTTTATCAAGGGATATGGAAATATATAGGTTATGTTTTATTTCCAAATATTTTACAGTTTTAGTTTCATTACCAATTCTTGAAATTAAACTAAAGCTTGTTGAAACATGACTATTATTGAAGTTCTTTTGTTTAAAAAAAAGTACAACGGTAAATTTTCATATTTTATTACAATGAGATTATTGTTCTTCATGACGGTACATTATTAATATGAATTTTAGCACGACCGAAATGATTATAGCTTTTATTTAATAATTTTTGGAGAAACTGAACACAATTGTGACCTTCAGCTAAGCAGAAGAGGAAGAATAGGTTGTTTTATTTACCACTGGGATCCATTTCGATTTCGTGACCAATTTACAAATAATTTAAAATTACATTACATTTCCTGCTTCGAACAAACCTGATCTACGAATTCAATTTAGCATTAAAAAAGATTTCATTTCCAGGAATTCACTCTCGACTCGACTCAGTGAGTTCTATGCTCACTGGCCTATTCCAAAACACCACTGTTACATTACATACTCCTGTACATTACATACAAAATACTTGCAGTTCCAAAATACTTGCTGTTACAAAAAATACTCGATGTTATGGAACTGTATTATGAGTTATGACTATAAAATAACGTAACGGCCTGTTCCAAAACACCACTGTTGCATTACATACTAGTAGTACTGTACCTGTCATACAAAATACTTGCTGTTACAATATACTCGATGTTATGGAACACGGCCGACTTGATGCTCCCTTCGCTTTTAAAGGAGAAGCGAAGCTAGCATCAAGTAGGTCGTGTAAAAATTAATTTCTGATCCAACCGAATTTATCTGTTATGGGAACAACATGGGAAAAACACTGGAGGAGAGGGATTCGATCCGGTACTGTGTATCGAACTTCGGTGTAGGCTATATAATATATGGTGGTACTGTTATTTGGAACGTAGTATTTTCATGGAACTGGAACAGTTGCAACTGTTACGAGAAAATAACAACTTTTCCCATCTCTAATGTCGGTGAAATGAGTCTACGGTCCAGCACGGAAAATTACTCAGCGTTTGCTCGTATTGAGTTGAGGGAAAACCCTGGAAAAACTACAATCAGAGACTTTCCCGGACCGGGATTCGAACCCGGGCCACCTGGTTTCACTATCAGACTCGCTAACCGTTACTCCACAGGTGTGGATTTCTTGGAATATTTTCTGTTTGTTTAACTGTTAGTCTAACATAGTATTTATATTTTTGTTGTAACCAAGAATGAACAATTTAAGCAACAATGACAAGACTGATGAATACTTTTCAACATTGCATATCTTATAGAAAATAAAACTGAACTTCTGTGAAAAACAGGACGACAATGTTATTGGCCAGTGGGCACTCTGAATCAGAGCAATTCTCGTCTATTGGGATACTAGCATGCCAAAAACATCAGTAAGTGCAGTTCAAAGGGTTCCCTTTTCAGCCACAAAGTAATCTCAGGGAAATTGAGAGATTATATTTTCACTGATTATTCGTTCTACTGATGAATTCATTGCACCCGTTAAGAATTGTTTAGCGAAAACCCCATCCAGAAGGGAGATATTACTGAATTGTTGAAAAGAAGTAGGTACATTAAATTTGTTCCACCTCCAGTTCCTGTAGTAGCTCGTTGTGGCACATTGCTACAGGTGGGACAATATCACAGCATAAATTTCAATGCAGTTAAACACTGGATTAATTTACAAGATGATAAAGGTAGTAGTTCTAAAAAATTAGAACAAATGTTTGAAAAATGAAGCCCTTCAATCTCACCTTTGAGCTGTAGCTGACGATTCTGATGGACTTTGTGAAGAAATACAGGTTTTGGAATCTGATAATGTTGATGTAACACAGATGTGGCCTCTTCTATCATCAGTTCTTCAGGTGTTGCAAAGTTCTTGTGTTGCTTGTAAAAAAACTTGCAAACTATATGAAAGAACGCCATCCTGCTGTAAACTTCTGGAAGGAAGTTCAGCATTTAGATCCAGCATTAGTCAATCCTAAGCAGATTTCTTCCATCTTTACTTCAGGTGAATTGAAACGTTTCTCTACTGTTGATGTTCCACTGGAACAAAATATCAACATATGAAGCAATAGTACGTGAAGAAAGTTTGTCTTCTTATTCTGCTTTATTCTTCTGACAAAAACATTCCACTGAGATGCCTACATTAAGTAACCTGGCAAGGAAGACAGACAATCATGGTTCCTCCATCATCTGATTCAGTTGAGAGAAGCTTTTCTGTTCTCAGTTGGATTTTGAATTTTAAAATGAATGTCTGCCAGAAGAAAATCTTGAAGATCATCTGAAACTTACAATTAATCAACATCTTCGAATGGTGCAGATGAAGAGAGAGATTGACATAGAGTGACTAAACTTCCATTCTTAGGTTGTTTTATTATTACTGCACTCTGTACTTGTATAGGTCTCAGTGATAAAATGACATTTCAATATGGCATTTGGTTTAACTTTATAGGTATTAAAGAAACTTTTAAGGATAATACGAGTATTCATAACATGGATAAGTAGATACTTAAGCTATTTAGAATATTTGCGTTCCTTTATATAACGTTAAACACAAATGAATATAAAGCGTAACAAAGCATAATTTGCCAAAAAATAGAGTATTATTAACCAAAAAGAATAAAACATAATGTGGGCTGCTCTATTGATTAAGCATCAGTTGCACATAATGCTCTATAATTATGGGATATAATCGTGCGATATTTTGGTTCTTGGCAGCCACGAGTGGGGCACCATCCGTCATTGATTTCTAGCAGAATGTGATCCCACAAGTGGCGAGGTAACACTTTAAAGTACAAAGTGTCCAACATGCCCGACTGTCCAACAGACCCTAATTTACCCTAAATGAAATTGCATTTAATTTTTAATTGCGCAACAAAAGTTGCACATCGTACTTACACATAGGTCAATAATTCTGTTGTATTATGGCAGAAGCTGATATGTACTACAATTCTGGCACACATAGGTCAATAATTCTGTTGTATTATGGCAGAAGCTGATATGTACTACAATTCTGGCAAAAATATGTTATTCTCTACATATGTTAAAAATATTGGTTTTAACGTTATGGGAAAACATGGTATGTGTACTCTCATCAGCACCCAACACTAATACTAATAAAAATATATCTCCTCTAATGGACCCCTGTTTTTTCTTAAAGAAAACAATTTAAAACTGCTCTCCTCTAAAGTGAGAAAAATGTACATATCAGCTTATGCCATGACACCACAGAATTGCTCGAAATTCTAGTTGCAAACTTGAAAAATGGCATTACTACAAAAGAGATGCACTTAACGTTTACACACAACATGTCATTTATGTAGTGCATATTCGTTACACGCAACTCCATCTCACAACTCTTAGCTATTGAGCGTGTTTTACGAAGGTTGCACAAGTTGTATCGGAAATAACAAGAATTCTATAGCAATTCCCTAGGAATCTCGGGTAATAATTGAAGGATTCAGAACCATAATGGGCTAAGTGCCATTTACTACAACCGTAGAAAACAAAGGTTAAAATCAAGTTACTACCATAATTCAATGGAAACATACAGAAAGTAATATAAAGTATACACATTAAAACTAAATGATAAGTCAGTCTTCATTAAACTATGGTATTCACATAAACTTAACTCTTGCTTTCTCCGTTTTTAATAAATGGCGCTTGGCCCACTATGGCTCTGAACCCTTCAATTTCGATTATCTGTTGGAAAAGTTAACACCATTAATAAAAAAGAAATACACATTAATAAGAAAATCCATATAATAAGCAGAACGTCTAGTAGTTATGAAGAAATGCTGTAGGTATTTGTAATTACATTTGTAACGAATCTGAATTGTGCTTGAAATGACAGTCACTGATATAGGCTATCTGTTCGTTATACCAAAGTATACTATTACAAGTATAGCCTTATATCTTAGGTGTGTGAAACTATTTGTGAAATTTTGAAAGCACACAACATAAAGGTTGCACTTTTATTCATGAATTGTAGCCTACATTCAGACATCGAAGAAATCCCACTTAGTTTTATAATGTCTTCTGTGCAGCTCCCTGATTTTGTGGACTTCAATATTTATATTTAATAAGTTCTGGTGACTTAATTAATCTCAAATCCAGTTTGGTAATAGTTCTTTTCGATTTTTGTTTATTGCGATAGTCCACTGACTCAACTTTCCACAAACATTTTTTCGATTCTATAAAAACCTGTGTGCGTATTTGTGATAGACTATGTCGTGTCCTTTGTGCTTTCTCGGCTACATACAATATAACCTGTTAAATATAATATTAAAGCGTTTGCAATTACTTAACTAGATTCAACAGGAATTGTTGAAAATGAAACAGTAACACTAACTTTGAGCAAACTCATCCCATTCACCAAACGTGCGTAATATCCTGGCGCATTGAGATGATGAAATTGAGAACTTTTCAAGTCACTTCCAGATGGTGCAATTCTGTTCTTTTTGCTGTGTACATGATACCACTTTTGAAATTATATGCAACCCTAGATCATATATACTAACAGATAGCTCTTTTATAAAGGCTTTAGGATTTGCAGTCGAGGCCGGCTTGATGTAGTTCAATAATCGTCAACAGATGGCACAATGACCAACACCATCACGAGACACGAACTCTAAATCGATTATTTCTTGCTTACGAGATAATCTCGGTATGTACTGTCGACAACTGATGACCATGGATAAATATTATTGGCCTATATGACCTTGGCAATTTGGAAAGTTCGGAACGAGGCAGCTATTTATAGTTGTCACGTGGGCGAAGCGAAGAGATAAGATAAAGTACGCCTTTGTATTGAATATAATTCAGAATCTCTGCCAGTCTGCCAGGCAAAGCCAATGTACCGGTAAACAGAATATGTAGACCATGTAATGGTACCGTATCGGGTGGCAATAATATGATTCGTTATCTCTTCTGTTTTTATATATTTGTCGTGAATATTATTTATATTATCAACTGAGTGTATAACATAATTTATCCGTTAATTGATATTTTATTAATGATAAATCCAAAGAACAATGGGAAATAAGAGACTAAACACTGAAAAATAAATAAAATAAGAGAATTTGACGTTCATGATTATAATGTTGTCGGAGTTTTGTTATACTTTACTTTGAATTATTTTAACTTGTACCACAAAAGCGTATGAAAATTAATGTTAACATTACCTATTTAGTTATGATCGTAGTATATTGGAAAATTTGTGCATATAGCCTGATTACAATATATAAATAATACTATCCTAACCTAAGCAATAGTAGTCTTGTTTATTTCATACATGTTCGTATAATTATACAAACACAAGAATAATCTAGTTTGCAGCCTGTGATGTCTCGTTTACAGTATTATATAATATACATATTACGATATTTACTAGGTACTTTAACAATATATAGTTAATAATATTATGAAATATACAAGCCTAATCCATTACCAAGGAATACCCCTTCCCTCACATTTTCAATACTGTTTACCTCAAAAGGCCTTCACACCTTATTAGACACTGGATTAAAATAGTCATGTTGATGTAGGCCTACAACATTACATTTTTTTGTCACTACTCCTAATCCCATTCTAACAGTTTCAGGTTTTGTAATTTGTAACAATACTATCAATACTGATGGGTCATTCCATAGTGACACACACAACATTTTCGAAGTAACTATGATCGTCACAGGATATTTAATTAAATACTTTAGAGTTTATGAAAGAGACATCACTGTCTTTTAACGTAAGCATTCCAAAATATAAACAGAAAATCTTAATGAAAAGGAATAATTAATAATGTAAAAAATATGAAATATTATATGGTGTGACATATGATCATTTTCTTGCCACTTAATTTATTACCAAAATGGAAAATGTTCATATTATTGTGCCAAATGACATAAATAGTTGTTTTCCAAAGAATTAAGACACTTGTGTAGTACATGTAAGTGCTGACGTACTTTAATCAAAATAACAGTGCCATTAACAAATAAAATATTACGAATTATATTGTGACACACGAACATTTCTGCCAAGTTGATTACTGTTTTTTTCAGATGCATATCGAGATTTATACACAGTGCCTACAGTTCTTATTATACAAAGCAACACTTGATGACACTAAAATACACATTCAGATTTAAAATGTCCTTGGTTATTTACAACCATATGTGGTGATACACCAATATAGGCTATCTACTTTTCCTCCCATTTGTAGTACTTTCCTTTCTTGAACATCACGGAAACTTTAAATTCTTCGCCACCACAAGCTTTTGTAACTTCCTCTGCTTATCTGACGTCTTTTTTAAATTTATTATTTAACGATGTTGTATCAACTACTAAACTACTAGGTTATTTAGCCTCGATGGGATTGGTGATAGTGAAATGATATTTGGCGAGATGAGGTTGAGGATTCGCCATAGATTACATGACATTCGCCTTACAATTGGGGAAAACCTCGGAAAAAACCTCAGCCAGGTAACTTGTCCCAATCAGGATTTGAACCCGGGCCCACTCATTTCACGGTCAGATGTGCCTACCATTACTCCACAGCAGTGGACCGAACATGGGTTATGTACAGTTACCCTTAAAAAGAATGAGACGACTCTTGGTCGTCGGAAGTTAAAGTTCTACAGCGCGGTTCTCTCGATATCGACGTAACAATAAATACCATGACATATACAACAAGAATTGTTACAAGGACCTCAAGGACAAGGACCAGAATAAGAATCACGAAGAAGATAGCGATTTAAGGCCACGATTTCACAACATAGCTCGAGTCACAAAATATCATTCCTTCTCTGAACCGAATGGCAAATGCCTGCTATGGGATCTACATTCTGGACTGCTGCTGTCACTGTCTTGTCTCGGTAGCTCATATAGTAGCGTGTCGGTTCTACTATATAACCGAAACGTCTCGTGTTCGATCCCGGGTAAAACTTTTTTTTATTGAGGTGTAATTAATTTCTTCACAGTTCCTCGACTGTCTAATTTGTCGAAAAATATGGAATAATTTATGCCCAAATTCTGGGTCTTACAAGTGGGCTGAACCTCGTCAAAAAAAATCTTACTTGGAAGTTAAAAGTATTCTTCCTGAAACAATAATCATAAGAAACAAAACGAGACCTGTTAACTTAAAATCTTTTCCACATGCCATCAGCTTCTATTACAGCTCTAAGTCAATCCGGCATGGATGTCACGAGATTGTGGAACAGGTTCTGATCCTCGGCGAAATCTTCCCAGGTGTCAACAACTTGATTCCACAATTCGTCTCGATTTCGAGGGCGTCGGTGGGCATAGGTGGCTACTCTGTAGTGACATAAACATAGATTACCTCTCGGAACTTTTCCGTAAAAGTAAATTAAATTCACTCCTTGAAACTGACAACCTTAGTTGTAGCGTAATTTTCCTACAAGCATACAAGCTGAAGTAGCACAGCCATTGATAAAAGTTTTGTACACAGAATTAGACTGAATTTCTATTCGACAGAATCTATAATCAATGGCTTTTCTGAACATGATAAACAAATCCTAAGTGTTTCCAATGTCACTGAGCAATTTCAAGTATCCAGTGATTATTTACATTTATGTCTACAATATGAATCTTGGAAAAACGTATATGATACTGGTACTACTGGTATTAAGGGTAAATGTATTGTATCTTTCACTTAATTTCAGAATCACTTCAGTGGATGTTCTCCACTGAATGTTGTGAAAAAATTCAAAAGTAAAAAAATGTAGATAACACAGGGACTTAAAAATCTAATGTATTAAAAAGAAGAATCTCTATGTAATGAGCTGAAATGTAATGATCCTCATGTTCTTAAATACTACAAGAAGTACAGTGCAATTTATCAAAAATAATGAAAGAGGGAAATAGAATACATTTGAATAGAAAAGTAAAAAATTCAGATAATGCAATTAAAGCTATTCGGAATATTATTAAAGTTAAACTTGTAGATATTCTAAGAAAGAAAATATTTTTTCATTAAAACAAGTGATTATAATGTAGAGGATTCCAAATCTATTGCAAATTCTTTTAACGTCTTATAGTATATGATACAGAAATATTATTGGCAACTTAAACATTAAAGATTTTGCAAAAGATACTGCAATTGGTTACTTAACAGTTGCATTTAATAATTAGTATTAATATATGTAATTAGTCAATAACTGCAACATTGCTTTTTCATTCAATCATAACATGAATAAAATTGAATGCACATTAAATTAAACACTATTGGAAACACGTAGATAAAATAGTTAAAATCAACTGAAGGGGTGAGAGTGAAATAATCCAAAGCCACACTTTTAACAAAAAGTGTTTTGTGCGAGTGCATTTATTACACATATGGGAAAGCTACTAATAAAATAATGTAATAATTACTGAGCAAATGACATAGCCTAGGACTCTAAACCTTTGTAAAAGTTTGTCTGTGTGGCTTAGGAATATTTTTAAATTTAATTTTAATTGTTAGTTTTTAATATATATGCATTTACATTGTATATGTGTGTAAATGCATTCACTAGATTAACGTTTATAATATTATAACTTGTAATTTTGTATTGTCTGTGATCAATTTTAATTTCAGGACTTTGTAAAACTCTATTTTAACGTTACTTAACTATTTCAACATTATTTATACAAAAAAAAAAATCGTTGACGTAGACTAAGAATCGAACTCGCTCTCTTCTACACAACAGGCAGAAGTCTTAGCGTCTGAGCTATTGAAACGACACAAAAGCTTTCCTTTCTGTGCGGAGTGTCGATCTAGTCATGAAGGTCCATTGTCGATTTTACTACACGATTTACGTATATATTTATATTTTATTTACGTAATATCATATATTTTGCAGTATTTGAAGTGAATTTCGGAACGATGGTAGTAACAAACCAAATAGCCTGCATTTAAGTAACTCAATATTCGTTATCTTGTGTATCAGTGCTCTGGTCTCCGATCATGCGCAGTGTCTTACATCTGAGACTTGGGAATATTCAGTCGCCTCATCCTTTTCCAGGGAAACTGTACATTAATTCTTTTGACTTTCGGTTAGCTTTCTTAAGAATACGCATAAAGAAATGTAGTGCTTTCCAGGCTATCCTTGTAATATTAGTGACTTATTTCAACCAGTTTGTTACTAAAATATATACAGTACCTAAGTGTTTACTTGTGACACTGGTGATCCATTTAATTGGTATGTGAGACGAATTTAATTTTGTGTTTTACAGAAGGATACATATTGATTTACTTTTGCTCACATTGATTTTAATTTTATTTGTTGTAGTCCAGTTTTCAATAACGTCAAGCTAGTTTTGCAAGTTGGTGATATAAGATTTATCACTAATTTTTTCTATATATCATACAGTCATCCACGAATAACCTTGAATTTCTATTCAAATCCTACAATGATTTTCAGTAAATATTTTTCACCGTGAAGCTATTATACATTTAATTTTACTTCTGAGACCAGTGAAATATATGCCAATTTTATTAAAAAGGTACATGTATAATTATCCAATAGCATGATGTTATCTGCAACAAAAACTAAAGGGCAAGAAAGAAAAGAAGAAAACATTAATGCTGTGGTTCTTAGAGTTCCATTGGAGTTACACGTTCATTGTCCACTGAAAGTTGTATTTCTCTATTGAAGTGCAAAAAGAAGAGAAACTCTCATAAATTATGTCAGAAACAAAGAAAGGCACCACCCAAATATGTGGGATAATTAATTTAATAATGTTATTACCGGGACTTGAAAAAGCAATCATATGTAATGGGTGGGGAAAAAATACTTTTTTATCGCTCTTCTATAGTTTGACAATGCTGACTATTCAGAGTTTTGCCTGACAGGTGAGCTACCATAAATTCCTTGAAGTCCTAGTTATTACTGAAGCCAAATGTGTGTCTCTTATCAAGAGTCCATTTTATTTATACTTGTTAAGACATCATTCATAGACTAGTTACTGCTTTCAGTTTTGATACTAAGTACATTGAAATTAATCTATTATTATTCGTCCTATTTATACATTTATATTGAATGATTCGGTCTACCTTCATAACACATCTCATCAACAATACTCGATAAAGAGTTGAATTAGCTTCCCTGCTGCGTTGTATTTATTTTGTCATGTTCCTATAGCAGGAATATTAAATAGGAATTCCTTAAAACAGATTTATATTCACTCCTATACCTTTATATAGAATGCCAGTACATATACTGTATTTCTTAAGATTTGGTTACTTTATAAACAGTATGTTAGTGCAAGAACTCTTTTTTTCATATTTAATAATTCTGGCATGTGTCAATAAATATGCTTGAGACCTCTGTCTCTCTGAATTACTCTTTACTAACTGGAAACATATTCCAAATTTATATTTTAAAAAAGTATTAAAATATCCTCACAATTTAGAGCATAACAATTCCCGAAATAATCATCCTACATTAAATTATTAAGATAAAAATGATTCAATCTATCGCTTGTAAAAATACCTTTATGGTCCTAATAAATTAAGAAATAATTTACATCCAACAGAATTATTTTAAAATGGCCTGCAGTTATTATTTTGAATTTTATTGTATCTTAATAAATTGAGTTAAGGTACAATAAAATTTCATCAAGTTTCAAACAAAGTAATTCCATCTTTCCAACATGGGGACAATAAATACTTAAAGTAATGCTAAACTCGAAAAACTTATTGATGCAACTTAATTTCATATTCTATACCACTGGCACCAAAAAAAAAAGTGTCCTATTGTTCATACTGATTCAAGATGAATAGTTACTTAGTGTTTGTCCGTTCCACTTTTTTTATTGTCCTTCCCATTCCTATTTCTCTCATTTTTAGTAGGTACTTCACATGTAGTATATGTTTTACTTTAATACATATAATGACCATGAAGATATTTGGATATGTCTTACAAAATTCTTGCTGAAGACCACTGTGGTAACATTCTGCCGCATCTGTAGTTTGTACATTTTGAAATTTTTGTGCTTCAGCTCAGAATTCAGGGGGGGGGAGGGGAGGTTGATGTGCCAATGTAGTTTTCCAGAATATAATAATATTCAAAACATTCCCTAATAGGAGGGGCCTCTGATATTAGCTCTGCAAAAAATCTGATATCGGTACTTCTGTTGCTGGTAAATAAGGAAGAACGAAATATAACAATTTTTAACCACTTTCGAATTTCAGGTGCTTTGTGTCTCAGCTGCTGGTTTGATATACTGTTTGTTTCCTTTAATTTTCCAGAGCAAAAACTGTCCTAAGCGAAATTTACACTTTGTAATTTTAACACTGGGAACATTTATTTTGGTAGCATTGTGTGATGCTATTTCATAATATAACAAGAGCTTTGAAATGATTAACTGCTAACTACTACCTGGGTGAAAGTAGCACTGAAGCGGTTCCTGTGATTTCTGAAGTGAAAACCGTTCAATTTATAAGGAATTTTTTTGTGGAGATACAGTTGATTGTATATGCAAGGTGTAAAAGTGCCTAAACTAACTGACCCCAGTGCTGTCATGGAGGCCACACGAGGCCATATATCGTATGGAACCTACAATTTTTTTTAATTAATCGTATGGGGAAATGAAAATTTTGTCTGTAAGGAGCCATACGGCATATGGGTGCCTAAGTTTTGTACGTGGAGATCTATACAGATCTTAGATCATATCTTGCTGTTCCTATTGTACCTACCGGTATTTTGTTTGATGTTCATAAACAAAAAATTATCCACCTCTTTTCAGCACTGGAATCCAGAATTATATAAAATAATGGTTGAAAAACGAGAAGTGCTGCAAATATACACTCCAGGATTCAAGACAAGTGTGCATCAATGGTGGTGCTACATGGTGTATTCTTTAAATCAAACTTGTACAATTAAATTGTAAAGCAAAACAATTTTACTTCTTCCTTAATATTAAAAAAATAATTAAATGACAATTGGAGAGATAAAGAGAGGAGAGTAAAATATATTTCAAGGGAGAAAACAAGAAAAAAATTACCATGACAGCACTGACCAAACCTAACCTGTTACAGACTCATGTATGCAAGGTGAAGAAGCTGAGTATGAAGGAAACTACCTCAGCGCTAATCAAGATTTTCAGGTATAACTCCCTGCAAAGTTAATTTGAATAATTTCTAGGGAAAAATTGTTCCGGGGCCGGGCATCGAACCTGGGACCTTTGGTTTAACGTACCAACGCTCTACCAACTGAGCTACCCGGGAACTCTACCCGGCACCGATATATTTCAAGGGAGAAAACAAGGGGTGGGGTGCATGGCATGGTGCAGCGCTAGTTTAACTCTTATAGATGAACTATATATGTATATATATATATATATATATATATATATAAAGAATTTCAAGTGTCAATATTGTCTCAAAGGTTTCTGTGTAACAAACTTCATTTAGAAATGTCCATCTGCGATTATGTTAACTGCAGAAGAAGGAAGAAATATTGTCGTAATATGAAGTTACTCAAATTTTCAATTAAGGACAAGGAAAGGCTACAAAAATTATTTTTGATTTCACCCTTATAAATTGAACGATTTTCACTTCAGAAATCACCGTAACTACCTCAGCACTAGTTTATGTAATTTAAGGACCAGTATAAATGAAATTTGATTAAAGTGAGAAAGAAATTCGTAAGGGAGGCGATCAGGAGGGATTGAGGTTGTCTACTAATTCGTTACAAACAACTATTATAGACTATTTCATTTGACTAACGATGATTTGTAGAGAGCAAAATACCTACAGTAGGGTAAAGAATCTAAATCAGTACGTTTATGAGAACGGATATAAAAGTGTCAGGAAAATAACAGAATTACCGTATATTGCAATTAACTCTGCATTGGCAGAGAAACCGCACAGGGTATCGTAAACCTGCTGAAAATTAGAAAATTGTGTAAAAAAATGCATTCAAAGCGAATTTTCCAGCCTGATATCATCTCGCCCACGTTATGGACATAATTCAATACCGTAAGACTGATATGAAACGAATACTAGAACAATTTGTTAACCAAAGACGATGTTCAGTAGTTATTTAACAACATACAGAGCAAATAAAAACACAAACGCATATTCTAGCAATAGTTCAGATGAAAAGAAAATGATTAGTACGACCGCTTATTCGTAAAAAGAACACTGCCAGCTGTGTAGCCTACATGAAGCAATATATCAGGCCTACGTTATGAACACGTTGAATTTAATGTTGACGAGAAACGTACAGTTATTATTTATCTGCTTCCATATCGCATCATATAATACACCTGTAAAATGAAAACATGTAGGCCTAGCAAAGAGGAAACATGTTTGGTGGGAGGGAGTTGTAATTCTTCCCCTATCGGATAAATTTCAGAAGAGGAATACCTGCTTTTCCTTCATATTAAAAAATTGTAATCTTGTGCACACAAAATAAATTAGTGCCTTTTCGTGAGCATCATGATGTGCATTCAACAACGCAGACAAATCTGCTCTTTTTAGTATTTTGTGTTAATTGTTGCTAGTGAGGTATTGTATACTGAAAATTAAAAACAATTAGATATCGTATATCAAATGATGACAGATTATATATTGAACGCAAACAACATTATATCAGCCATGTACCAAAATGTCATCTATGTGTGTTGATGAATTTGGGTAAAACAAGCTTCTGTATGCTACAATTTAGCAACACATCAAAGTAACATAACCTCATATTACATTGAGAAAGAAATTTGGAGGTGGCATGACGTAAAAAAAGTCATCCCACAGTCGTATTACTCTATGTACTTTTCAGGTACTCTGCCATCTAGTGTTGGTTATTGCAAGCTCATTTCTCGACAGTAGCGACGCATAGCGTCCGTTATTTTCCAGTTGCGTCCAAATTTAATATAAACTTGGCTGATCTGTTTTATATATGATCTAGGATGCAACTTAAAACTTGCGCAAGATGTGAGTGGCGTATGTAATTTTTCAAGTTAACGGTTATTTACATTGTGCAACTCGACATTACATGCAGGACAAGCTTAAGTTGCATCGTGGACGAGTACGTTAAGAAGGAACACGTGAGAACGAGAGGAAAATAAATGGGAAGAAGAATGAAGAGGAGAGAAGAATAGGAAAGAGAAAGAAAGGGGAAGAAGAGAGAAAAACAGAAAAGTAGAAAGTGAAAGAAAGAAGATAAAGAAAAATGGAGACTAGAGAGAAATGAAGAAGAATGAAGATGCAAGTAGAAAGAGGAAAAGGATATGAGAAAAAGGAAGAGAAGGAGGAAAAAGTTAAAAAATGAAGAAATGTAAGAAAATTCAAGTAAATTATAAGGAAGAGGAGATGGATGGAAAGAGGAAGAGAAATGAATGAGTTGTTACCACAGTCTAGAATACTCGTATATACAGTCACGAAGCTCAATACGTAGTAAATTGCATTTATAGATAGTTGCTAACCAGTAGGATCACTAATATCGCCTCATTACAGACAATTCGAAATAGTACCGGCACAGTCTATTGTTCCTAGCACCCTCACAACTCAAGCTTCGTGACTGTATATACTAGACTGTGATGTTACGCTGAATGTATACTTGACTAGGATCTGAATTACTGCACATTATTTTGTTATATTTATTATTATCTCACATTAGTGAGATCGAAACTCGAATATGCATGTGTAGTTTGGAACTCTATTACTAGTACTGATTCAGCAAAACTGGAAAATATTCAAAGGAAATTTATTTCATTATGTTCGTACAGATTTTTGCCTAATGACTCCAGGTATAATTATGATAAAAAATGCGAGCACTTTAAATGTCGAAGCTTGTATGCCAGACGTCATGATCTCGATTACTTATTCTTATGTAAGGTCCTTAAAGGTGACATTAATTGTCAATCTTTCTTAAACAGTATCAGCCTTCGTATTCCTATGAAGGACATGAGACATCACAAACTCTTCTATATTAGAAATTCTGAATCTTCGTCGCCGGTTTCCAGATTTATTAAAAAAGCTAACTTACATGTAGGCGATTTCGATCCATTCTATGTATAGAAGTATTAGAATATGGCAATGTCTTTGCTAATATTATTTGCATAATCCTTATGCACAAATTGGTAATACTTTTGTAAGAATCAACTCCTTTCCCTAAAATTTTATAGTATTAATTCTTGTAAATTAATCATTGTAATCTATGTTCTTCATTTTGTTGTTAACTCAGTTATTTAATTTGTACCATAGTTCGTTTTAATGTATTAATTGTATCACTGTGCTGGACTTTTATTGGCCAATGGCTGTTGTCCAGCACATAAATAAAATAAAATTATTATTATTATTATTATTATTATTATTATTATTATTATTATTGTCATCATCATCATCATCAGAAAAGGCCATAAATATACTTCCTGCAACTGTTAAGCTTGAGCCCTGACTCAGAATTCGTGCTGTAGTGGTGACTATGTCTACCACGTGGCAACAAGCATCGACCTTGTTTGTGCGACCGTGAACGGATCGATGCTGCATGCGCCAATTATACTTGATGCATGATTAATATTAGGTGCTCATACAGGTAATTTGATCCGAAAAATACATCGCAGATAGTACAGGCTGACTCGTTCTTTCGAATTTCCTAATTAATTTAATTACGGTGGAAAATTAGCGGAATTCCACGTCACTGGTTAGAGCTAAAACTCTACAGATGTGTGATTAAACGTCGAGTAGTGTACAATTCCCTTTTTTCATCATAAATTCTAATTGAAGTTCAAATTAATGGATGACATATTTCGGAGAGCGTGTATTCATTCGGATGGATACCAGTGATGTGTGTTACACTTAATTATTCGAGTAGGCCTATTAATTCGGTTGTTCCGGCTTGGAAAGTATTTGAGTAGTCGTATGTTATTTAACGACGCTTACAACTGCTGAGGTTCCTCAGCATCGGAATTAATCGGAGGCGAAAAATGGCCGACAAATATTGCTTACAGCTTTCTGTCAGGAACAAGGTTCACTTACGTGCCATAAATCTACGACAAGGGAGCAGAGATTCACTTTCCTTCCGGAAGGACAATGCTGAGGATTTTGTGACCCTTAAACTCTCTTGCTCTCGGCCGGATTTAAATGCTCAGCTCTCGGATAAAACGGGGAAATATTTGAAGTAACGAAAAAATAACAAAACATGTTCTTAGAAAAACTATTTTTGAATCTTGAATTATGAAGGAATGTTCGAAATATGGCACGAAAAACAAGAATATTCCATGATCATCCATGATGGGTTGTTGGAGCAGGATGATATTCGATCTGTGACAGGAAAAACTACTCCGACAAAGCGATATACTGTATCGGTTTTTTGAAGCATGGAGAAATTTTTAATATTTAACAGAGAATAATTTCTTCAAAGAAACGTATGATAGATACTGGTCAACAATGATTTTGTTAAATGTACAATTTCCGCTGTTTCTTATGTAATTTCATCTGCTGATTCCAAAAATGAAGTCAGGATTTTTCTACCACCCACCATTTGTTTGTAATTTTATAAAGACTAATTCATTTTATTGCTATATACAGTCCTTAACATGCTAATGAAAAGAAAATATTTCAAATATTTCATTTTATTGCTTTAACAATTAACTTTAAGAAGTCAGAATTCATACAAATAAATTTTATTCCTCATAAGACTGCGAGAGTTAGTATTAATTCTCAGTTGAGTTGGAACTTACAATCATGAAACAAGTTTCATTAACCTGTGTTTTCTTTGTCCTAATTTTAAGTGTGGTAAAAGTATCTTATAAAGTAAAACATACCTCGAAATACTGTGTAAATCACAAACAATTTTTGTTACGTTTGTTGTTAGTTAACTCTGAAAGCATACAGACTAATTTTTACTACACTGCGTAAAAGAGCTTAGCAGAGTTACTTTGATTTAAAAATAGATGAGGACAGGAACTGGGCCCCTGAAATTTGTTGTGCTCCGTGTAATTATAGTAACTGTTGGATAAAAGGATACCGTCATATGCCTTTTCCAGTTCAATTGATATGCCAGGAACCTAAGGATCGTCCAACAGACTGTTACGTTCTAGGAACCACAGATCAAAAGATTACAGAGAACTTGTCAGCGAGCTGATTCAGAACTATAACGTGACGGGGTAGTATGTCTCTCAAAATGACTTATTCGATTCCCATCTATTTTCTCTTTCCTCAAAATCTTCGGGTAGTGAGCGACGAACTTGGAGAACGTTTTCATCAGTATTTTTCTGAAATGGAAAGGCGCTACCAGGAAAAATGGAGCCCAAATATTCTGTCAGACTACTGCTGGACACTCAAAAGAGATGTTTTCCAAGCCACGAATAGCCTACACATTTTAGGTAAGTAAATATGATTTTAGGTAAAATGTTACAAGGTATCAATACTAGAAAAGTTTGAATTACATTTCATATAATTATTCAAAAACCCTGCGTGACAGAAGAATTTTGAAAACATATTTGAAATCAGCACGAAAAATGCTGTAAGAATCACCCATTCTTTATCTTTTAACAGAACATAAGTATGTTTAATTTTGTTAACCATAATTGGAGTTATGAGAAGTAGCCTATTATATCTGTAGCAAAAATGAATCTCTCTAATTATTATTACAGCATTGAGAATTGTTCGATTCGTGACAAAGAAAAAGTATCCGAAGAAACGTATGTTATAATAATGAATAATGACAATCCGAATTATAATTGTAGGCCTATTATTCTGAGAAAATCTACCCGTACGAGCAAATATCGTGGTAAAATTTAAATAACCATTATTCATATGGAATCCGATGAGTGTCAAGTGCCAAAGTATTCAACTTAAAATACTATGTTGGATTGCTAGACAAAATGCAGTTATATCGTTCTTCCACAGGCATATTATAATGCATTTTCCTTCCCTTGTTATGAGAAGACTGGTATTTCTAAAAACCTGAAAAAGTATTTTCAACAACGTAATGCTTAAAGACCGGATTTTAAAGGGAAAATTTTTCATCAAAAAAGGATAAAAAAAAGTGGGTGAAAGTTATAGCCAAAAAAAAAAGGACTTGAAAAAGGACTATATTATTCCCCAAAACACACTTCAGCACATTCATGGATATACATGGCACACACAATCTTACATTTATCTCTTCACAACATAATAGAATTGTTGTATTTGATATAGTCAAAAAAGGACTTCAAAAAGACTATATTACTACCTCTAAAACACACTTCAGCACATTCGTGGATACACATAGCATACACAAGCTTATATGTATCGCTTCACAACATCAGGAAAGTGTTGTATTTGAACAGATTCAACATTTCAATATGTTACAATATGATTCTGACTCTTTGAATGCAGAATGCCTTTATAAACAGGAAATGACCGCTCAACATCAATTGAAACCAGAGGTGAAAATTTTATTTTTACCCTGAACTCTAAATCAGCACACTTTATTAGCTTTTCAATGTCTGGAATCAGAAGAAGAACGATATTTATTTTCGCTTCCTCAGGAAGTTATAGGCCTATCGGAAAAAAAAATATAGGAAAATTATCTAAATGTTTGCGATATTCTGTCAAAAAAAAAAAAAGACTAAAATAAGAGATGTTTTTAAAAAATGGAAAAAAGATAATCTGGACTAAAAAGCGAAAAAAAGGGACGTCAAAACCACATAATTTCGTCGGTGGAAGATAGTTTTGAACATCGTAATTATTTCATGTTTCGTGTTGAAATAAAAAAGTGATTCCGTTTAAAATTCGGTCTCTAGTAATGCTCAATTACTTTAATAATAATAATAATAATAGTGAACCATGTTACTAATTAGCGATGTATGCAATGGAGGGTCGAAAGGAACTGGCCACTCTACCTCTTAACTTCCTGACATAGTTGCCTCATGATTGAGGCCTAATTAGGGTCACTTATGAGGTTCCAACCAATCTTCGGATTGCTGACTAAACGTACAATAATAATAATAATAATAATAATAATAATAATAATAATAATCCAAAATGTCACTTGATGGCAGGAGATTACAATTTATGTTGTAGCACCATAGTGCTTCTATATGAAGCAAATGAAGTTTTGCATAAAAATCAGCTCTTTCAGATGTTGTTAAACTACAGAGGGTCCTTTAAAAATGTTCTCGATGAGGTCGTAACTCTCACAATAGTTGCAAAAATATATATTTTTTTTTCAATAAGAATGTTCCCTTCTAAATGCAAGGTGCGAGCTTTTTCTTCATACTCGCTTCATTCGTTCTCCGGAACATACGAGTCTGGGTTTGCAGACATACTATTGCCTATCACATTACACGTATTTTACTTTTCTGTTCATATTGTTAAGAAAATCAGTTAAAACAAAGAAAGTAAAAGTGCGAGTTCAAAATGAGGCAGTAGAACAAGTGGACAGCTTCAAATACGTAAGTAGTAACATGAGCTGCTGTCTGGAAGTCAAAAGGAGGATAGGAATGGCAAAGGAATCTTTTAAGAGAAAAAGGAGCATCTTTTGCGCACCTTTAGAAAAAAGAGCTACGGAAGAGACTATTGAAGTGCTTTGTATGGAGAAGAAGAATCATGAATTTTATGACGAAGTGAAAAGAAACGACTGGAAGCATTTGAAATGTAGACATGGAGAAGAATGGAGCGTATGAAATGGACAGACAGAATAAGAAAAGAAGCTATGTTAGAAAGAGTGGGTGAAGAAACAATAATGCTGAAACTGATCAGGAAGAGAAGAAGAAGGGCTGAGTCACTGGTTATGAAGAAACTGGGTACTGAAGGATGCACTAGAAGGAATAGTAAGCAGAAGAAAAGTTCGGGGCAAAAGAAGATGTCAGATGATAGACATGAAGCTATGTAAATCGTATGCAAAGACTAAGAGGAAGGTGGGAAATAGGGAAGATTGGATAATGCTGGGTTTGCAGTGAAAGATTTGCCTTTTTTGCAGAAAACTATGAGTTAATGAATGAATTTCGAACAAATCATCATTTTGTGTCTTTGGTTTAATATAGGAACCTATTCTTCATTATAGTTTATGTGCTGCGGATGAATTGACTTGTAGATGCTGAATATGAAGAAAGTCCTTTCAATAGTTTAGGAAAATCGCTATTCACAGATACATGGAATATTGAAAACCACCTTTTTTGTATCTGGAGTCTAAAAACGTGTAACTCTTCGAAAATATCGACAAATTTTTGCACCATCACAGTACTTTTCATTTTGCTTTGTATAATGAGAAAGGGGAAATAATCGTATTAATAATAAATACCGTGTTGTGCATCACTATACAGGTTGTTAGGGGTTTGAGTTCACAAATTTTAACAGGAGTTCTTTGTAGAGCCAATACTTCTAATGAAATATTTTTCCACAACGCATAGTTCGAAGTTTATTCACAAATTAATGCCACGCACAATACTAATGGTTTAATTCTCACCAGGCGTTCTCAACCTGGTGCTCGCGAGCACCATAGTGCTCCTTTAATGACATTTAGTGCCTCGTCATGTGAGTAAAAATGTGCTCGCGAGCACGAACGCTCCTGAGGTATTTTTTCAATTCAAACTTTGTTGTACGAGCCGGAAGAAATAGTGTTCCTATTCATTATAATATTTTAGCGACCTGACAGGCCTTTTAATATTTCATGGTGTAGGCTATAACCCCTTTCAATTCAGTGTGGACTTAATTAGAAAAATCAAGATTATTCAAGGGAATTATATGGCTGCCCGTGAGGAATTTGAATTGAAAGATCTCCAGTCCTCCTTAACGCTGAAATACTGTATTTGTTTCAAAAAGAGAAATTCATAGCGGAAGATATATTAAATTCCGAATATTGCAAAGTGTTTCCAATGTCTATGTTCGTGGCGACCTGTCTATGCGAAAAACTTTTCCACTTTAGAAATAACTTCCTCAAGCACAAATAATCACGATTAACTGATTACATCTGCAGGACCATTTACATGTAGCTATAAACGACTTATCCTTGGATATGTCCACATTTGTGGAGTAACGGTTAGCACGTCTAGCTGCGAAACCAGGTGGTTCGATTCCCGGTCGGGGCAAGTTACCTGGTTGAGGTTTTTACCGGGGTTTTCCTTCAACCCAATATCACCCCGGAATAATTTCACCGGCATTATCACCTTCATCTCATTCAGACGCTAAATAACCTAAGCTGTTGATAAAGCGTTGTAAAATAACCTACTAAAATAAAATAAAATCCTTGGACATCACTGAATTTCTGAGCAACATTCAAGTTCAAGGATATCATTGCTTGGTGAATGTTTTAAAATTTATGTATTTATTTATTTAATTACTTATTTATTTACTTATTTACGTAGTTATTTATTTATCTTAATTTTGTATTCATATTAGTATGAGATGCATATGAAGGGTTCAGAGCCATAGCGGGCCAAGCGCCATTTATTTAAAACGGAGAAAGCAAGGGTTAAAATTAAGTAAATACCATAATTTACATATCATTTAATTTTAATGTGCATACTTTATCTTGCTATATGCTTCGTTAAATTATGGTAATCACTTAACTTTAACCCTTTTTTAATAGATGGCGTTTGGCCCACTATGGCTCTGAACCCTTCATATATATTAATCCTATTCGATTTCGTGGTGCTCGCTCATTTAGTATTATAAGTGGACAGTGTTCACAATCTTGAAAAGGTTGAGAACCCCTGAGTGACACGAACGTACAGATGATAAAATTTGAGTATTTAATTTGTGAATAAAAGATTCACTTTATGCAAAAAGAGATAAAGACAAATAAATTGTGCATCTTTATATTATCTATCGCGACATTCATAGTAAACCTTATAATTTTAAAGAGATATGAAAACATCGACAACGAAACTTTCCACACAATTAATTTTTTATCGGTTGAACCATGCGTTGTAGAAATATATTTCATTAGAATTATTGGTTCTATTTCAAACAAAGAACATCCTGTTAACCCTGCAATGCTCCCCGGGGTGAACGCGTCACCCCAGATGACTCTATTTTCTTCTGTAGTTTAGTCTAATAATTATCTAATAATAGCTTGGGCTATTCAAAGACAATAAAAGTTTCAATGACCTGTAGTAGAGAGAGAGAGAGAGAGAGAGAGAGAGAGAGAGAGAGGAGAGAAAAGTCGTGGGGTGTAAACATACCCCAGATGAGCAGTAATGATGTCCAAAACAGGGTGAGCAGTCTAGGGTTAAAAAATGTGCACTCAAACCCCTAACACCCTGTATTGTGATTAGTTTTAAATTCATTGCTGTCCTGCTACAACCTCACATATGCCTCGCAGAATTGAAGAACTCTCCCACATTTTCCACACAACCGATCTAAATAAGTGAATACGTACTTAATTGAACGATCCTCAACTGCATCATACCGCATTCGAAATGCTCTGCATTGCGATCGCTTCTCTGTGTGTTTGAATAATACGCTCGTATTTCCACTCTGAACAGTGAGCACGCGCCAAGCCGTACACAAATGTATGAAGAGTCATACGAATAGAATCCACGTACATCGCTTAAGAGTGAAAGGACTTCAGTCGTTGAACTAGAAAATGTGTTATGAATGTAATGCGACTCTTAAAAGCCAGGCAGGCACCTGCATAATGTGTGCTTCCTGTTTTGATGTAGGTTTAAACCCATTCTACGAAAATCGCACGTTGGTTATTTGTGAATGAAGTACTGCAGCGGCTGGCTGAAAGTTCAGAGGGGTCAAAGTTCAACCTCACTCATGTGGGAGGACTTGACGCTTTTTCTCCACCGACCTGAGTAAATGGCATAGGTTTACTCTAACAGTCAAGCACTGACTCGGGGATGTTTCAGAAAGATAGCGCGATGTGTGCATAGGTTATAATTTTAAATTAATGCCTGGTCACCGATTCAATGTAGCGTGGTAGGGTGTGGTTTGTCGACAAATCTATTAGATCCGTTTCGATTCTCGGCAGGAAATTGAAAATACCTATATATTCCATTCGAACCAGGTATAGACTATGCCGCTTGTTTTGTGTTATCTGAATAAGTAACTTTATACATTGCTTTTAAGGTCCTGTTTACACAGAATTTGAATTCAAGTCATTATTTCAAAATTGTATTTACAGATAATCCCACAGAAATTACACAAATTACATTTCACATTTTCATATTCATCCTCTGAGGCTTATTATGTACCGTGCCTTCCTTTGGATCCAAG
The DNA here is from genome assembly GCF_040183065.1 of Periplaneta americana. Classification (NCBI taxonomy): domain Eukaryota; kingdom Metazoa; phylum Arthropoda; class Insecta; order Blattodea; family Blattidae; genus Periplaneta; species Periplaneta americana. The sequence continues at coordinate 129,341,087 of NC_091121.1, forward strand.
GTAGAGTTTGAATCCTAGCGAAAGGATGTATAAGCCAGAAGATTATCGAACTTAAATACCTGCTTAAACTAGATGACAAATTAAATTATATGATTACTTTATAAACAAGTTACAATAAAATTGTTAATTTTAATATATATCCTAGGACACTTCGTTCTAAAATAAGATAAGGGCAGCCCCTAACATCTGTAGTTAATGAATTCCAAGAACGGATAGTGTATATTGTAAAAGACGCGGAAGTTCTGTGGAAAGGGACTGACAATTGAGTATCGTATCGAGACCGGGTATACAGATTATGATGTGTGGATAGATTATGAAATCGTGATGCAAGATATTTAGGGGTTGGTGTGTGCAAAATCTGATAGAGAAGAGATCGTATATTGATACAATAAGTTGACATATTGAACATTTTCTCTACTTGATGTGGAGAGATTGTATCAAAAAGACCTTAATAAATCATAAACTAAGCCTTTTACATATGAAGGGTTCAGAGTCATAGTGAGCCAAGCGCCATTTATTAAAAACGGAGAAAGCAAGGCTTAAAGTTAAGTGAATACCATAGTTTAATGAAGATTGACATATCATTTAGTTTGAATGTATAGCTATACTTTATATCGCTTGCTATATGTTTCCATTGAATCCATTCCTAAGTTTTGCCCTCTATTTTAAATATCCTGTATACATCTTTATGGTCATAATGATACATAGACCTATATATAAGTAATTAAACGTAGAAACAGAAATAAGTAAGAATTACATGTCACAGAAATCCGAACACCATATTTTACTGGTTTTTATTATTCTTACATCAATCGTGGTGCACTCGGTGGTTGAGACTACAATTGTTAGATCGAATAGAGTTTAATTTGGCTCAGGTGAAGTCCCAGACTCTTCTGGCTCACGTAATGTTTCCGAGAAAGGCAATATACAGGGTGATTCACGAAGTTTTACCGCCACTTAGGGAGGGCTTTGCTGAGGTCAAATGGAGCAAAAATGCAAATAAAAAACTTGGGTCCGACTTATAGTTAATTTGCTATAGGTTATTGAACATTTGAAAGTAGTGGTAAGATTTAATTATATGACTACAGAAAATACAAAAAATGGATACAATTCCCACTCTCGTAACTGCTTACTTGTTGTAAACATCATTCTGCCCATCAACTTTCAGTTTTACAAGATATTTTCAAACGTGTCTCCTTCTGTCTTGAAATGCTTGGTCGCGCGCTTATGAATCGCTCGCTTTGCATTCCTTAACTTATCTGAGCTGTTCCTGATTGTTGCTGTGACGTCTATAATGCGCACAATTAATTCTTGACATGTGTTTACCTTAATCTCATACACAAGATTCTTCATCACCCCATAAGCAATAATCAAGGAGTGTCAAATCTGGGGATCTGTCTGGCCAGGGATAAGACCTCCGCGACCAATCCAACGTGTGAGAAATACTGGTTTAGATGATCTCTCACGGCGACCCCATTAAATTGGAAGTGCATACGAAGTCTCGTTGCAAGAGAAACATCGTCTAGTGTAGCAATTCGTTCTGTAGAAAGTGTAGGTACATGTCACCATTTAAATTTTCGGGTAAAATGTATGATCCTATCAGCTGATCAAACAGGACACCACACCATACATTTACATTAAATCGATGTTGAAAATTGGTTTTCTCCATGGCTTTAAGGTTAATATCTGCCCATTCATGTAAGTTATTAATGCCATCCCGCGTCAATTATGACTCATCAGTGAACATGTTATAGCAGTAAAATTCTCTATCATTTCCGTCCAAACAGGTGTAGAACTCGACACGTTGGGCATGATCTTGTGGCTCTAAATTTGCACTTCTTGAAGATGATACGGATACAGTTCATTTACATGGAGTTACTCTGATTGAGTAACACCGAGTCGCCGAGCTACATGTCTTGTTGAAGTTCGAGGACTGCGTTGTACAGCGTTGAGAATATTTCTTCTTCTGTTACATCATATTGTTGATGTTTTCCATGCTGGATACAAATATTGGGGAGTGAACCAGTTTGCCTTAGTGTGTTAAATGCCCCCCTAATAGTCTTAGGATTCGGAATCCTACGATTAGGATAACGGTGATGATATTCGGCGACAGAAACTGTTGCATTTTCCTCACACACATCATAAATAAAATATACCATATCCTATCGACATATTCCTCAGCTGTAAATTTATACAGCGTCTTGAGACAACAAGCTCCTAACTCTCCAATGTATGACCGTCAACTGAACATGCTAGAAATGATTCTCGATGCATTACAAACTAAGCGCATGGGCTGACATTTCAGAGCTCTATTCACACAAGCACGTTTAAAAAAATCAATTATTATTCCTGAATTATGTAAGATAGGAAAAAAACTTTATTAGGAAAATATGTTCCAAACCACTTCAGGAAAATACTCCATTAAGGGGTTAGATACAGCTTACAGCAGTAAAAATTTGGAAATATTCAACATGTTTTTCCTCCATTACTGTATCTTGTACAATAATGAAAATTGTTATGTGTAAAACACTGTACTTCTGCTATATGAAAAACTATTTCTACGACTTAAAAAAAAATTATTTGCATTTTTTTTTTTAAATTAATTGTATTGTGGAATGACGAAGCATTTCCCACATAACTCAAAAACTATCACATTGTGGTGAAATTTTTTGTGTTTATTTATGCATGTCATACCTACAATATGTTGCAAGATCACCTCTTTAACGTTGATAGATTGTTTGATCAAAAATAAATCCATTTATAAAATGGTCAAGTATCAGTACTTTCTTCTAACACAAAATAAAAAAAAATATTTATTAAGGAATGTAGTTGAAAACATGAGTTTCAGTAATAAAATTAAAGAGAGAGAATATGAAAAAGTTAATAAGTTTATGAATTATGAGGGAAACGCTTCATCACTGCACAGTGAACTGCCACCATTTCTTCGAATTTGTAATATATATATATATAATTTTTTTAAAACCATAGGACAGTGTTTTACACATACCAATTTTCATTATTGTACAAGATACATTAATGGAGGGAAAAAATGTTGAACATTTGCAAAAATTTTACTGCTGTAAGCTTACCTAACCCCTTAATGGTGGCAAAACTTCGTCAGTATATATTTGATTGAAAGATCTTGTCTTGACTGAAGTATCACGAACTATTGAATATCTGTTTTATTTACGTAAAACATTGCTTGTTATGAAAACAGATACATTTTCACAACCTTTTCCGTCTTCGTGTTTCTTCTACTCTTCCACCGATTAGTATTAGGGTAATTCTGCTGCCTGCCAATCCTCTCTCTCTCTCTCTCTATTTGCTTTTTTAAGGGGTTTCATGTAGACATTTGACCTTTTGGTTGGACTCAGATGTCAACATTACTGATCCTGTCAGGTCAGAAAATGCTGTTGATCGCAGAAATTGTATTCCTGCTGTTTCAAAGTATTACTTGTCAAAACTCACAACACGTGTTATAAAAATAAAACTACTGTAAGTTAAAGTCGCTGTTTTAATCCTTCGAATTAGAAACAATAAATAACATTTTCATTGTAAATAATTGCACTGTCGATCAGGATTGGCATCTTTAAAACAAAATGTTTTAAACAGTGTTCAAAATTGTTTAAAACAATATCCGCTGATTAAAACATGATATTAATTTTTAAGCCAACAGAATTTTTCGTTATATGTATTATTTATTTTCCCGTTAATAATAAACAACGTTTAAAACTTTATCTTCAAAATATGTTTTTTACAAGTTATTTCTCTCGTTTTCTAGTTGTTTTATTTTATCCTAATTCTTACAATGTAAAATCAAGTTTGCCTTCTGTTCGGGTCTTTAGAAAACGTACAATTATGAATTTACAATGGTGCTCCTGACTTTATAGAGCCAGACTTTTACTTTTTTTTCAAACAAAAATTATTCCTAATAAGAAATTTTTATAGAATACACAGAGCAAACAATCCGAATGCTGATATCTGCATACAGGTCTACTGCCCAAAGCAGGTTTTGTTATATTTATAAGAAATCTAACTAAAGATAATTTTAAGATGCTTCTATAAAATATTCTAGTGTTTTTTTACTTTTCTACAAACTTAGCTTAAAATTTCAAAATGAAAAACTGAGATACAAAATAAAAGCTCATAAGTACACCGTAGGGTGCTAATTTTTTTCTGTTGTACTACTGAGTCATTAAACCACCAAAGACCACTTCTACTTCATGAAATGTTTTGGTTGATGAGTGCACGAAAAACTCATGCCAGTTTGGCAGCCTTCTCTGTGTACAGGTACAAAGTAATCGTTCGATTATGATCACTCGCTCACTAATCGACACTCGATAGTAACATCATAAGAAAACAGAAATTCGGATATTTAGTTTGATTGTGTTTCTGTTGTGTGGTCCAAGCAATAAATAGTAAATCCAAAGTAATCGATGTTTTAATTATGCTGTCTAAATATTTAGGGAAACAAAATTCTGGTGATGAGAATCTTTTATCGAAGAAAAAAAACATAGGCCTATGTTTATTTAAAGAGCTGGGTAGATGGGTATAATTGGCTTGCTTATGCCCACGTGGAATAATCCTTCTTCAGCTCACAATAGGTCACAAATTGCCAAATAGCAGGAACAAATGCTTGCTTTACTGTTTTAGTGAAATCTGAATTGCAGATTTGTGCCAATTCAAAATTGGACTCTCAAGCTTTTTTATAATGTTGTAAAAAATGTTTTCTCGCTGTTAGTAGATGCTAGATCTTCAGAAAAATATAAGCTATCAAACTGAGGTAAATTTGAAAATATTCTTTTTTATGAAACTCATATTTTTTAAATTATGGATATTAATTTTATGAATAACCTTATTTAGTTTAATAAACAATACGATACATTTAAAATGTCTAAAATGCCAGTTTCCCGAATTTTTCTTTAAAAATCTGGAATTTCGCTAATTTTTACAGTGCCCATCAGGCAACTGTATGTATAAAACATGTTTAATATTTAAAAGAACATGTCAACAGTTAAAAGGTAATCAACTCAAAATATCAACCATTTCCACGAAATTTCAAATAATAAAAAGTGAGAGAATCTCAATGTACAAAATATATCCTGAGTATCCAAGGAAAAGTGCAGTTGCAGCCTTTCAAATAGTAACAGGGCATGACTATTTGTCAAAACACTTGAACAAAATTGGAATTTTTTCTTCACCACTTTGTCCATTGTGCAATCTTCAGAAACAAATGGATCAGAATCATACGTCCAGCTCTTTCCTCTAAACTCACTACGTGAGAAATATTGGAGAGCAAGCGAGTTACTGGCTTTATTGCCAAGAATTCAGCATTTTACTTAACGACAACAACAACATATTTCAAAGTGACACTATTTCATTATACTATTTTAAAACAGTATAAAACAGTTTAAAACCAAACAATATGTCTTTTTACATTTTTTAAATAAAATTCTTTTTTCCCAACCCTGCCGTCGATAGCTCACATGTACGCATGCCTTATCATTTAGTGAATCGAGTTTAATCCTCTCTGTATTATTTGCGCTGGGTTAGATTAGACTCTCTTCGCTATCCCGCGCTACGAGCGTGCTAAACTAGCCCCGGCTATCGACTGATTACTTATACAGGATTCATATCATATCGCTAACACTGATTTATGAATACGAAAAACATTAGTTCGCTGATCATCCACCGGAAGCCCGCGCTAAGAATGTCTCTGAATACGGCCCTCAGTGATCATCAACTCGATGCCCTGTGACGTCACCTCATCCTGCCCTGCCGCCTGCTGCACTCATGATTCGCTTCAGCGGGCAGAGCTCTGACGAAAAAGACTGAGGAGGTTTGCAGTGGCAGCTGCTTTTTTATGTTAATTGTTACTCATATTGATCTAATGAAACTTATAGTAATGTGAATGACAAATACTAGTATTTTACGTGTATGGAGCCAATTAATTGATAGGTTAGGAATGAAATTAAAGCAGAATAAATCTGAATTCTGCATTTTAGATTCAATTTTTCCTTTCATTTTATCATGTTATAAAATATAATACAACGTAACATTAGTTAATGCATTTACACAAATGTGCTTCATTGCAAAATGTGTAATAGAAAAAGTTACAAAACATGACAACTGAAAGCCTACCCCTCTACTGATACTATTGAACTCTATTAAAACGAATTTTACTCCTTCTTTAATTGAATGATATTTACATAGTACTTAAAATGAAACAGACACAAATGCATTAATGAGCCATTAGTGAAAATACTTCTATTATTCTGCTTATTTTTCAAGACAAATTTACATTTCCTCTTGCGAATAATTAATTTTGTTACAATTCAGTCTTATTTTTTCATTTTCTTACGCTAATGATCATTTCAATCTTGCCTCTTCCTTTTCTTCTTCTTCTCATCCTCCTTCTTCTTCTTCTTCTTCTTCTTCTTCTTCTTCTTCTTCTTCTTCTAATGTTTCCTCACCTTCATTCTCCTTTTCTTGTTCACATTCTGTAACATCTCGTTTTCCTTCTCCTCGTCTTCATTTTACTCCTCTCTTAACTCCATTTCCTTCTCTTTCTGTTTTCCTATTCCTCATATCACATTTTGTTTCTTTTCTCCTTCCCTCTCTTCTCCATTGTCTTCTCTTACTATTTCCTTATTCCTTATATCATATTCTGTTTCTTTTCTCCTTCCCTCTCTTCACCGGCATTATCACCTTCATATCATTCAGACGCTAAATAACCTAGATGTTGATACAGCGTCGTAAATAAATAAATAAATAAATAAATCTCCTTCCCTCTCTTATCCATTGTCTTCTCTTTCTATTTCCTTATTCCTTATATCACATTCTGTTTCTTTTCTCCTTCCATCTCTTCTCCATTGTCTTCTCTTTCTATTTCCTTATTCCTTATATCACATTCTGTTTCTCTTCTCCTTCCCTCTCTTCTCCATTTTCTTCTCTTCTATTTCCTTATTCCTTATATCACATTCTGTTTCTCTACTCCTTCCCTCTCTTCTCCATTGTCTTCTCTTTCTATTTCCTTATTCCTTATATCATCTTCTGTTTTTCTCCTTCCCTCTCTTCTCCATTGCCTTCTCTTTCTATTTCCTTATTCCTTATATCACATTCTGTTTCTCTTCTCCTTCCCTCTCTTCTCCATTGTCTTCTCTTTATATTTCCTTATTCCTTATATCATATTCTGTTTCTCTTCTCCTTCCCTCTCTTCTCCATTGTCTTCTCTTTCTATTTCCTTATTCCTTATATCACATTCTGTTTCTCTTCTCTTTCCCTCTCTTCTCCATTGTCTTCTCTTTCTTTTTCCTTATACCTTATATCATATTCTGTTTCTCTTCTCCTTCCCTCTCTTCTCCATTGTCTTCTCTATTTCATTATTCCTTATATCACATTCTGTTTCTTTTCTCCTTCCCTCTCTTCTCCATTGTCTTCTCTTTCTATTTCCTTATTCCTTATATCACATACTGTTTCTCTTCTCCTTCCCTCTCTTCTCCATTGTCTTCTCTTTCTATTTCCTTATTCCTTATATCATATTCTGTTTCTTTTCTCCTTCCCTCTCTTCTCCACTGTCTTCTCTTTCTATTTCCTAATTCCTTATATCATATTCTGTTTCTTTTCTCCTTCCCTCTCTTCTCCATTGTCTTCTCTTTCTATTTCCTTATTCCTTATATCACATACTGTTTCTCTTCTCCTTCCCTCTCTTCTCCATTGTCTTCTCTTTCTATTTCCTTATTCCTTATATCATATTCTGTTTCTTTTCTCCTTCCATCTCTTCTCCATTGTCTTCTTTTTCTATTTCCTTATTCCTTATATCACATTATGTTTATTTTCTCCTTCCCTCTCTTCTCCATTGTCTTCTTTTTCTATTTCCTTATTCCTTATATCACATTCTGTTTTTTCCTCCTTCCCTCTCTTCTCCATTGTCTTCTTTTTCTATTTCCTTATTCCTTATATCACATTATGTTTATTTTCTCCTTCCCTCTCTTCTCCATTTTCTTCTTTTTCTATTTCCTTATTCCTTATATCACATTATGTTTCTTTTCTGCTTCTCTCTCTTCTCCATTTTCTTCTCTTTTTAATTATATTATTTCTTCTTTCCATCCCGTTTTCTCTCCTCCCAATTATGTTATCCTCCTTAAGACTGTTACATGTGGACCGAGAATAACGCAACATAGTTTTGTGTGAATTGCATATGCTCTATAAGCCTACGTTCCTGCCACAAATTTTCCGTAGTTTGTACTCGTATTAAGGCTGGTTCACAATAAACCGGGAATAGAAACGACAACGAGAACGAGAACGGAAATAATGTTAAAATAAGTGTATTTAAATGTGAGCGTTCACAACAGTTAATTGTGAATGCTCACATTTAAATACATTTATTTTAACAATATTTCCGTTCTCGTTCTCGTTGTCGTTTCCTTTCCCGGTTTATTGTGAACCAGCCTTTACACTAATTCACGAGAAATGAATTCCTCGCATCTCCTTTATTAACATAGGCCTATAAATATTTTGAAGATAATTTCGAATTTGTTATAGGCTATATGATTTTGATCGTAAAGATGTGCAAATGTCAGTCATTATAGTTTTAATGTAAATATAAATTTATGGAAGGATACTTGCATACCATTCTGTATTGTTGTTTGAGATCACAAGCCCATCCAAGACGCGGAGGAGATTTCTGAAGGGAGATCTCGATAAACTAGTGTTCATCTAAATTTGACACGACCTCACTCCTTTACTCCCTCCCTTCACACAAATATTGCAATTGCGGCTGGAACTTTTCAGAAAAAAGTTCCAACCTTATTTACTTATTATTGTTTAGCTCATAGATTTCCTTAAGCAATTAGTTTACTTCTTATAAATTGTGCATAAACTTATTGTTTACGTTGTAATTCCGTATTTATTTATTTCAGCTTCTTCGTGTTTATTTTTGTTCCTCACCTAATGATGAGAGAGTGTGAACTGAAATCCATGTCAATCTATATTGATATCTCATATTAGAAACATTTTATTGTTAACTAGTAGTATAGTATAGAAATGGTATGGAATGGAATGGAATTTATGGGGGGGGGGCACTACGGCCTGTTAGATCTATTGCGGTAAACCTCAAGCTAGGCGCATTCCCAAACTCACACTGGCTGACTACACTAAGGTACACTGCGTACCCAGGTTTCGAGCAGGCAACCCTCCTCTCGTCCCTAGGCCAACTCCCTCGTTGCGTCGCCAGCCGGCGATCCGGGAATGCTATGGAATGATAACGACATGGAGAAGTGGTGACGTAATGATGTAGATGATTAATATGGGGAAAATGGGAGAACCCCGAGAATAATCCCAACTGCGACCTTATCCGCCACAAGTGTCACTATGGATTTTTCAACGAAAAATCCTAGACCTGACTGGGACTCGAACCTGACAGGCTGAAGATGTGACCACTTAGGGGCTAGTAGTAACAAGGCACAAGGAAAGAGAGTTGTTAATCTGTTAGTCTTCATTGTCTACCCGAATGCCTCCCAGAATTAAAAGTGCTGATGTCGCCACTTTGAAAAATTCTATGCGCGTAGAGTAAATTCGGCTATGGATAATGAAGAAAACCGTTAGATCTATCTATCTATCTATCTATCTATCTATCTATCTATCTATCTATCTGTCTGTCTGTCTGTCTGTCTGTCTGTCTGTCTGTCTGTCTGTCTGTCTGTCTGTCTGTCTGTCTGTCTGTCTGTCTGTCTGTCTGTCTATCTATCTATCTATCTATCTATCTATCTATCTATCTATCTATCTATCTATCTATCTATCTATCTATCTATCTATCTATCTATCTATCTATCTCTTGATCTCTTGGACTCTCACTTTGAGAACGGAACAGAGATTAAGAGTGTTCGAGAATATTTGGGGCTAAGAGGGATGAAGTTACAGGAGAATGGAAAAAGTTACACAACGCAGAACTGCACACATTGTAATTCTTCACCTAACATAATTAGGAATATTAAAAGCCACCGGCGTAGCTCTGTCGGCTAAGGCACTTGCCTGCCGATCCGAAGTTGCACTCGCGCGCGGATTCGATCCCCGCTTGGGCTGATTACCTGGTTGGGTTTTTTCCGAGGTTTTCCCCAAACGTACTGCGAATGTCAGGTAATCTATGGCGAATCCTCGGCCTTATCTCGCCAAATACCATTTCGCAATCATCAATCCCATCGACGCTAAATAACCTAGTAGTTGATACAGCGTCGTTAAATAACTGATTAAATAAAAATAGGAACATTAAATCGAGACATTTGAGATAGGCAGGGCATGTAGCACGTATGGGAGAATCCAGAAATGCATAGCCTATAGAATGCTAGTTGGGAGGCCAAAGGGAAAAAAACCTTTGGGGAGGCCGAGACGTAGATGGGAGGATAATATTAAAGTGGATTTGAGGGAGATGGGATATGATAGAGATTGGATTAATCTTGCACAGGTTAGGGACCGATGGTGGGCTTATGTGAGGGCGGCAATGAACCTGCGGGTTCCTTTAAAGCCATTTGTAAGTATTTATTTATTTAGTGATGCAGCTGTATTCAACGTCAGTGATACTTTGTTTATTATTTTGATAAATATTTACGTAGGATGTTGATCTAGTTTTGCATCTGACAGAAATATCGCAGTAACAGCATTGAGCGTCCTTTGAAAGAATGTAACTGGGCTCGAATATGCGATATCACATTACATTTTATTCGCTCCTGTGTCGATTTTTACGATGTGTTGTTTGCCTAAAGAATTGCATGTGCGCTGAATGATTAGTAGTTAGACAAAGCTTGTAATTCTGTCGTCTTGCGCAAGCAAGCACTTGTTTTGGTTGCCATAGATACGAGGGGGTGGGGGAGACAGTAACGTTATGTGAACTGAGCGGTAGGAGTTTCAGTCTGAGAGAGAATCTGCAAGAGGGACTACAATCTTAGGGGTTGAGGATTTACGCACATTCCTTGAGGTAAGTACAGTAATTGTTGGTGTAATTTGTGCTTCGTAAAGTATACAACGTCCATGCCTGGTTGAGTTTAGATTTATGGATGTATTTTTGTGTCACATTGCAGCATATATGAAACACCTGGCGTGAAGCCAGTGTTGTGTAGGCAAGTCTACGCTATGATATGATTTACTTCAGCCCAGGGCCATAGTCCGCAGTTTTTACTGTAGTGATTTCTCTTCGTAATTTATTAGTGGAAATTTGAATAAATTAATATCCATAAGAAATCTTACGTACGTGTTTTTGTTTCTAAGAAAAAACGTTAAGTTTTTTATAATTATTAAACTTCTATATCTCCTCACACTATACGCGGGGGAGAAAACATACTTTAAGGGGTTAGGTACAGCTTACAGCAGTGCAATTTTTGGAAATATTCAACTTTTTTTTCCTCCATTACTGTATCTTGTACAATAATGAAAATTGGTAGAGTGAAACCTCTTTAAGCCGACCACCAGAAATTGCACACAAAAAGTGGTCGTCTAGAGAGGTGGTCTTCTTAAAAAGGTATCAACAATTTAGATTTATACAGTATTTAATCTAACTACGTACATTCACCCGCACAATACAGTATCGTAATTCTTAACACTTTAATTTCCCTTTAAAATCCAGTTTGTCAAGTAGGCCAAGAACTTGTTAGGGTACTGTTTTGTCAAAACTCATACAAATCCATCTTTCCTAAACATTTTGTCAGAAGTGATATTGTAAATGGTCAGACAGACTTACTGCATCTTTTGACTTGCAATTAGGAAAATAGCCTAGCAATAAACTTGAATAGTGAACCTGGCTTTGTTGTTCCTCACCGACGCTGAAATGCCATTATTTCTAAAATTCTAAAGGCAACACAATATAACTACCTGAGACAACCGATAGAATGACTGAAAGCGGCCTGCGGGCAGGGCGAGAGTGAAGAATCTGTTTTTTTTATTATTCTAAGTATAGCCTACTGTATAGGAATAATACTATAGTATTTCCAATTTTATTTTAAATTCTGGTCGTATTAAAGGGGGAAAGCCATTAATTTCGCGGTCAAAATCCACGGTCGTTGGTGAGGGAAAGGGGTGATCGTCTTAAAGAGGGACAAAATACATAGATCTTATGAGAATAATATTCTGTGCCAGATAATAGTGGTCGGGAATAAGGGTGGTTGTCTTAAAGGGGTGGTCGTCTGGAGAAGTTTTACTGTATGTGTAAAACACTGTCCTTCTGCTATATGAAACAAATATTTTTACGATTTAAAAATAATTCTTTATATATATATATATATATATATATATATATATTTTTTTCAAAATTCAAAATGATGACGGTTTACTGTGCAGTAATGAAGCGTTTCCATCATAACTCATAAACTTGTTAACTTTTTCATGTTCTCTCTCTTTTATTTTATTGCTGAAACTCATGTTTACAATATAATGCTCTTTCAACTACATTCCTTAATAAATAATATTTTTTCTTTATTTTGTATTAGAAGAAAATGCTGATATTTGACCATTTTTAAAATGAATTCATTTTTGTGAGACAATCTATCAAAGGTACAGAAGTGATCTTGCATCATACTGTAGATATGACATGCATAAATACACACAAAAAATTTCATCACAGAATGTTGGATAGTTTTTTAGTTATGTGGGAAACGCTTCATCATTGCACCAATGAACTGAATTTGGGGGGGGGGGGAAGTAAATATATATTTTTTTAATCGTAAATCATATAGCAGAAGGACAATGTTTTACACATACATTTTCAATATTGTACAAGATACAGTAATGGAGGAAAAAAAAAATGTTGAATATTGCCAAAATTTTACTGCTGTAAGCTGTACCTAACCCCTTAGTCACTGAAAACTTTTCACACTACTCTGCCTCACGTCACTTAGTTATCTCCTCTACTAATTCACTAACCTCTCGCCACATACATCGACCTCATGCCACTTAGATTTATTTTATTTTCTTTTATTGGTTATTTAACGACGCTGTGTCAACTACTAGGTTATTTAGCGTCGATGGGATTGGTGATAGAGAAATGATATTTTGGCGAGATGAGACCGAGGATTCACCATAAATTACCTGACATTCGCCTTACGGTTGGGGAAAACCTCTGAAAAACCCAACCAGCTAATCAGCCCAAGCGGGGATCTAACCCGCGCCCGAACGCAATTCCTGATCGGCAGGCAAATGCCTTAGCCGACTGAGCTACGCCGGTGGCTGTTACTTATTCTCTCATTTAACTCTTAATCAAACGCAAATCAGTCAGTCCCGTTTGTGGTGTGGGGAGATATCGAAGATTGGTCATAACCACTACTGTAATTCTAAAATTGAGACAGGGAAGTCAAAAACTCCCTAATTCCAATAAACCAAATTTTACAGGAGAGAGAAAAAACTTATCATCTGTCTTACTAACATTAAATATTAAACATTTACCTATTAATCTTGTGTGAAATTACATTCTTTATCAATTAAATACTTCAAAACCTAAATTTTTACATTATCTTACGCTACAATTTGAAATAAACACTGCTGGAGTTAGGGGTTTTCTGACTTCCATATTGCATGAATTAAGAAAAGTGAATAAATATGAGCCATGTGAAGAAAAAAGATAAGTATATCATAATTCTCTTATGCAACATTGAAGTATACGAGAAAATTGAAGTTTATTATTAAGATTAACATTGCTACATTTTTTTTTAAATTTCAAATATATGAGACAGAAAATCACAAATTACCATAAAGCACATCAAAATACACTAATAAAACCATAAACAATATTAAAATGTTAACATGTTACAGATTCTGTTTTTTCTCTCACTCTCATGTTCTTCCTGTGCATCTAGATTATTAGGCTACTAGAGACAAGAATTTCATGCACTTTAAAATCCCAAAATATGCACGCATTCATGCACTATGAAACTATAAAACGTGCACGATCAAGCGAAAAATACATTAATATAACTAACAACATTTCTAAATTGGTTTCTGTGAGGTTCCTGTGCTTGTCAGTCAATATGTTTTTGTAGACAGAGAATGACATTTCTACATCACAAGAAGTTATGGGTGCAAACTTGAATGAACCTTCTTCCGATATTTAGTTTCTTTTTCTTTTCCTTCTTCATTTCTGATTCCTAAAGATAAAATAAGGGACATAAAAATCGACAAACTGAGGTATCCACTCCAAACTATTAAAACATGCATTTAAACAGAATATAATGTACATTATATATGTATTATATATGTGCATTTGCATGGAATTCTCGTCTCTAATAATTACTGTCCCCAAACAGAGTTTGGTAATACATCCTACTTTCCTCAGAAATAAACTCATTAAATTTTGCAAGTCCTTTTGCTTTCTTCTTTCAATGGCAATGGTGAATTGTATTTTAGTTGATTGGGGAATGATGCATCTATATTGGGTTCCTGGAAGTTAAACCGATTCCATATTGTGCCTTTCATAGTCTTACTTACATGGATTTCATACTTTACTCAGCTGGTTGAGCGGTAGTGTTGCCACCCACCGGAAAATTAAGCTTGGAATGCAAAAACTCTCTTATTCCAGGGAGTAAGTGGAGTTTTGACTTCCACGAGTTTTAAAACAGCCCCCAGAATGCAGATGAATGTCGAAATTAGTGTATTCTTGCCTTCCACGCATATGGGACAAACTAAGAAGCAACATCCAGCCCATAACTCAATTTTGTCAAAAATTGGAGTTAGTGAGTTTTGATCTCCCTGTCTCAATTATTTAGTATTATTAGTTGCGTAAATTGATCTTCGAATCATTAATCAGGACTTAAAAAGTTCAAAACGGTATTTATTATTCTCGACAGTAACAAAGAATACAATAATTAGTCAAAGTATGAGGGGGGGGGGGAATATATATACATGTGCATAGGCGTATTCTAAATTTTCACGAAAAAAAAAATACAAAATTTAAAAAATTTGAAACTGGAGAAATTTTATTAGCATGCCGTGTGGCTGCGCGTTCGTTTATTAGTTTGTTTTCGCTTTTATTGATTTATTTTATATTAATTAATTAAGTAATAATTAATTATTTAATTTATTTTCTTTATATTTATTCCCTTATTATTCATCTCTGATTTTTACAACGTGATACAGCTTTCGAAACTTAACACAAGAATTAATTTCTTCATCATTTTACCAAGTATATATGTAGCCTATAATAATGGTAATCGAAAACTGCAAAAACAATATGATTTCGAGAGCATACCGGAAGTATTTCGAAACGAGAAAATTTGTTTTCTGTCTTCATCGTGTCCGTCCGTCTATTATATTTACTTTCTTTCCTTCACATTAATATATAATTATATATACTTTCTGTGTCCACCGCTATGGCTTCCCAACCAAGCGGTCCGTAGTTCGATTTATAGTTTGGGCGGTGATGTATCTCCATTCCATAGGACTTGTTTGTCCCTTGTCTCGTACTATCATGTGACGTATCTGCAGCGGCCCCGCGTCGCGTCGTGCTGTCCGTAGTCGGGAGGCCTGCGTTGTGAGAGAGTCTGTCAGTCCAAAGAAACTCTTCCCTATACCTCAATGGATTGTAAGTCTGTAAAAAGGAGGAGGTCAATACTAACATGTTACCGGTATTGTAAATAATGAACTCTTGATAATCACATGTTAGCTAGACATCAACTGCACGACAACTGCATTGGTTTATTACGCCATAGTATAAAACACTCAGTACTTTAAATGGCCCAGAATTTAAATGAATTACTATCAGTGACAAATAACTCATTCACTAGTAATATAGACCTCGGCCTATATAACGCTTGTGCATCATTTCGTGTAACAGAGATACGTTTATTGTTATCCATAATTCATTACTCCATACTTCTGCGGGATACGCCATTGAGACTGGCTGTAGGACGTGGCCTTTTCTGTGAAAATATTTCAACGCATTTCACTTCTAACTTCAATTATTAAAATAACCGAAGTGGGAGCATATTCTCACTTAAAAATGATTTTCCATTAAAAATCCAAGGATTTCATTTCATATTTTTAACGATTACTGACAAAGGAAGTGGAAATTTATAAACAGCCGTAGCTTGGGCAAAGAACAAAAGATCTCTGTTCGAATTCAGGAAGTGCCGGTGAGATTGGTTGTAGACATGATTGTGTACGAAGTTGTGATCCAACTGCTTGTTATTCCAAGATGCATGAACAATGTACTCGGTTATTTAAAAACATTATTATTTACAGCTGTTGTAACAATCAGAGATTTATTCATCTTACAGTAAGCCTTGCCACAGGCTGAAGGGACAAGGGCTGTCCGTAATTCAGAGGGCTAAAGCTTTTCATTTTCACGCTGAAGATCGGGGAATAACAAAACCTGAGTACTCCAAGTGAAATTTATGGTGAACAAAGAAGTTGTTTTGGGTTAATTTTCACAGGGCACTCCTGTTTCCTCTCCCGACATCATGTACGACGAGCAGCTTTCTGACGGTAAAGTTACGTAAAATTTCGACTCATTACTTCTGGGGGTTACACGTTTGGGTGAAAGTATCCGTCCTTAGAGATTGGGATAATTTTGATTTGAAGATAAAATGGATTTCGAAGAAATAAGTCGTGACTTCCTTCAAAATTATTTTGCATTATTTATCAGGAGAAAATGAGGAAAGTAAGGAAATCCTTAGTTAGTAGACATATATGTATTTGACATCTAAACTCAAACAGCAATCTCCTCAATACGAAGACCACACCGGTTACCTCTTAACAAGTTCCATGACGCTTGAATAGGGTGACGAGATTCACATCGATAAAAAAGAGCAGTGTTCCGCAACCTTTTTCTACTCACGGCACACCCTGGACAAGCCTAGACTCAACACGGCACACCAAAATGTTAATTCCCTCAAAAATATATGTTGTGACTCTCCTAATATAATTACGTAATGTAATCAAATTTACTATTATTATTATTATTATTATTATTATTATTATTATTATTATTATTATTATTATTATTATAAAACAAAAATCGACTCTTGCATTTATTACAAATTTATGAACTTTAATTCGCTGTATAAAATACAGATTTCTATTACTAATATTAAAGAAAACACCCCTACTTATACTTCCAATGTGATACTTGGGCCTGCTTAGTTGCACACAGGTGGCTGATCCGCGGTAGAATCGTTGACAGTGCAAACCTAATTTCTTCATCGGTGGATTTGAGTCGCTCTCTCTTTAATGTTTTAATTTCAGTTAAAGTCGAAAAGTCCAGTTCACACATATATTATGTAGTTGAAAATAGCAGTAACATATTAACTGTCATCTCAGAGACAGCCGTGTATTCACTTCTTATTAACAACCAAAATGTTTCCAAAGATACTTCGAGAAGTTCTAATTTCAATGTTCTTATGTAGAAGGAGTGCAGTGTACTCTGATCCCATTTCCTGACACGAAACAGAAAAAAGCAGCATATTTAGGAACCGAGATTTGATGAAGTTCACGACTTTTAGTACTTCGTCAATCACAATTTTGAGAGCAGATGGCAAAACAATGGCTTCGCGGTGAATGAGACAATGATCGTGCGTATGTCAGGATATAGACCTACTTTACGTACTTTAGCCATGAATTCTTTCACTCGGCCTGTCATAGAAGCGGCTCCATCTCTAAAACATGAGTGCAATCCTCCCATGTTAATTCATTACGGACCACATATTCATTAGTTGTACGAAACATTTCTTCACCGGTTGCTCGCTCGGGCAGTTTTCACAAAAAAAAAATTGCAATTACATCCCCATCAATGTACCGAATGTAGGAAAGAAGTTGTGCATGACCGCTAATATCGGTGGACTCGTCGATATCAAGTGAGAACTTCTGACTGCTCTTTATTTTATCTTTCATAATGTCTCGGATGTTATTGGCCATGTCACTACTAGACGGTTAATTGTTTCAGCAGAGAGAGATATTTAATTTTAATGAATTTTATTAATTTCTTACAATAATAGGTAAAATTTCGCGTCACACCTTTCACCTCGTGGAGGCACACCGGTTGCGGAACATTGAAAAAGAGGACACAAAGCTTAAAAAAAGAAGATATTGTTCGAAAAAATAGGATAGAAAGTATGTACTTAAATTTAGGCTTAGGTCTAGGGTATATTATACTTCAAATTATGTCAATATCTATTTTATTAGAAAATATTTACAGTACAGATTTAGGCTTATATCATACTTAAAAGTATGTTAATATCTACTTTATTACAAAATAATTATGAAAACAATTAATAATAATAATGATTTTACAGTTAGCTACATATGAAAGTCAAGGGAACTATAATTATTAAAAGGACAGAAAATATCTATTTAGATTTACATTCGCACCTCGATCTCTCGATATACTAGCTATTGTGAGCAACGACCATAACAAGGGGAAGCAAAGAGAGTTATTATGATCGTTGGGAAAGAGTATATTCCGTCGATGCTGCTGCCACCTACAGGCAGATTACTTGAAAAGGGCGTCAAATCAGATAATTTCAAAACATCAGGCATACAAGTTACGAAAAGGAGGACATTTCTTGTTTTTTTTTTTTTAAATCCGCCCTGACCCCGGACAAAGGCCTAAAAAGGAGGACATGTCCGGATAAAAGAGGACGTCTGGTCATCCTACGCTTGAAAGTTGCGTGCAAATTATTGATTAAAATTTTCACATGAATGTTACGTTTTGCATTATTGTGTTAGTTGTCAGTAGTTCAAGCATAAATAAGGTAGAGAGCAGCCTGCGTGTGCTCACGTAAGCCGTGCCAATGCTTTCGGTCTTATCTCGGGTACCACAGCCACAAAAAAGAAGAATAAGGACGTCTGTATGTATCACCTGTCATGGAATTTTATTCGTAGTAGTTGTCAATGAGCAAAAACATTGTAACTTTTGATACCACTGGAAGACCAACCATTAAATACTGAACTTAATTTTAACGAATTTTTGTTTCCTTTCAGGAGAATACACTATTACTTACCGCTCAGTGCTAATCCCAGTTACCACTAGCATCATCACCATCGCTGTCACTAGAGCAGGGTTACAGAACTGAGGAAGAAAGGGGTGGAGGCATGGGGAAAGAGTTCATTTCCCCATTCACAAGATCGGAGCCTCCATTGACGTTTCTGTGACGTTTGGCAAACACACTGTTCTCTCTTCTCTTCTCCCCCTACCGTACAATGACACGAGGGTTGCAGGGAAGAGATGAGTTACGTGCTTATGGCGTGTGTTTCAATTGTAGCACAGTTTTGCATCCCTGCACTAGAGCCAAGCGTTTGGTCACCGACCCACTGGACTCGGATTAGCTGTGTACAGAGTATAGCTCAACACCATGCTGCAGCGTTAGTACATTCAGTTTCTGATTAATATAGTGAAGTATGAGAGCATCGTGATAGCCAAGCTGCTCTTTCAGTGCGTTTCCTTTATGCTAAAGCTCACCGATTCTCAGGCTATTTGAAGCTGTCGACCTCTACGACAAATTTAATCGTAGTATTACTTCATAAACAACTCTCCACCCACCCCATCTTACTTGCAATCAATTCAGGACTGCATAGGGTTGCCAGATTGTGAGGTGGAAAAATAAGGGACACTCTTTATCCACATTCGGTTTCTTATTAAAAAACATCGAGTGTATAAAAAGATAATTCATTCATTCATAGTTTTCTGCCCAAATGCAGGTCTTTCACTGCAATCCCAGCATTCTCCGATCTTGCCTATTTTCTGTCTTCGTCTAGTCTCCGCATATGATCCATATACGTATAATGTCTGATATTTTCTTCTGCCCTGAACTTTTCTCTCTTTTTTACCATTCTTTCCAGTGTATCCTTATTTTCATCACCATCATCTTCATTTTCATCACCACTTCCGTTACTTTCATCACCACCTTCGTTCCTTCATTACCATTAGCTTTCATTTTAATCTCCACCTCCGTCGTTTTCGTCACCACTTTCGTCGCTTTCATCACCTCACCTCACCTTTCATTTTCATCACCACCGTCGTCGCTTTCACCATCGTCACAATCGCAACCGTCATTTTCATCATATCCACTACTACTACCACCACCACCACCGTCATTACTACCATTACCACAACCATCGCTCCATCACCATAATTTAAGATTATTTGTTCATTCGTGAGTACATCTGCAACGTTAGACATTCACTTGTAACGATTTTCCATGGCCAAACCGCAAACATTACACGCGGAGGGAAAGTAGATGGGGGACCAGACACAATAAACGCTAAGCTCCAAACACTTAATACTGAAGGAGATATACCTATAAAGAATTGTTACTTTTCCATCGTCGGGAATCGAACTCGGACTAGCTTCATTGCTACTCGTAGAAATGTCATTGAGTCGCATTATAGGGCGTCTCAATAACTTATATACTGTTAAAATTTAGACTCTTATTAAAGTTCTGCAGCTGAGAATGAATCGTGCCGAATGAATTTGTCAATTTCATGAAATGAGGTTGCTTACGTGTTGTCTGTCCTTTTCTGCCTTGCGAAGTGTTTTTTTTTTTCCACTTGGCTTACACAATAGACTGTCACATGGTGGAACTCAGGTGACGGGGATCAGCACGACGTCGAGCGAGTTTGTTACAGTGTTGTGCAAGATATCATGTCAATGATGAACACCCATGACTCGAAAACACGACAGTTATCTGGCTTACACGATACGCCCACTCCACTCAAATCGCCCGTTGCGTTCGCTGCGGACGGCAATGAAGCTCCGAATAAAATTAATGCACCTAGCGTAAGATCCATATTTACATGGCTGGTCTATTTTTACTTTTTATTAGGCCTACGTTAACGTTCTGTGCGTCATAGTTGTTACGTTCCATTTTACTTTCTGATTATAAAGTATAGTCATGCTGTAAAAAATATTTTTTCATATTTTTGCGGAAATACACATTTTCAACACCCCAGATATCAAAAACGTGATTCTGAACATGCCTCATGCCTGGCTGCGATTTCTAAACTATTGTACAGATTTTGTTCGTATTCAATATCTAGGTGATTCTGAAATTGAGTAGAAATTCAGGTCTGAATTAAAAAAAAAAAAACACTCAACACTTCTGTAAACTAATTATTATTATAAAGCCATTCCTTTATTTATATTAAATGAGAAAAAGTATTCTGTTGAGCTAAAGAGAGAAATAATTTCTCCAAAAAACAAAATTGTAATTTTTTGAAAGGCATGGAGGTGACACGCTTTAACATAGAGGTGACCAATCCATTTCAAATTGTCCTTTGAAGCCACTATCCGTGTTTGTGACTCACATTCAGAATCACTGCTGTGGTAGACCAAATTAATTCACTCTCCTAGGGTTTCCATGACCTGGTTACCTCGTTAAAAAAGTTTGACATTTATTGCAATCCTCTTTTCAACTATTTATGTTTATTCAATATGTACATGGGGCAATTGTCTTATGTTTACTTAGAATGTAGAAAAGTAATAAAATTATATGCTTTGAAGGATACGTTGTCCAGAATGTCTTAATGGTTCGAAATAACCAATCATATAATGCACACATTCTTGTTCTGGACCACAGTTGGTACAACTTAGACGGCGTATCTGAAGTGAGTTCGTCCTTGCAAAGCTCCAGACAACCTGATGAGCTCGCATTACTTACTTACTTACAAATGGCTTTTAAGGAACCCGAAGGTTCATTGCCGCCCTCACATAAGCCCGCCATCGGTCCCTATCCTGTGCAAGATTAATCCAGTCTCTATCATCATATCCCACCTCCCTCAAATCCATTTTAGTATTATCCTCCCATCTACGTTTCGGCCTCCCTAAATGTCTTTTTCCCTCCGGTCTCCCAACTAACACTCTATATGCATTTCTGGATTCGCCCATACGTGCTACATGCCCTGCCCATCTCAAACGTCTGGATTTAATGTTCCTAATTATGTCAGGTGAAGAATACAATGCGTGCAGTTCTGCGTTGTGTAACTTTCTCCATTCTCCTGTAACTTCATTCCGCTTAGCCTCAAATATTTTCCTAAGCACCTTATTCTCAAACACCCTTAACCTATGTTCCTCTCTCAGAGTGAGAGTCCAAGTTTCACAACCATACAGAACAACCGGTAATATAACTGTTTTATAAATTCTAACTTTCAGATTTTTGGACAGCAGACTGGATGATAAGAGCTTCTCAACCGAATAATAACACGCATTTCCCATATTTATTCTGCGTTTAATTTCCTCCCGAGTGCCATTTATATTTGTTACTGTTCCTCCAAGATATTTGAATTTTTCCACCTCTTCGAAGGATAAATCTCCAATTTTTATATTTCCATTTGATGGGCTCGCATTATGCCAGGAAAAGTTGGAATTCTTGAAGGAAGGATTAAGTCCATTTTCTCTATTTCCTCAGGTTCAACTACAAATAGTTCGATTGACTTTGTTCCACTAGCTTCTCAAAGTTGTGAATATCAGTGCCTTCTCCTACTATCCTGCTTGCTGTCCTTTTCAGTACTCCAGCAATGCCATCAGGAGCCCCTTCCTCATGACCACTCTCAATGTAATTCCAAATAAGTCCTTTCTTGCAAAATCTTCTAAGATATCTAAGCATGAAATAAAGAATTTTATTGCTTCGATATTGAGTCGTAGGGCTATCGCTGAGGAAATTGATTGTATTTATTACATTTGTCAGATTTTGAGCAAAATTAAGTATTAAGAACTAGCAGGTCTGATCTTCATTTGATCTTTCACTTGTGTTCTATTAATGGGTAATTTCATTCCTTGTATATCTTTATTACCCCCTTCAGTTGGACTCATATCTTTCAAACATTTGAACTTCTCTTCTAATTTTCGTCGCATTTTATCTTCGAAATGCAAAAAGAGATCAAAAGAGACACACTTCACCACAACCTCTTGCCTGAATTCCTATTACTTGGCTTAAAGATTCAAAAACGAGCTCTCAAGCGTAGTCTTAATAATTCAACATTAAAATGGGACACACTCACGGACAGAGGTCATAATTTCTTTGTAAGTTTGTAAGCAATGTCCGCAAATATGATCATATTACCCCATTCCTGGAAGCATAGATTGATTTAAACTAGATAGAAGAAGAAATTTACATTCACTTTTCTTCGAAATCTTGAAATTCTTCTATCCCTTCTTACCTTGGTCTCGGTTCAGTTACCTTCCGTCTCACCATAATCTTAACACATGCTCTCGCCATGAAACAATACTAATAATACCATCCATCGCGAATTCCAGAGTCTTGGCAGGGCTATTGTGAAAGAGGATGAGTGTGAGGAGGTGCAATAATTACAATTTATGTATTCCTGTTCTTCGACTCTGCTTTCCGACCAAGTCTGCACTTAGGCTTATATCACCATCTTCAAGGTAAAAGAATTAACACACAACACCTCCAACTTGGTACTAAACAGCCTCCTACCTGCTCTCGTGTATTGGTGAGTGCTGGAAAGAAACAAATAATAAAATATTCATTAGCAACATAACTTCTGCACTTGAAGCTTTATCGCAAGTAATCGAGTACCGTATGTATGTATTTATTCACACTGCAAATGGTTAAATACCCGGTGGCAGTGGTAACTAATTACACTGAATAGTGGTAATTAATAATAATTACAATTAATAATAATTATAATAATAATAAAATAACAATAGTTTAATAATAAATAATAATAATAACAATAACAATAACAATAACAAGGATCATCCTAAATTAAATGAAGCACCAATATGCAATATGTATCTTAACCCTAAGTTCGAACTTAAACCTACGCGTATATAAGATATGTTCATACACGCACAAGTACCTTTCAGCACTACACTCATTTCGCTCTCAACTCACTCACTACACTGGAACTACGACACATTTCACTGACACCATCCTGATTTCACTAACACTTCAAAAACATTTCACTGTTCAAATACTTTGCACTACATTATAAACTATAAAACTTCACTGACGCAATACACTTCTTCACTGATACAACACTTCAAATTACAAAACATCAATTACATCTTTATTATTCCGTGGAATCGTACTTACTATATTAACCTCAGAATCGCTAGCCTAGACCCTATTACAAGCTATTTTAGCACGTTCACTATAACTCTCAGAATTTGCTTTGAAGCTCACTGCACTTTCACTACAACACACTGCACACCCAATATAAATCACTGAAGATTCACTATGTTTCTTATATACTTGTAAAAGAACAAAATAGTGTGCATAATGTACTATCGTCTATTAGTAAAGTTCTTAAGCCTATTTTTAAATACATTTTTGATTATCGGTAAAGCCTTTATTAAGTCTGCAGGTAGAGTATTCCAGTCCCTGATAGTACGATTGAGAAAAGAAAACTTTTCAGTGTCCGTTCTCTGTCTTCTTTCCCTCAATTTATTTGAGTGGTCGTTCGTTGAAGAGTAATTTGGCGATTACAACCAATTTTTTGTTTCTCTCCAGGCAGGCTCACCTCTGTATGTTTTGAACATTGCGCACAATCGAATTCGCGTTCTTCTGTCCATAAGTGTGTCCCATTTTGATGTTGAATTATTACGACAATGCTTGAGAGTCCGTTTTTTAACCTTTTCCAATGTCATAACATGTTCTAATCTGTAAGGATCCCAACATGCAGCACCATATTCCATTACTGGACGAACTAGTGACTTAATAATAATACTGTAGAGAAAATGATTCACTATTATGTGCCAACGAACTGTTAAAAGCCAGGCATTAACATGTCTTAAATCATAGCCAGGAAGAGAAAGATGAGATAAATAAATGTAAGGAAGTCAGCTACCTAATGGGTTTGAAATATATCGTGTTCTAAAGCTTTTTAATAGAACATAATTTCTCAAAAGAGTAATGATTAAAATAGCTTAAATAACTTGTCCATAAGAAGTTTTTAATTTTGAAAAACTACTAATTTCTCGTCCAAGTTGTAGAGAGAAGAATTTAGAAAATTCTTGATTATATTCAAGAGTAAGGTTAAAAAAAGAAGTAAGAAAACTCGTATATTATTCACTGACTATTGATGCCGGCAGTGACATTACAGTTACAGCAAAGCTTGAGATTTTTATCCGCGGGATTGATCAAGATGTTAGTACAGGGACCACCACTGGTTGTAGTTTTCATGCCAAGTACTCCGTCTCCTTACTTCATAGACTGTCTGTCGCATGTAATCACTGCAGCTCGAGTTTTGGTCACGGCTGATATAGAGTATGTACGGTAGTGGCAAAAAAAAAAAAAAACCGGACGACCCTTGTAGCTGATTTCAGAGCCTTGTTCACTCCAGAGCACGATAGACTGGTAACTAAGACTTTCGTGGTTCGAATCCTGACTGTGGAGGAAACTTTTTTTTTATTCCTTATTCAAATTTATTCCCAATACTTTGCGATTGCTGGTAAAATTCATGTTCTGGGAATAATAAATATCGCTGCAATCGAAAAGTATTGGGAATAAATTTGAATAAGGAAAAAAAATAATAAGTTTCCTTCCCAGGCAGGATTCGAACCACAAAAGTCTTAGTTACCAGTCTATCGTGCTCTGGAGTGAACAAGGCTCTGAAATCGGCTACAATGGTCGGTCCGGTTTTTTTGCCACTACTGTACATAATATTGTGCCCCATTTTCCTATACCGTAGCGTCGTAGTCTAAGGCACCATACCTGGACTCATGTTACGGAATGAGTGTGTGGTTCGAGTATTTATAGGGAAGAAACTTTCTCGTGAAATTTCGACCAGAGTATGGGACCGAGATGAATTTAGGGAGCTACTGTATATAACGAAATCAGATGCCGCGAACCAACTATAACGGCTAGGAAAATCATCGTGCTAACCACACGAAACCCTCGTACTGATTGGACGACTGTTCACCTCTGTTAAGGCATGTGGACGTGAGGCAGCAGCCAGCTGGTAGGCCTTGGTCCTTTATGAGTTTGTAGACCGTCGTGCCCAGGATTATTGTGCCCCATTTCTTACTATTCCAGTCATCCTCATGGTTTTCTATCGTATTTTCTGGAGATAATGAAAACCTTTTGTATATTTTGAAAGCGTAGTAAAAGTGACTTTTTCTTGTTATGAACTCATTATGTAATGAAAGACATTTAATATTCCTCAAAGTTGATCAATTGTGACATTTTCATATCTTTTTTTGTTTCTGCTTTACTAAAATTATCTGACATTTAGTCTATGTCAAAATTTTGAAAAGATATACACTGTAGATCAATACCTGACTTAGTTGAATCTTTATAACATTTTAATGTACGCAATTGTCAAGGTTTTCATGTAGCAGGTGTATAATGATGATAAGCTTGTATAAAAGAATATGTATTTTCCGTGTACACATTATCGGTGCCCATAGAATAGGAGGAGATGTCTTATTCACACAAACATTGAAAATATTGTTTCTCTTAATTAAGCAGAATAGAGAAATACTTAACGAATCTTAAATACTGTAGTACTTAGGGGTCAATGAATTTGAAAATTGGAATCTAGACCTTGTTAGGTTCGGATTATTGCATCTCACTCCTAAAAGGAATGTTATTTTACAAATAAAGAAGCTTGCGTTTTTTTTCTAACATTAACTACTTTAAAAATTATGAAAGGTTTGTGAATTTGAGGAAAGAAATATATTCACTCCTTACTAAATCACGTAAAATTATAGTCTTATTAATTAATGGATAAAATGGCTAACATAAACAGTTCATGGAACAGATTTTTCTACAGGAATTTCCATTCACGTTTTCGGGAGCAATATCGACACATATGGCTATTCAATTGAGATAAGATTAGCCACTGTTGTGATGTGCTCAGTCTAGATAAGTGATCAGTAGGGTTCGAGCTTATAGATTTAACCTATTTTTTTCCCCCCATTTCTAAAATTTAAATTTGGTTTTCCTTTTCGTGTTTCTGTAACCAAATATTTTAATTCTTTTGATTCTTATAAATAGCTAAATGAAACTTAAACGCTTCAAAATAAAATATATATGCGTGTAGCTGAAACAATTAAATGAAACTCACATTTTCATGAACATAATTTTGAAAATTAGTCAGTGTAACAAAGATTTTAATGTTTTCGGGACTACTATCAACCGTTGCATTTAAAATAAGATAATGTACGCGTAAGTATTCTTTCGTTGTGCTCTGCTTGGATATTGTTATACTGAGAATCTGAACACTTGTTACTTCTTACTTGTTTCTCCTTTTCTAACTTTCTTCTCACTTTTCTCACTTGTTTCTCACTTTTCTCACCTGTTTCTCACTTTTCTCACTCGCTTCTCACTTTTCTCACTCGCTTCTCACTTTTCTCACTCCTTTCCACTTTTCTCACTTTCCACTTTTCTCACTTTCCACTTTTCTCACTTGCATCTCATTTTTCTCACTTGCTCCTCCTTTTTTCGCTTTCTTGTCACTTTTCTCACTTGCTTCTTACTTTTCTTACTTTCTTTCCATTGTATCACTCGCTTCTCACTTTTCTCACTCCGTTCTCACTTTTATCACTTACTTTCCACTTTTTTCACTTGCTCCTCCTTTTCTCACTTGCTTCTCACTTTTCTCACTTAATTATCACTTTTCTCACTCGCTTTTCACTCTTCTCATTCACTTCCTCTTTCTCACTTTCTTCTCACTTTTCTCACTTCATCTGCTTCTCAATTTTCTCACTCCCTTCTCACTTTTATCACTCACTTCTCACTTTTCTCACTTGCTTCTCACTTGTTCTCTCACTTTTCTCACTTTCTCATTTGTTTCTCATTTTTCCCGATCGCTTCTCACTTTTTTCACTTGTTTCTCACTTTTCTCACTTTCTTCTCACTCTGCTCGCTTCCTTCTCACTTTTCTTTCACTTTTCTCACTTGTTTCTCACTTTTCTCACTTTCTTCTCACTTTTCTCACTTTCTCCTTACTTTTCTCACTTCCTTCTCACTTTTCTCACTTCCCATTTTCTCACACGCTTCTCACTTTTCTCGCTCCCTTCTCACTTTTCTCGCTCCCTTCTCACTTTTCTCGCTCCCTTCTCACTTTTCTCACTCCCTTCTCACTTTTCTCACTTGCTTCTCACTTGTTTCTCACTTTTCTCACTTTCTTCCCATTTTCTCACTCGCTTCTCACTTTTCTCACTCCCTTCTCACTTTTCTCACTCCCTTCTCACTTTTATCACTCCCTTCTCACTTTTATCAGTCACTTTTCTCACTCCCTTCTCACTTTTCTCACTTCCTTCTCACTTTTATCACTCACTTCTCACTTTTCTCACTTTCTTCTCACTTTTCTCACTTGTTTCTCACTTTTCTCACTTTTCTCACTTGTTTCTCTTTTCTCACTTTCTTCTCACTTTTCTCACTTTCTTCTCACTTTTCTCACGTTCTTCTCACTTTTCTCACGTTCTTCTCACTTTTCTCACCTTCTTCTCACTTTTCTCACTTGTATCTCACTTTTGTCACTTGCTTCTCACTTTTGTCACTTGTTTCTCACTTTTCTCACTTGTTTCTCACTTTTCTCACTTTCTTCTCACTTTTCTCACGTTCTTCTCACTTTTCTCACGTTCTTCTCACTTTTCTCACTTTCTTCTCACTTTTCTCACTTGTATCTCACTTTTGTCACTTGCTTCTCACTTTTGTCACTTGCTTCTCACTTTTGTCACTTGCTTCTCACTTTTGTCACTTGTTTCTCACTTTTGTCACTTGTTTCTCACTTTTGTCACTTGTTTCTCACTTTTCTCACATGCTTCTCACTTGTTCTCTCACTTTTCTCACTTTTCACTCTTCTCACTCGCTTTTCACTCTTCCTAATAGCTTTTCACCCTTCCTACTAGCTTCTCTTTTTATCACTCGCTCCTCCTTTCCTCACTCGCTTCTCACTTTTCTTACTCACTTCTCACTCGCTTTTCACTTTTTTCACTCACTTTTCACTTTTTTCACTCACTTCTCACTTGCTTTTCATTCTTCCGACTCTCCCTTCTCACTCGCTTATCCTTTTATCGGTCTCTTCTCACTTTTGTTACTTGCGTTCTCTTTTCTCGCTTGCTTTTCTCTTTTATCTGCCGTTTCTTACTTGCTTCTCACTTTTCTTCCTTTTTAAATTTTCTTTTTTCCTTGTAAGGAGGACAGCCATGACCAAGGTAACGTTTAATAGAAAAAGGAGCATCCTGTGCGTACCTCTGAAAAAATAACTAAGGAAGAGACTAGTGAAGTGCTTTGTGTGGAGTGTGGCATTGTATGGTACAGAAACATGGACATTACGACGAAATGAAGAGAAGCGAAAAGAAGCATTTCAAATGCGGATGTGGAGAAGAATGGAACATGTGAAGTGGACTGACAGAATAAGAAGTGAAGCTGTGTTGGGAAGAGTGAGTAAAGAAAGAACGATGTTGAAACGGATCAGAAAGAGTAAAAGGAATTAGTTGGGTCACCGACCGAGAAGGAACTGCCTACTGAAGGATATATTGGAAGGAATGATGAACGAGAGAAGAGTTCGGGGTAGAAGTTATCAGTTGATAGACAACATTAAGATATGTGGATCATATGCGGAGACTAAGAAGAAGGTAGAAAATAGGAAAGATTGGAGAAAGCTGGGTTTGCAGTGAAAGACTACCCTTGGACAGAACACTATGAATGAATGAATTCCTTCTTGTCTACTACTTTATTTCATGTTTTAATTTTATTTATTTTAATCTCTTTTTACCTTCTTTTCGTTCTTAATTTCCTCCATTTATTTTCAGTTCCTTCTTTTCACTTTTGTTTCTTCCTTCTCCATTCTCTCCTTCCCTTCAATTATCTTTCGATATTTTCAACTTTTTTTTTCGTTCAACTTTTTCCTCGTTCTTTTCTTTCGTTTCATGTTATCTTACATTCATTGTTTTGTTTCTTAATTCCTCCGTTTCATTTTTATAATGCTTTCTTCTTATCTTTCACGCTATCTTTTCTTTCTTCCATCCTTTCTCTCATCTATTTTTATTTCCCTCTCTCCATTAATAGTCACTACCATTATCTTTTCTTCCGTTACTTCTTGTCGTTTTATTTTATTTATATCCAGATACTAAAAAATGTACTGAAGATTGTGAATGTTACACTGATCCAGCAAACAAATCTCCGATAACATAATTATACGAGTGTGAATTCGAACGTAAAATATAATAAAGTAAACATACTTGGAGTGAGATATGTATAGGTATTTTCATTGCTTATAATTTTGAGGTTAAGAAATACTGTTGTCTGTAACGTTGGCGCGTTCGTTAGGAACAATTGATCGAGGCGTCTTGTGAGACGTGGCAGGAACCGAGAAAGTTATTGGAAGGGAACTTCACATTCGGAATCCTCATCAAGCACTGCAGTGGCAATTAATTAGAGGAGCCACACGGATGAGGAAATAGTGAATCTGCACCAACTTCACGCTCGCAGATAACCGCTAAGAAGCCGGATGTAAACAGATTCTGAGGAAATGGAGTGCACGCGAACGAGCATCTCGGTCATCAACTTCGGCTAGTTAATTTGCAAACATTCGGTCAGTTCTATGAAGTTTAGTTAGGTTATTTCAAGTTGCGATCTAAATAGCTCTTTAAGTATTGCCTGATTTGTGTTCTTCGCTCACCATTAGCCCAGCGGCTGTCATCACTTTCTACTTCGCAGCATCAGGTTCAAATCTCTGGTGAGTCAAAAATAGGGTTTTATGCAGTGGTGTGCTGGCAATAATTTAGCAAAGGGTCCGCAAAAAAAAGAGTGGTGTGGCCATGGGAGAGATACGTAGCAGGGCAAGAGGATTACTTTACATTAATAATAATAATAATAATAATAATAATAATAATAATAATAATAATAATAATTTCTCCCAGTGCCTTTAAAATAGGTTGCAAACTGCCATTCCGTTCACCGATGGGTTCAGCTCAACTGCGGAACGCACTCAGAGTGCTTTTTCTCAACAGCGTCCCATTCTTTCACAGGTTTGCCGATAATTTTAATAGTCATTATTAGGTTCCGTATTCCAGCTCTCGCCTCTGGAATACGTTACGTTGTGACGTCAGGGATTGCCGGACACTGTCACAATTTAAAAGTAAATTAGAAAAGTATGTTTTATCTCACGTAATCTGTTCCTGAGAAATTGCTAGATTTATGTCGAAGTTTTTATCTTTAGTATTTTGGCAATAATTTCCTTTTGTTAGATTAACTATTTCTCTTGCCTTTGTGTCAGGATACTAGAACAGCTTATTGTCCCTTAATTAATAACAATAATGCTGAGTGACATTATTATTTTGTGTTTGTATTTGTTGTATATGTTTTCACTTTTTGTTTGTTCTTTTTTTTTGCATCATTTAATACGTTAGACTAATTGTTATTATTTTCAATTTGTATTTGTATGTTCAGTTATTTTTTTTATCATATTCATTCTGTAACTCGTTACTACTGTATATTAATTGCATTGATGTATAATTTTTCTTGTAGTTATATTGTATTTCTGGTGGCGTGGAGGAGAAGGCCTGATGGCCTTAACTCACCAGAATAAATAAATAAATAAATAAATAAATAAATAAATAAAATAAAGACTGAAGTTAAAGACACATTGGGTATATAGTGCGCCGAACACAGGTAATGCAACGGATAAGAATATAAACAAACAGGTCGTCGCTGCGTGTTCGTGGCATACAGTCAACACCCGACATTCTGAAGTTTGAACACAATAAACACATGCTTGAGCTTGTCGTCGTGATTTTTGCAGTGAATGATTTTATATTGCAAGAAATTCTTTCAATAGCACATGACGTTATTGGTGCATAATGTAGTACAAGATATTCCTATTGTCTGGCATTTTTTCGTGTTTCATTATGATATTGCATATGTCGCCCATCACTGAAAACCACTAATTTTCGATTTAGGCCTACTTTTCTAGAAATTCCCTAAAATGTAGATTATTTAATTTATTAATTATTGGGATGTTGGCACTAACGTCATGGTAGGCTCGAAAAATCCATGCTAAACGTCGAGTTAATATCTTCATACTTTTCAAATTGTCATGGTACTGGTTCTTTTGAATTACGTTCGACACAGTTTCTGCGCCTTTTGCTATTGTAGTGTCCTTCAGTGCACTGTTTTTGTCACTTATACGTTTATTTTACACAATTTATATGTAATGTTGTCTATATTGACAGTGAAAATATAGGCCTACGTTCAAATATCCTTAACTATGCCCTGCAATATTACAGAGCGTCTTACCTTAGGCATTTTACTTCTGCAATGAACCTTCAATCAGCCACAAAGATGTACAGTACGATTTAGTCCACGGCTGTGGAGTAACAGCACGTCTAGCCGCGAAACCAGGTGGCCCGGGTTCGATTCCCGGTCGGGACAAGTTACCTGGTTGAGGTTTTTTCCTGGGTTTTCCCTCAACCCAATATGAGCAAATGCTGGGTAACTTACGTGTTGGACCCCGGACTCATTTCACCGGCATTATCACCTTCATCTCATTCAGACGCTAAATAACCAAAGCTGTTGATAAACCGTCGTAAAATAACCTACTAAAATAAAAAAATAAACGATTATTTAGCCTGACAGTCTCCGGCAATGTGCGCCTTGGTCAGGCGAGTCCATTAAGTTACTCCAAGGCATGTTCAGGTCAGTCTGTTGCCTGCAGTCAGAGCGATCGGATGTCACGCTTGCGGTATAGCGTTGTGTTTCCAATACAGTTAAGCTGTACTGCATTCCTTTACCGACCGCTCGCCCTTATCTCTACTCCGGAGCACTCCCCACTACTCCTATTGCTTCTCCTGTTTCGCGTCGCTGAGCTGTCAGGACTAAATAATCGGTCTGTAATTACTTAAATAATACGACTAGTAAGAGCAGTGATCGATAAGACTACTCACTATGACGCGTCCAGAAAAGGGCAGAGGATGCGTAACTATTTTGTACACGAACGTACCTGTATCCGTGCTGTGACGTCACATACACTTGGAATCAGGCGACCTCATTCCAGCTTATAGGTAGCTGGAATACGAAGCCTAGTCATTATACAGAACATGTTGGAGACTGTAAGTTTACTTCTTTCGCAAGTGGCAATTTCATCTATTACACTTAAGCCTCCTTCAGCTTGTTTTGCTAATGATTATAGTATTCGCGAATTATTTGGTTTTATCTATAATTAATGGCAAAGGGGCATTGTTCTTTCCTATTACGCTATGCTCCACGAAATCTCGGAAATAATAATTAACTTACAGGGAACACGCAAAAGCAATAATATTTTCAGTATTTTCAATTGATCGCTTTAGCAGAATGTAGAATAGGAGATGGTTAAATTAGAAAAGTGCTTTTATTTTATTGATTTTTCCTTGCGAACTATTTTAACTAAGAATTCAGAACAAATTATAAATATTTAACAAAGGGCTCATGCGAACCCTTGTGAGTTCCCTCCAGCATACCTCTGGTTTTATGCAGGTGTATTCGCAGTACTTTCATTTCCCCTAATGGTATTTTGCAATTTTTGAATCAATAAACTTTGCTATTCAGAAGTAAAATGCTGTAGATTCAATTCCCCTGGTACACTTCGGGCACCACCAAGGGCGTTGAGTTACGGCGAATTATTGCGAAAGACGTATGTTTGAAGTCAGTGATGAGAATCGAAATACTGTCCGTCCGCGTGGTTATGTCGCAGGGTCGTCGAAACGGGGGGAAGTCACGTGACAGTTACTTAACGGGGCTCTTTTCTTTAAATTATTTTAAACAGTTGTTAATATTATGTAGATTTTCAATTGCGAACAGCGAATATTTTCAGGAAAGAGCCTAACAGCCCAGTCACTAGCATACACAGAGGAGTCAGCAGGAACGGGTGGGGAAACCGGGATGCGACATAACCACTCGGAGGGACAGTGCGTATCGCTGGATTAAAGCAATCAATGTTATTTAACGACGCTCGCAACTGCAGAGGTTATATCAGCGTCGCCGGATGTGCCGAAATTTTGTCCCGCAGGAGTTTTTACATGCCAGTAAATCTACTGACATGAGCCTGTCGCAATTAAGCACACTTAAATGCCATCGACCTGGCCCGGGATCGAACCCGCAAACTTGGGCATAAAAGGCCAGCGCTATATCAACTCGCCAACTAGGTCGACCATATAGGCTATGTTTGTGTGTTTTACAAATATTAATTTTACCAGTGAGCTATTATTTATGGTTTATTCGGGTACTACTATTATTAAAAGAGACCTAAATTAATTAAATGATTTGATTTACACTAGGGTAATAAGATAAACTTTAAGATTCTGAATTGAACGCGAAGATTATTATTATTATTATTATTATTATTATTATTATTATTATTATTATTATTATTATTATTATTATTTCAACATTTTTGTAAGAATTAAAAGCATATTTCACTTTTTTGAGCCAAGGTTTGAAATCTATTTAACAAAATAAGCATTTGCTGGCTTTTATTTCCCACTGTTTGAAAAGAATATTTGTATAACCATATCTAGGCTTCGTATTTCAGCTACCTATAAACTGGAAGTATATGTGACGTCACAGCGCAGGTACAGGTACGTTCGTATACAAAATAGTTACGCATCCTTTGCCCTTTTCCTCTGTAAAGTCAAAATCGGGACGCAGTCATAGTGAATAGTCTTATCGTACTTAAATAACTACATCTTTGAAGGTTCACTGCAGGCAAAATGGCTTAGGTAAGACGCTGAAGCGTGTAATATTGCAGGGCATAGTTGAGGATATTGTTGAACTAATATTTTCAACATTACATACACAGTAAATTGTGTAAAATAAACGTGAGTGACAAAAACAATTTACTGAAAAACACTGCCATACCAAAAGGCACAGAAAAGCGTGTTGAATGTAAAACAAAAGAACCAGTACCATCAAAATCAGAAAATTATGAACATACATATGAACATTTCAGTGATGAGCGACATGCAACATCCTAATGAAACATGAACGCACGTTATTATTCACTGCAAAGATCACGACGAAAATGAACATCAGAGCTCAAGCATGTATTTACTAGTACAGCTTCAGAATGTCGGGAGTTGATTGTACTCCACAAACACGCAGCGACGACTTGTTTGTTTACATCTTTATCCGTTGCATTATTTGTGTTCGGTGTACTATATACCCAATGTGTCTTTAACTTCAGTCTTTAGGTAGCTGGAATACGGAGCTTAACCATATCGATGGTGTTTAGGTAAAAGAGGTTAACCCTTTTTTAAATGTGACTTTTTGCTGTAATTAGTTAAAATTTGATTGCAAAACGTGAAGATATGTCTTTTGACAATTATGTTTACATTCCTTCATATAAAGTGGCAAATAATAATGTGTTAAAATGCGCGGGTGCTCGTGTAAAGGGGGTTAAGTTGATTTGGCTAAACTGGAATAAGTATAGATTTGAACTATCCACAATTACTTTTCTCTTGTGTTAAAGGGGTTAAGTCATTCTTCCATCTGTGATGCAGTTACAGTTGCTCCATATTTTGTGACAAAGGGGTTTTGTTCAGTACCGAAGGAGAGAAGTTTACATACCTTGCAATTTGACTTAACCCCCTTTACACGAGCACCCGCGAATTTAATTATAGCTGTTTCTGCAAAAAAAAAAATTGCGGAATAAGCTCTTTTACTTGAACATCATCGATATAATAATTGTTCCCTAGTTGCCTTTGGATAACCGATGTTTGAAAAACGTATGGAATCAACTAGACAATTGTTAGCCGATGCTACCAAATGTTTGAAAAATATTTTTTATAATCAACTAAGTTGTGCTTCGATTTTATTATTCATATTTTGTTGTAATATGTGTCTAAATAATTTAGCGATGGTTAACTTTTGTAAACCATCTGTTCTGTGACTAAGCCACGGCGAGCTTTTGTTAGATAGTGTTTTAAGAATGTGTGTAAGTACCTAAGGCCTGGTTTGTTATGTGTGCTATAATATACCGTAATAATTATTACAGCGCAGATTCTACAGTTAATACAGTTTGACGTGGAATTACACTGCGTCCAACATACATTCTGTTATTTTGATTGATTTTTTATAAATTAATTATGAACACTACGTAATATGAACAGGCAGTCTATATGTGCTCTCGTTGATTGTGCATTCTCCCTTCAAAAATCATTAGTAATTAAAACTCGTTGATCCGTAACTTCACGTAAGTGTTATATTTAGATGCCTTCCAACATTGCTAAACGGGGCCATCATTACAATGCCCTGCGCTGACCTATACTATGTACTGCGTGTTGCGACCACCCATACTCTATAAATAAATCTTCTCTTAACATTGTGCTTTCATACGGAGTAATCGATGAAACAAGAGTTGTCTATTAATAGACCACCTGACTTGGATCACCCATAGACACTGAAATAGGGCAATTGCGCACCCATTGGCATTGGACGTGACATTGATCGTGTGAAGGATGCACGAATTTTCATTTCTTACTTATTGTATCGTATTTACATTCCATGGTATTCGTATATCGCTTCACAGCTAGAGTCTAGTTGAAATATATACAGAAGAGTTTTACAATATAGTCTACTAGTACAACACAAAGTTTTGGTATCAATACTTAATACAGCACAGAAATATTCATGAAGCGTTGTTGAATGTCATGAATTCACCTACAGAATAGAAGGTGTGAGAAATTAGGCACTTCTTTAATTTGGCCCTAAATAATCTTATGTTTTGAGTTTCATTTTTTATTTCCATAGCGAGGCTGTTAAACATTTTTACTGCCATATAACGCACTCCTTTTTGATAGCACGATAGACTTGCCGATGGAGTATGAAAGTCATTTTTTGACGCGTATTTATGCTATGAACTGTTGAATTAGTTACAAAATTTTCACGATTACATACGAGGAAGAAAAATAATATACTGACAAGCCATGGGCATTATTTGTAGTTTTTTGAAAATGGTCCTACACGATTCCCTAGATTTGGCACCCACTATTATTCTAATTACTCTTTTTTCTAATAGGAATATACTGTTACTATATATGAAATTTTCCCAGAATATTATCCCAAAACTCAATATTGAGCGCAACTATGCAAAGTATATTGTTTTTAAGGTATTGATATTTACTATCTCTTGCATAGATCTAATAACAAAGCATGCTGAATTTAGTTTAGGGGGAATTTCTGTAATATGATTTTTCCAGTTTTCCATTATCGATTTGTAAGCCAAGAAATTTGGTTGTTATTCCTATTATGGACCTATTGTTAATTATTGCGCTTGAAATTTGCAAGGTTGAATATGCACAGGATTTAAATTGAATTATCTTAGTTTTGTTACAATTTAATATTAATTTATTGACTAAGAACCAATTACATATTTTGAGGATAGTTGCCTTTGTCGAAGATTGTAATGTGTTGAAGTTATTGGCTGTAATTACTATACTTGTCATCTGCAAATAATATGGGATGATCTACATCTTTTATTAGGGGGGCAAGATCATTTATGAAAACTAGAAAAAGTAGAGGATCTAATATTGAGGAGGCGTAGTAGTTCCCCATGTCGAGGTAGATTTCATAGTTGTATTGAATTAGACTTTCTATGAGATACGAGAGAAACCATTGGTGTGCAGTGCCTTTAATTCCATAATAATCTAATTTGTCTAGCACATTTTATGATTTATATTGTCAAATGCTTTGGATAAATCACAGAATATCCCACCAACTTGTAATTTTTTATTAACTGTCTCCATAATTTTGTCAGTTAAACTAAATGTTGCATTTATACATGATTTATATATGAACAGATACATACATACATACATACATACATACATACATACATACATACATACATACATACATACATACATACAGTCGACCTGGTTGGCGGAGTTGGTATAGCGCTGGCCTTCTATGCCCGAGGTTGCGGGTTATTCCGGGCCAGGTCGATGGCACTTAAGTGGTCTTAAATGCTTCAGACTCATGGCAGTAGATTTACTGACATGTAAAAGAACTCCTGCGGGACAAAATTCCGGCACACCGACGACGCTGATATAGCCTTGGCATTTGCGAGCATCGTTAAATAAAAAACATAACATAACATAACATTGCATGCGTACGTACGTACATACATACATACATACGTACGTACACACACACGCACGCACGCGCGCACACACACACACACACACACACACAGTGCTGTCATGGAGGCCATACGGGGCCATACATCGTATGGTTTTTTAATTAATCGTTTGAGGAAAAGAAAACTTTGTCCGTACGGAGCCATACGACATATGGGTGCCTAAGTTTTGTACGCGGATATCTGTACAGATCTTAGATCATATCTTGCTGTTCCTAATGTATTTTGTTTGATCTTCATAAACAATTATTTTCCACCTCTGCAGCACCTGGAATCCAGAATTATATAAAATAATGGTTGAAAAACAAGACATGCTGCAAATACACACACGAAGATTCGACGAGATAAGTGCGCATCTACGGTGGTGTTGCATGGTATATTCTTTAAATCAAACTTGTACAATTAAAATTTAAAGCAAAACAATTTCTTTACTTCTTATTTAATATTGAAAAAATCATTAAATGACGGCCGGAGAGATAGAGAGAGGAGAGTAAAATATATTTCAAGGGAGAAAACAAGGGGTGGGGCGTATGGCCAACAGCACTGCCTAGGTATACAGTATACACGTATATACATTTTCTTACACACGTAAGCAGATACATGAGCGATTTTGGTCTTCCACATACTTTTCATAGCTTCTTTGGGACCCACAGGGTCATCTATAAAATTACTTGAGAGAAAAAGGGTAAACTTCCGATAAGGAACATTAATTTTGACTACTTATTTCAGTAAAGAAAGTAGGAAGCAGGAACTCTACACTAACTTCCCTTTGTGTGATACAAGAATGGTTCAGAGTTGAAATGTTCACAGTTTAATGTCCTTCTGCAATAACGTCCGCTATGCTAAAATGTCCACATTACATAAATGTCCACACAAATAAAACATCCACTACAATAAAATTGCCACTGCATTATGTCCACAAATTTTACTGAAAAATGTCCGAAGTCATTAATTTTCTTCTACATCTGACAATAGCTGATCATTGTTTAGTTTCAAATTGTAGAAAATAGCACGGAAGTATTGTCTAATAATGTTACTATCTTTATATTTTTGATATCTCCGTACT
Organism: Periplaneta americana; assembly: GCF_040183065.1. Classification (NCBI taxonomy): domain Eukaryota; kingdom Metazoa; phylum Arthropoda; class Insecta; order Blattodea; family Blattidae; genus Periplaneta; species Periplaneta americana. The sequence continues at coordinate 129,380,205 of NC_091121.1, forward strand.
ATTCCTTCAATCCTGCGTTGGTTTGTTACATATCGCTTATTAATGGGTTCTCTTATATTTGTGTCCTCGAATTTGTATAAGAGGATTTTGTGTCGAATGTTGTTCATCTCTAATGTGATCTAAAAATCTCTAAATACTGATATGATACCATCCCTATTTCTAGAATGAAATTGATAAATAAATCCATGTTGACTAATAACTTTTCCCTTTTTGAGAATAAATGAGCTGGGACATATTTACTGCAATTTTGTTTAAGGTTTACTGGAATTTTGCTATTACTTAGTAACCAAAGCAGCATTATTACTGTTCTAATATATAATTGAAAGTGTAATTTTTTTGTTATGTGGACATTTTCTTGCTTATTAACCAAAGCAGCATTATTACTGTTACAATACATAATTGAAAGTGGACTTTTTTTTTGTTACGTGGACATTTTCTCACATTGGACATTTTACTGTGAGCATTTTGTACTGTGTACTTTGTAGTACATGGACATTTTCCTTTTGGACATTCTGTTGTGGACATTTTTCCAAGTGGATATTTTCAAAATTGGACATTGTACTTTGGACATTTTAACCTGGAAGCATAAGAATATATTCGGGAGATCGGGGTTAAACTGTTGTAGAACCAAGTGGAATTGGTGGTACTCAATACGGCAGCAATGTCAAAACAAGCGCATTTTTCTGACCTTGATGTTGTGCGCGGGCATCAAGCGCAAAGTAGGGAAAGAGGAAGGGTTGTGTATATAAATAAGCAGCCTGTTGGATTAAGAAAACAGTGGTGCACAAACTTCAGACGGAACGTGAAATTTTATGTCGTTATTTTTATATGGCTACTTTCTGTTTGATATTATTTATATTGTCTGTAAAACAAAAGTACTAATACCAATTTCTTAATATTACAGTTGTGTTTTAAATGTTAATAACATAATAAAGAGTTAAGAAGGAATATTCACATAAATTCCATAGTAGTATAACTACACTGTACTAAATGGATTAAACACATCATTCATAAAGAAAGTGATATCGCAAAGAAAGAGATTGAGTATGACATGATAAGTTGGAATTGATTTTGATGGTGCGTTTAGCCTTATAGAAGTAGTCAATAAACCAATCAAAACAATATTACAGCACAAAGCAAAGTTACCTAGGTGCTGTAAGTTATATATTTTAAGTGTAACTAATATTCCATAACGAAACTCTTATCGCATTATGCTTTCAAGGTGATATTGGTGAGCAACTTCCTATCATCAGAATATTAAATTATTTTCTCGAAATCTGCTGAAGCTTAGAGCTGACATTTTTACAACACATGGGCACGTATCTTTTGCTTTTGATTTATCAGCAGTTGCTGTATTAATTCATTTCCTTACAAATAATTTCCATGCAAATATTTTCAAAATTTTCAATTCACTATCTTCAGTAATACGTATTTACGGTATATTAGATTTACGAGAACATTCTGTAAGGCTATCAAATAAAGAGACTTATTTCTGAAAATTTCACTTTCCTATTAAAAAAAGTTGAGAAAATATTTCTTTGGAATAAAAAAATCAAACTTGTGAAAAACGAGCATTAAAATTAAAACTTACATTCTTATAATGCACTTATACTTCTCGGACAAATCTAAAAATTAACATGGATACGGTTTTAATAAGTACTTTTCCCTTTATCCATTGAATCAGTGCTGGGCATCCCTGAATATAGCTCGACTAAGCAGCATATACTATCTCTTTCGTCTGTCTCTTTCCTTTCCGCTGTAAAGCGCTCAGACTTTCCCGAGCTCTAAAGCGCGCGGTTGCTCCTATGGGCATCAATTGACATGGCTGCAATACGGTATAGAAGCAGGGTGTAAGTATTAAATTTACTCAACAATTGTTTTATCGCTTCTACATATCTCTAATAAAATTAATAGGTATCCTAATCGATTGTGTACATCAACGAAAAACTATTCTATGTCCCCACATTTCCAAGGTAGTATCGACTTCATGCGAACAATCACTCGGTCAGTAACCTTAAGATTCCAGCTGACTCCTCAGCTTCAGAAATAACACTAAGATTGTGAAAGGTATGACATTGTCCTTACAAGAAGGACGCTTTAGAAGACATCTTTTTGCAATTATTCTGTTTAGGATGTAAGTCGAAGTATAGAAAGCCAAATTATACAAAGCTCAATGGTTACCGAGTTACTAATAGCACAAGTTGCGGTCTACCGCTTCTTTTCCTATGTACTGTACTGTACCTGTACTATAAACCACCCAAGAAAAAACAACCTGATGTAAACAAAAAGACACAACATGAGACAACGCCCACATTTATATTGATGTTAGAATTGGCTAATGATGACGTAGGCCTATTATACAAAAATACTTCTAGTTAATCTACTGGATATTAAGGACTAAAAGAAAAATCGAAGATTTATACATTGAGAACTACTTCTATAGAATTTGTAACGTCTAGAAATCCATTTCCACTAATAAAATTATCTAATTTAACAGCAATAACATGCGGACTTCTTTTGAACAGTACTCGTCGTACTCAATAAAACTGTGAAGTATTTTGTCTCGCTTTTATAGACTAATATTATTGCACTGTTGATTATATTTTGAATGTTCACTATGTTAAATATAACTTAGGCGCTATATGTACACTAATCGAACAATGAACTTAACGGACAGATCGTGAAGGAGTACGTCTTTCATCCATGACACGTAGAGTCAAACAAATCGTAGTATAATTGGCACTCTTGCCTAATATAACTAAGATTCTGTTCAATTTGCAATAGAAATAGCCTTCTTCTACATTAAAACTGCTCTCTGTAACACGAAAGATGCATTAATCATAACCCTAGATCATATATAAAACAGATTGATCAAGCTTATATTAAATTTAGACGCAACTGGAAAATAACGGACGCTATGCGTCGCTAGTGTCGAGAAATGAGCTTGCAATAACAAACACTAGATGGCAGAGTACCTGAACAGTACATAGAGTAATACGACTTGGGATGACTTTTTTTACGTCATGCCACCTCCAAATTTCTTTCTCATTGTAATGTGAGGTTATGTTACAATAGGACTTTGATGTGTCGCTAAATTGTAGTATACAGAAGCTTGTTTTATCCAAATTCATCAACACACATAGATGACATTTTGGTACATGGCTGATGTAATGTTGTTTGCGTTCAATATATAATCTGTCATCATTTGATGTACGAAATCTAATTGTTTTTAATTTTCAGTATACAATACCTCCCTAGCAACAATTATCACAAAATACTAAAAAGATCAGATTTGTCTGCGTTTGTTGAATGCACATCATGATGCTCACGAAAAGGCACTAATTTATTTTGTGTGAACAAGATTACAATTTTTGAATATGAAGGAAAAGCAGGTATCCCTCTTCTGAAATTTATCCGAAAGGGGAAGAATTACAACTCCCTCCCCCCAAACTTGTTTCCTCTTTTTCTAGGCCTATATGTTTTCATTTTACAGGTGTATTATATGATGCGATATGGAAGCAGATAAATAATAACTGTACGTTTCTCGTCCACATTAAATTCAACGTGTTCATAACGTAGACCTGATATATTGCTTCATGTAGGCTACACAGCTGGCAGTGTTCTTTTTACGAATAAGCGGTCGTACTAATCATTTTCTTTTCATCTGAACTATTGCTAGAATATGCGTTTGTGTTTTTATTTGCTCTGTATGTTGTTAAATAACTACTGAACATCGTCTTTGGTTAACAAATTGTTCTAGTATTCGTTTTATATCAGTCTTACGGTATTGAATTATGTCCATAACGTGGGCGAGATATTATCAGGCTGGAAAATTCGCTTTGAATGCATTTTTTTACACAATTTTCTAATTTTCAGCAGATTTACGATACCCTGTGCGGTTTCTCTGCCAATGCAGAGTTAATTGCAATATACGGTAATTCTGTTATTTTCCTGACACTTTTATATCCGTTCTCAAACGTACTGATTTAGATTCTTTACCCTACTGTAGGTATTTTGCTCTCTACAAATCATCGTTACTCAAATGAAATAGCCTATAATAGTTGTTTGCAACGAATTAGTAGACAACCTCAATCCCTCCTACCGCCTCCCTTACGAATTTCTTTCTCACTTTAATTAAATTTACTTTATACTGGTCCTTAAATTACATAAACTAGTGCTGAGGTAGTTACGGTGATTTCTGAAGTGAAAATCGTTCAATTTATAAGGGTGAAATCAAAAATAATTTTTGTAGCCTTTCCTTGTCCTTAATTGGAAATTTGAGTAACTTCATATGACGACAATATTTCTTCCTTCTTCTACAGTTAACATAATCGCAGATGGGCATTTCTAAATGAAGTTTGTTACACAGAAACCTTTGAGACAATATTGACACTTGAAGTTCTTTATGTAGTTCATCTATAAGAGTTAAATTAGCGCTGAGGTAGTTTCCTTCATACTCAGCTTATTCACCTTACATACATGAGTCTGTAACAGGTTAGGTTTGGTCAGTGCTGTCATGGTAATTTTTTTCTTGGCCATACACCCCACCCCTTGTTTTCTCCCTTGAAATATATTTTACTCTCCCCTCTCTATTTCTCCAATTGTCATTTAATTATTTTTTTTAATACTAAAGAAGAAGTAAAGAAATTGTTTTGCTTTACAATTTAATTGTACAAGTTTGATTTAAAGAATGCACCATGTAGCACCACCATAGATGCACACTTGTCTCGATGAATCTTGGAGTGTATATTTGCAGCACTTCTTGTTTTTCAACCATTATTTTATATAATTCTGGATTCCAGTGCTGAAGAGGTGGATAATTTTTGTTTATGAACATCAAACAAAATAGGCGGTAGGTACAGTAGGAACAGGAAGAGATGATCTAAGATCTGTATAGATCTCCACGTACAAAACTTAGGCACCCATATGCCGTATGGCTCCTTACAGACAAAATTTTCATTTCCCCATACGATTAATTAAAAAAAAATTGTAGGTTCCATACGATATATGGCCTCGTGTGGCCTCCATGACAGCACTGGGGTCAGTTAGTTTAGGCACTTTTACACCTTGCATATACAATCAAATGCATCTCCACAAAAAAATTCCTTATAAATTGAACGGTTTTCACTTCAGAAATCACAGGAACCGCTTCACCCAGGTAAGTAGTTAGCAATTAATCATTTCAAAGCTCTTGTTATATTATGAAATAGCATCACACAATGCTGCCAAAATAAATGTTCCCAGTGTTAAAATTACAGAGTGTAAATTTCGCTTAGGACAGTTTTTGCTCTGGAAAATTAAAGGAAACAAACAGTATATCAAACCAGTAGCTGAGACACAAAGCACCTGAAATTCGAAAGTGGTTAAAAATTTTTATATTTCGTTCTTTCTTATTTACCAGCAACAGAAGTACCGATATCAGATTTTTTGCAGAGCTAATATCAGAGGCCCCTCCTATTAGAGAATGTTTTGAATATTATTATATTCTGGAAAACTACATTGGCACATCAACCTCCCCTCCCCCCGCCTGAATTCTGGGCTGAAGCACGAAAATTTCGAAATGTACAAACTACAGATGCGGCAGAATATTACCACAATGGTCTTCAGCAAGAATTTAGTAAGACATATCCAAATATCTTCATGGTCATTATATGTATTAAAATAAAACATATACTACATGTGAAGTACCTACTAAAAATGAGAGAAATAGGAATGGGAAGGACAATAAAAAAAAGTGGAATGGACAAACACTAAGAAACTATTCATCTTGGATCAGTATGAACAATAGGACAATTTTTTTTGGTGTTAGTGGTATAGAATATGAAATTAAGTTGCATCAATAAGTTTTTCGAGTTTAGCATTACTTTAAGTATTTATTGTCCCCCTGTTGGAAAGATGGAATTACTTTGTTTGAAACTTGATGAAATTTTATTGTACCTTAACTCAATTTATTAAGGTACAATAAAATTCAAAATAATAACTGCAGGCCATTTTAAAATAAATCTGTTGGATGTAAATTATTTCTTAATTTATTAGGACCATAAAGGTATTGTTACAAGCGATAGATTGAATCATTTTTATCTTAATAATTTAATGTAGGATGATTATTTCGGGAATTGTTATGCTCTAAATTGTGAGGATATTTTAATACTTTTTTAAAATATAAATTTGGAATATGTTTCCAGTTAGTAAAGAGTAATTCAGAGAGACAGAGGTCTCAAGCATATTTATTGACACATGCCAGAATTATTAAATATGAAAAAAAGAGTTCTTGCACTAACATATGTTTATAAAGTAACCAAATCTTAAGAAATACAGTATATGTACTGGTATTCTATATAAAGGCATAGGAGTGAATATAAATCTGTTTTAAGGAATTCCTATTTAATATTCCTGCTATAGGAACATGACAAATAAATACAACGCAGCATGGAAGCTAATTCAACTCTTATCGAGTATTGTTGATGAGATGTGTTATGAAGGTAGACCGAATCATTCAATATAAATGTATAAATAGGACGAATAATAATAGATTAATTTCAGTGTATGTAGTATCAAAACTGAAAGCAGTAACTAGTCTATGAATGATGTCTTAACAAGTATAAATAAAGTGGACTCTTGACAAGAGACACACATTTGGCTTCAGTAATAACTAGGACTTCAAGGAATTTATGGTAGCTCACCTGTCAGGCAAAACTCTGAATAGTCAGCATTGTCGAACTATAGAAGCGCGATTAAAAAGTATTTTTTTCCCCACCCATTACATATGATTGCTTTTTTCAAGTCCCGGTAATAACATTATTAAATTAATTATCCCACATATTTGGGTGGTGCCTTTCTTTGTTTCTGACATAGTTTATGAGAGTTTCTCTTTTACACTTCAATAGAGAAATACAACTTTCAGTGGACAATGAACGTGTAACTCTAATGGAACTCTAAGAACCACAGCATTAATGTTTTCTTCTTTTCTTTCATGCCCTTTAGTTTTTGTTGCAGATAATATCATGCTATTGGATAATTATACATGCACCTTTCTAATAAAATTGGCATATATTTCACTGGTCTCAGAAGTAAAATTAAATGTATAATAGCTTCTCGGTGCAAAATATTTACTGAAAATTATTGTAGGATTTGACTAGAAATGTCACTTCTCAGGCAAGGTTATTCGTGGATGACTGTATAATATACAGAAAAAATTAGTGATAAATCTTATATCACCGCCTTGCAAAACTAGCTTGACGTTATTGAAAACTGGACTACAACAAATAAAATTAAAATCAATGTGAGCAAAAGTAAATCAATATGTATCCTTCTGCAAAACACAAAATTAAATTCGTCTCATATACCAATTAAATGGATCACCAGTGTCACAAGTAAACACTTAGGTACTGTATATATTTTAGTAACAAACTGGTTGAAATAAGTCACTAATATTACAAGGATAGCCTGGAAAGCACTACATTTCTTTATGCGTATTCTTAAGAAAGCTAACCGAAAGTCAAAAGAATTAATGTACATAACCCATGTTCGGTCCACTGCTGTGGAGTAATGGTAGGCACATCTGACCGTGAAATGAGTGGGCCCGGGTTCAAATCCTGATTGGGGCAAGTTACCTGGTTGAGGTTTTTCCGAGGTTTTCCCCAATTGTAAGGCGAATGTCATGTAATCTATGGCGAATCCTCAACCTCATCTCGCCAACTATCACTTCACTATCATCAATTCCATCGAGGCTAAATAACCTAGTAGTTGATACAACATCGTTAAATAATCAATTTAAAAAAAGACGTCAGATAAGCAGAGGAAGTTACAAAAGCTTGTAGTGGCGAAGAATTTAAAGCGTCTGTGTTGTTAAAAAAAAAGGGAAGTACTACAAATGGCAGAAAAAGTGGATAGCTTATATTGATGTATTTGTTACGTGACATTACACAGGAGATATTACCACATATAGTTGTAAACAACCGTGGATATTTTAAATCTGAAAGTGTACTTTAGTGTAATTTTTTTTTTATTGGGTTATTTTACGACGCTGTATCAACATCTAAATTATTTAGCATCTGAATGATATGAAGGTGAAATGAGTCCGGGGTCCAGCACCGAAAGTTACCCAGCATTTGCTCGTATTGGGTTGAGGGAAAACCCCGGAAAAAACCTCAACCAGGTAACTTGCCCCGACCGGGATTCGAACCCGGGCCACCTGGTTTCGCAGTCAGACGCGCTGACCGTTACTCCACAGGTGTGTAATCAAGTGTTGCTTTGTATAATAAGAACTGTAGACACAGTGTATACGGTAAATCTCTATATGCATTTGAAAAGATTAGTAATCAACTTGACAGAAATGTTCGTGTGTCACAATATAATTTGTAATATTTTATTTGTTAATGGCACTCTTATTTTTATTAAAGTATGCGATTTAGCAGTTACATGTACTTCACAAATGTCTCAATTGTTTAAAAAACAATTAAATGCATTTATGACATTTGGCACAATAATATGAACATTTTCCATTTTGGTAATAAATTAAGTGGCAAGAAAATGTTCATGTGTCACACCATATAATATTTAATATTTTTTACATTATTAATTATTCCTTTTCATTATGATTTTCTGTTTATATTTTGGAATGCTTACGTTAAAAAACAGTGATGTGTCTTTCATGAACTCCTAAGTATTTGATTAAGTATCCTGTGAAGATCATAGTTACTTCGAAAATGTTACGTGTGTGACTATGGAATGACCCATCAGTATTGTTAGTATTGTTACAAATTACAAAACCTGAAACTGTTAGAATGGGATCAGGAGTAGTGACAAAAAATGTAATGTTGTAGGCCTACATCAACATGACTATTTTAATCCAGTTTCTAGTAGTTTTTAAGGTTTGAAGGCCTTTTGAGGTAAACAGTATTGAACATGTGAGGGAAGGGCTATTTCTTGGTAATGGATTAGGCCTGTATATTTTATAATATTATTAACTATATATTGTTAAAGTACCTAGTAAATATCGTAATATGTATATTATATAATACTGTAAACGAGACAATATCACAGGCTGCAAACTAGATTATTCTTGTTTTTGTATAATTATACGAACAAGTCTGAAATAAACAAGACTACCATTGGTTAGGTTAGGATAGGATTACTTATACTATATGCATATTGTAATTAGGCTATATGCACAAATTTTCCAATATACTACTATCATAACTAAATAGGTAATGTTAACATTAATTTTCATAAGTTTTTGTGGTGCAAATTAAAATAATTCAAATAAAGTATAACAAAACTCCGACAACATTATAATTATGAACGTCAAATTCTCTTATTTTATTTATTTTTCAGTGTTTAGTCCCTTATTTCCCATTGTTCTTTGGATTTATCATTAGTGAAATATCACTTAACGGATAAATTATGTTATACACTCAGTTGATAATATAAATAATATTCACGACAAATATATAAAAACAGAAGAGATAACGAATCATAATTTAGCCCACCGATAACTTTATAACATGGTCTAAAAATTCTAAGTAGATTGGCTTTGCGCGAGACTCTGCATTGTATTCTATTCAATACAAAGGCGTACTTTATCTTATCTCTCCGCTTCGCCCACGTGACAACTATAATTAGAACTCCCTCGTTCCGAACTTGCCTAGGTCATATAGGCCAATAATATTTATCCATGGTCATCAATTGTCGACAGTACATACCGTTGCTTACGAGAATATCTCGTAAGCAAGAAATAATCGATTTAGACCGACCAGACCGGTTCAGAGTTCGTGTCTCGTGATGGTGTTGGTCATTATGCCATCTGTTGACGATTATTGAACTACATCAAGCCGGCCTCGACTGCAAACCCTAAAGCCTATATAAAAGAGCTATCTGTTAGTATATATGATCTAGGTCATAACCTATACTGCTTCGTGAACTATATTATTTTGAATATTGGTAATACTGTATCTGAGCTCGAGTTTTGCAAGCAATTCCTGTCCATGGAAAATATCACTACTATGTTTCATATTTACTGTATAAATTAAATTTTAAAACAAACAGTAGAACACAAAGAACAATTGGGACCCCATTTTAATTGTGCTTCAAAGTATTACATATATTTTAATGATTTCCATAAGCTAGTTGAAATAGCCTATTTGTAAATATAAATAAAATTGTCCACAACCACAAAATTGAAATAATATCGCTTTATAACTTCACAGATGGTGGGAAGATTCAAATGCTCTTGTCTGAAAACTACATACATACATATTCTGCCCAAGGGCAGGTCTTTCACAGCAAACCCAGCATTCTCCAATCTTTCCTATTTTCTGCCTTCCTCTTAGTCACCGCATACGATCTACTTATCTTAATGTCGTCTATCATTTGATTGCTCCTCAGCCAGTGACCTAACCAATTCCTTTTTCTCTGTCTGATCAGTTTCAGCATCATTTTTTCTTCACCCACTCTTTGCAACACAGTTTCATTTCTTATTCTGTCTGTCCATTTCACACGCTCCATTCTTTTCCATATCCACATTTCAAATGCTTCTATTCGCTTCTCTTCACTTCGTCGTAATGTCCATGTTTCTGCCCCACATAATGATGCACTCCACACAAAGCACTTCACTAGTCTCTTTTTTAATTCTTTTTCCAGAGGTCCGTAGAATACGCTCCTTTTTCTATTAAAAACTTCCTTTGCTTTTGCTATCCTCCTTTTGACTTCCTGGCTGCAGCTCACGTTACTGCTTATAGTACACTCGAAGTATCTGAAGCTGTCCACTTGGTCTACTGCCTCATTTAGAATTCGCAAGATTACCTTCTTTATTTTTCTTGCTACAACCATGGACTTCGCCGTATTTTCATTTATCTTCATCCTAAATTGCTCACAGCTGTCATTTAGCTCCAGTAGCATATCCCTTAGTATTGTCTCCTCTTCTGGTAACAATGCCATATCATCAGAAAATCTTATTCACTTTATTCTTCTTCCTCCTACTTTCACCCCTCCCATGTTCTGAAAACAGTTCTTTACCAAATCCTCCAAGTAGATGTTGAACATAGTAGGTGTTAAAGAGCATCCTTGCCGTACAGCTGTCTTTATTTAACTTCCTTCAAACATTTTTTCTCCTATCCTGACTTTGACTCGTTGTTTCACATACAGGTTACTGAACAGCCTCCTGTCTTTCCAATCCACACCTAGTTTCTTCAGAATGCCCATCAGTTTGCTCCAATTGACTGTGTAAAACGCCTTTTCCAAGACCACAAATACTATATAGGCCTATACTTATTTATTCTTCTCTATGTATCTTTCGCCGATTGTTCGTAGTACCGGTAGTTCAATTGCACTCCTGGTATCTTTTCCTTTCCTGAAGCCAAATTGCTCTTCTTCCAACTGTTCTTCCATCTTATAATATAAACGTCGATGTTTGAAAACTAACTCCTACTGAATTAATACCAAACCTAGGCACTTTACATGCTTACTCTATGAAATTTAAACTTAGAAAGTAATTTTCAAATCCGTCATAGAATATCCTTGGTTGATATCCTTGGTGTTAGTCCTACCTAATATGTCTGTGGTAATATTTATATATTTGTAATTTATTCCTGGATTCTACTGTAGAATGTGGTGTTATCAGAGCATATTCCTTCCATACATACAGGCGGAAAGAAGAATTGCTGTATAGTGTGTAATTGTGTTTCATCTGTTACATATATAAAGGTGGGTTAGGTTAATGTATGTCCTTTGTGTTACTTAATATTTTGACAGTAATAATACTTTTTTTTTAATTGGGTTATTTTACGACGCTTTATCAACAGCTAGGTTAGTTAGCGTCTGAATGAAATGAAGGTGATAATGGCGGTGAAATGAGTCCGGGGTCCAGCCCGAAAGTTACCCAGCATTTGCTCGTATTGGGTTGAGGGAAAACCCCGGAAAAAACCTCAACCAGGTAACTTGCCCCAACCGGGATTCGAACCCGGGCCACCTGGTTTCGCAGCCAGAAGCGCTGACCGTTACTCCACAGGTGTGGACCTTATTAATAATACTGAAATGTAAATTATTTGTTAGTAAATGTACTTGTTCCTTTGTTTACATAACTTCAACTTCATACAGGCATTTTTAAAATTATGAAAGATCTAAACACTGTCAAATGTCCCCAGAGTTACTGTCCGTTATATTAGCATAAACTAGGAACCAAAATGACTGGGTAACACCAACCGTATTCACATTTGAATTAAATGCTCTGATGAGTATAAAAATTGTGTGTAATAAACTATTTCACTTAAATTGAAGTGTTTCACGTACTCTGGGGAATTTATAATTTTCCACTTCTGACCTTCTCTATTGCTGCGAACTTAGAGAATGACCCACCTATCGATACGGCGCGATACCTAGTCTCGATTCTTAACATAATATCGTGTAATTAACCAGACTATACAGCGTAAACGTGCCAATTCGCGCGCTGTGATAGTACAGCAAATTACGTTCAAAATTTCAGCCCCAGATCACATATAGATTGCTCATTCCTATGTTAAAATCGGTTGCACTTTAAAGAGAACGTCGACTTGCTTGGCGAGTTGGTATAGTGCTGGCCTTCTACGCCCAAGGTTGTGGGTTCGATCCCGGGCCAGGTCGATGGCATTTAAGTGTGCTTAAATGCGACAGGCTCATGTCAGTAGATTTACTGGCATGTAAAAGAACTCCTGCGGGACAAAATTCCGGCACATCAGGCGACGCTGATATAATCTCTGCAGTTGCGAGCATCGTTAAATAAAATATAACATTTGAAGAGAACAGCCGCCAGGATCGCCACCCGTCAGCCGTAAACGAAAACGAGATGGCACAGTCGCTAATGCAATTCAAATGCGAGTTAAGACGTGACTCCTTATGTAACAACTAGATGGCAGCATAGTAAACCTGACAAAAGTTGTTACCGTCAAAGCCTATAACACCGAGCAATCTGGGTATGAGTTATATGATCTAGGTTTCAGCTCAGTAGTGCATTTGTACTGTCGTGTTTGTTGGCATTAGATTTTTCTTAGGCGATTTATAGCACACCTTCCTTCAAGATAATGTCGGTAGCTCAGAGCTTACACGCCAGACTTGTGGAAATGGAGAGCTCATTAATGTTAGACTCGTGTAGTGTCTTTTCTTTCTTTTTGCTGCGTTATTCTACGTTTAGTATAATCTCTGCAATTTATTTATGGACGTGTTTATGGTATGTTTAACTTGACGCAGGGAGAGAACTATAGTTTCTTTCCTTAATGCAGTGCCTTACCATGAGCTATACTATCTAAACATTATGCTTACCACGCATTTACTATAAAGACACGGTTCTATCTCTTACAGAGAAGGAAAAAGACATTGAAACCTTTTACTACTTAACAAACACACGTTCAGAGAAATATCTGGATTGTTAGAGAGCGACTACTCTCGAGTTGGCTGTAACGTGAAAAAGAAAATAGATGTGCGACCGTTTTCATGCAGTAGAGATGACTACGTACGAGTAACGGCAAGTGCGGTGATTTTGTGTAAGCGAATAATTTTTAGATAATATCGTCCACAATAAAATCTGCATTAAGGAAAGAAGAAACATACATGATAAACGTATGATAAACACTTTATAGCATACAGCTTCTTATGGAAATAAGACAGCATATTTAGATGTTAATTTATTGGAAATTATGCATGTAAATTTATTACCGGTATGTATCGAATCCTCCCCTGGGCACGAGAACACTCTCTTTCAGGGGAGTGCTAGAATTTTGTTAATTTACAATTGCTTTGCATTATATTTTTCTGGCAATTAACAATATTATTATTATTGTTATTATTGTTGTTGTTATTATTATTATTATTATTATTATTATTATTATTGTTATTATTATTTTAGAGGTCAATAAATGCAATAAAAAAACTCGTCATGCATTTTGGCACATGCAAAATTCTAGTGGTAGTACCTCCATTATATTGACCATACAGTAACGAACTGGGAACGACATTCATTAGAGATACCCTAAGGGCAAACTACCCTTCCTCCGGGTAACCTAATTTTGCAGGGGCCTTAATGTTGCACTTATTCGAGAATCATATTAGCTGGTTGTAGCTATTTTTAATTAATGGACAAATTCAGTAAGGGAAAAGTTGCTCAGTAATTTTGAAATAAATGAAAAGGAACAAACTGCATGAGTTTCGAAATCTGGACATACCCATTTTCAATCGGCATATAACCTGTCAGCTGTTTATTCTAAAGATGCAGTAGACTGCAACTTCAGCTGCTAGTAACTTTAAACGATGTATGTTTTTACTTTCCTATGCTTCGTGTTACATAAATCAACTTTCATCCGAAACAGTCATAAAAATCAGTTTTTCCAAAAGCATGACATCTTCATTTAGTGACATTTTAGAGAAGGAAATAATGCAATTTATGGAACTGCTTTTAATTTTTTTGTTAATTCTTCTCATGAAATTAAACAAGTGCTTGCATATTGCAAAATGACTGCAATATCTCGCATATAACATAGCCTAGACACGCACAAATGCGTGTCATATCATTATCTATAGAGCACGCAACATAGCATTGAAAAGTCCTTGCAATAAAAGTTTTCCTTATTTATCAGACATTGCCATGGTAATGGTTCTCAAATCCTTGAAGTTGTAAGGTCAGTGTGCAAGGTCTTCAACTAGTCTTATTATAATGTCCATTTTACACTCTGAAAAATATGAATTTGTATACTTTTCATATTCATACTTTCTTACTAAAATATTGTAATATATCAAAAATCTAATGTATTGTAATTCTGTTGGTAAGCACATCGTAATAGTGTGTACAAAACACTCAACGAAGTAAATGTACGTACAGAGCTATTCAAAGACCAAAGCATTTTTAAATCTGAAGTAATGTTGAACATAAATATGACATCAAATAAAAGTACTACTTCATTTTATAAGAGATCACAGCTTAAGATCACGATATTTATTTGCTTTAATTGTTTCCAAATATTAAAGAGCAAGTTACGTTACATGTGCCCAACGAAATAACGTTCCACTTGATACGAACCATTTAATAATAATAATATTATTATTATTATTATTATTATTATTATTATTATTATTATTATTATTATTATTATTATCTACTGCTATGGCTCGAGTAGTAATTAGTGTCGCTAAAAATGTAATGGCACAGGTGAGGAAAATAGAACTCTCTCTCTCTCTCTCTCTCTCTCTCTCTCTCTCTCTCTCTCTCTCGAATAGAGAAAATGTTTATATTGCCCCTCAACATGTCCTTGTATCGTGAAAGACACCATACACAATAAACAATCTAAAAATTTCCTTAAACATAAATGCTATTTATAGAAAATCTACACACGAACGCACGCACACACACACACACACACACACACACACACAAACACACACATACAGAGAAAGAGCGAGAGCGAGAGAGCGCAAATATCTCAATTTATATATTTAGGAATCCAAATCTCAATTGACAGGAAATACATATATGGAAAAATTATAAAAGTATAATTAAATAAATGATGTAATAAAATGTCGCTCTTAAAAAAAAGATATCAATCAAGTCAAAATTACGTACTATGCTTAAGAGTTTCTCAAGATCAACCCTAAATGTAATATGAAATGTGGCTGTTTAGAGGAATAGACAAAAATTAGGGGGAGCAAAATCACATTTTTACGACCGTTATTGAGTTTTACAAAACCTGATCATCAGTGATATGTTGAAATTACGAAAAAATTAAATGTAAAAAATATTACAACTTACTTACTTACAAATGGCTTTTAAGGAACCCACAGGTTCATTGCCGCCCTCACATAAGCCCGTCATCGGTCCCTATCCTATGCAAGATTAATCCAGTCTCTATCATCATATCCCACCTCCCTCAAATCCATTTTAATTTTATCCTCCCATCTACGTCTCGGCCTCTCCAAAGGTCTTTTTCCCGGCCTCCTCTACATGCATTTTTTGGATTCGCCCATACGTGCTACATGCCCTGCCCATCTCAAACGTCTGGATTTAATGTTCCTAATTATTTCAGGTGAAGAATACAATACATGCAGTTCTGCGTTGTGTAACTTTCTCCATTCTCCTCTAACTTCATCCCTCTTAGCACCAAATATTTTCCTAAGAACCTTATTCTCAAACACCCTTAATCTCTGTTCCTCTCTCAAAGTGAGAGTCCAAGTTTCACGACCATACAGAACAACCGGTAATATAACTGTTTTATGAATTCTAACTTTCAGATTTTTTGACAGCAGACTAGATGACAAAAGCTTCTCAACCGAATAATAACACACATTTCCATATTTATTCTGCATTTAATTTCCTCCCGAGTGTCATTTATATTATTTGTTACTGTTGCTCAAAGATATTTGAATTTTTCCACCTCTTCGAAAGAATTTATTTACATTTCGTAGAATACTTATTGTAAGGTTTCGTAAGAAGCTGCTTTTTACGGTGATGGGTTGTTAGCCCTTCGCCCAACTGTCTTATCGGCTGTCCACGACTGCTTATTCAATATATTCGCAGCTACCCTCCATATCTGGAGGCCGTCTCCTCTATCCTCAACCTGAGGACGCGCCATGCCGAAAAGTACAAATGTACAAAATATGTAGTAAAAAATTTCAAAACGTAGCAGCGAAAGTGGTAGACACGTGGAAAGGACTGGTGGGGACCGAGTTCCCAAGTTGGCATTTAATTATACGACTCCATAAGAAGGAGAAATGTAGGGTGTTTCTCGAAAATATGGAAGAATCAAGACCACTTTCATGAGCAATAGAAGAAACAAGTCTAAAAAGGCCTGAACAGTAAAAGTTCTGCGATGATGATGATGACGATGACGATGATGACGACGACGACGACGGCGGCGATGATAACGATGATATTTTTTTGATGCAAAAATTGTTCTCCAGAATGTCTCGAATTTCTCACATAATATTGCCATCCAGAATTTGTCTAATAATGTTAGTTCCTTCGTAGAACATTAACCATTAACGAAAAATAAAAGCGAATTCCCATCTGAGTCTTCGATGTGGAGTTCGAGTGTTGATTTCGTAATCAACACAGGAATTCACATTTCCTGTATCCTCTTCAGCTGTCTGTTTGTCTATATTCGCGTGATGGGAGAAAGATTATGAACAATAATGTAAATTTAAAATATTATGCACTATTTGGTATGCCGTATGAAAAGTAACATACTGAAAACATGTATTCTTAATAAATGAAAAAAGTGACTATACTGTATAGACCCTACTATAGAAAGCGAGCTGGTCTTCATCCAGATGACCCAGGTACGATATCCGGCCAAGTCGTGATGAAATTTATGACAGACAAAGCAGACATTGCTGAAGATTGGTCTCGGGGTACGTCTGTTTCCCTCTTTTATTCCGCTAATACTCTCCACCTCCCCCTTCTTTCAGCTGCCATATGCAACGGCAATAGGCTTGGGTGAAATCTTAGTGATAGTACACGTTTCCGATGCTGATATAAGAAGGGGTTGAGGCTCCGGCGCCGGGTTCTTGGGCGGTATCAGATACCCTCTGGAGATGTGACCTGGCTGAGGAAGCATGTTCGACCTATCAACGTTGGATTCATGAATACCATCCAGATCACTGTCGGACTTGAACAATCATCACATATATTTATAGGACATACAATGGGTCAATGTTACCCTAAGTGCTAGAATTTGTACCAGGTCGGGCCTACGAAAAGCCAAGTCAGTAAACTACAGAAGATCATACTTAATGAATTCTTTGTAGATAAATTATCAGCATATATTTATAGTCCAAGGACTACGTACATTAAATTCTAATAATTACTAGCATATAATAGTTACAAGAGAAAAATTATTCCGGAGTCTGGTATCAATCCCGGGATCTCTGGCTGAACGCACCAGTGCTCTACCGACTAAGCTACCCAGGAACTCTACCTAATATCATTTCAATTTTTCCACATATATTCACACACCTCGAATGGACTGACGAGACGCCAGAAACCCACATCGAGTGCACACAAACTCTGTGTGACTTGAAAGTGTGGTTTTCTGTTAACGTAGGCTATATATTATTATGCAAATCTATCTTTCAGGTAAAACTCCCTGTGAAGCAGACTTGAATATTTTTAAGGGAAAAATTGTTCCGGGGCCGGGTATCGATCCCGGGACCTCTGGCTGAACGCACCTGAAAGCTTGATTTGCGTAATATATACGTTACTGTTGGTACGTTAACAGAAAACCACAATTTCAAGTCACAAAAAGTTTCTGTGCACTCGATGTAGGTTTCTGGCGTCTCGTCAGCTCACTCGAGGTATGTGGATATAAGGGAAAAAACTGAAACGGTGTCGGGTGGAATTAATGGGTAGCTCAATCGGTAGAGCGCTGATGCGTTCAGCCAGAGGTCCCGGGATCGATACCCGGTCCCGGGACAATTTTTCCCTTGAAATTATTAAAGTCTGCTTTACAGAGAGCTTTACCTGAAAGCTAGATTTGTATATCAGCATATAGTTAGTATAGCCCTGGAAAACAATATGTAGCTAACTACATGAAATTCTACGCATTTCACATGGTCGAGAAGTTTTCAGAAGATATATAGCTTGGATTTTTTTCTGTTGCTATAAAGTATACAAATCTCGCAACGTTTCGAAGGTTGAACCTCGTCTTCATGTGAACAGAAGAGTGAGAGGTGTTTTCTATTGTTACCTGAAGATGAAGCATTTTGAGTTTTTGTGAAAAATTTCCAACTTAATTCTGTTCCGAATAACCCACCATTGCTTTTCTTCTTATTTAGAATGATATCATACAACCATATGTAGCCTACTCATAATCTTTTCCAAGCTCTGCAAAATGGAAAAGTTAAATATATTACCAGGAAAATATGTTTTCATATCAATTTCCATATCAATAAAGGTAAACAATAATTCTACAGAATTTCCTCTTTCCTAACTTTGAGACCATCGACAGAGCCAATCGACCCTACTCAGGGGTCAAACACGTGAATTTATCTACCTTAAATGATGCCAGAAGGCGAAGATAGATCAAGTCTTCGAAACGCTGAGAGTTTTTGAGTAGGCTATTTCACCAGCAATGGAAAAAAACGTTTCTGACTAGGCGTAATCCACCATTGATTTCAGGTTTACATCGATTGACGATTGTTGGTTCCTATTACTTGTGGTATTCCGTACTTCGGGAGGGATTCAAACCCACGATGTGACTTTCCACGTAATATTAAAGTGTCGTACTCAACGACTAATAACAAACTGTTATCGTTCGAAGAATACAGTATGTGTTATAATGCGTATTGGAACGGTGTGGGAGCAATATTTGAAAGTGCAATGTTGTTTCAGTATCTAGGTGAGGCTCTCCTGACATTATGTACACGTAAGCTAGTGCTAAAATCGATGTTCAATGCCAGCCACATAAGAGTCTCGTGTCAGAGTTTCCACTGCCCTTACAAAATTGATTTTTATGCCGTGCGA
Source organism: Periplaneta americana (assembly GCF_040183065.1). NCBI lineage: Eukaryota > Metazoa > Arthropoda > Insecta > Blattodea > Blattidae > Periplaneta > Periplaneta americana. The sequence continues at coordinate 129,399,682 of NC_091121.1, forward strand.
CTCATCTTACTATCATGCACAGCTCCAGTTCGCTCTACAGTTCATGCAAAACATATCTGCACTAAACGAGCGCAGTGTATCGTAGGTGCTGAACCTAAAGATACACAATTATTTTTCATCTTATTATTAATTTTCTGCTATTCGAAGTATCTTGAGGCTTCGAAAATTCGATTTCGACATTTTCACAGAAATACACGTTTTCAGCAGTCCCTGAGAGATAGACACGTCTGTTTGTCTCTCTTTTCTCTACGAGTCAATTTGTCCGAAAATTGTGTGTAGGGCTATATGAAATAAAATTTTAGTAAACGATGAATGAAACTTTAATTGAAGTCAAAACACATAATGGCGTTCTACTTCAAGAATAGGCAAAGGATTTTAGTCCTGACTTTTTGTATTACGTAGACTAAATTGAAGAATGGATAGTGAATTTAATATTGACGGAGAAATTAAATTAGTATGTAGAATAATTTCTACGGTACTTTTATTTACGAATGTAATCTAAGTTGTGAAAGCTTTCAGACCACAGCAAAGCAGATAGGAGAGAGCACTTTGTGATTCAAGATTACCATCCTTTATTAATGGTACGTACAGTCTTAGAAAAAGAGTTTTGTCGCAGAGATACTTTGTAAGACCCAAAAAGAAGACAGTGCGCATGATCAGACATACAACGAAACAAAACTAATTTTATTACCTCAACTAGTCCTCTTGTGATACAGGTCGCACGTCCTATGATCACGAACACTGTCTCTTTTCTGGGACTTATAAAGTATCTGTGCGACAGAACGTTTTCTAAGACTGTATAAGACGAAGCTGGCTATTAGCACAGTTTAGTATATACAGTTGCGAAGCTCAATACTTAATAAATATGCATATATAGATAGTTGCTGACCACCAGGATCGCTACTATCGCCTCAGCACAGACCCTTTACCGAGCAGACGATAATGTATGTCCGGGTTTTCTATTTCGGTGTATGGAGCTCAGTGAAATATTATATTATGACTTTATTGCGTATCATTGCTCAGTTTTATTTAGTGTAATGTGTCCATAAGTTCCGTTTACTTCTTATTGCATAATTTGTTGGAGAAATAATTACAAAACTGTGTTATTTTAATGTGGAGAGAATTTTACATGTTAACATAATCTGTTCGCATCAACATTTTAATTTAAGAATGGAAGCTATTTTGAGGTTTAATAAAAAAGAATTTGTATTGTGATTTTAATTTAGCACATCTACCTTCCTTAATTGTAGATAGAAAATTTACCATACCACTCCTATGAAATTAGTGTACGTACGATTGTGTTACTTCGTCTCTTAGGAAGTAGATAAATACAATAATTCAGTACGTACTCGATTGTAGTATTAAAATACAGACAAATTCAATGTGCGGCGTATCATATATGACATTATTCTTGATTATAATGTATAATTGCGAATATAGGAATATAAATAATAACCTATAATTTCCATATGACATAACATAGGCCTACATAATATGTAATGGCAGGGCATTGGAGACTTTGTAAATCTAGTTGCTCTAGTAATAGCGCTGTGAGGTTACCGTATTTCAATATAGTCCAGTGTCCGAAGACCTATAAGGCAGCACTCATAAAGCTGTGGAACTAGTGATGGGCGAAGTTGTTCTTTTCCCGGAACAGTTCCGACTGTTCCGCTTCCGAAAAAATACTATGTTCCAAATAACAGTTCCGAAATAACAGCCACCAGTGGTGATGAGTCGGAGTCGTTGAGTCGTTCAAACGAACGGTACAGTACCCTCCCTCTTTACCATGCTGCTCACACTGGAGCACTCATAGGCATGACATAGTACACATTCTTATCTATAGATGGCACTGCAATTTCCATGCGCCCCCCTCCAACCACGTGAGAGTTTCAAGTACCAACTTCATCCAACGAAGTTCCAAGTATAACATAAAGAACAACGAGAACAGTGTAACTGCAGCTGTCGGTTCATCGGAACAAGCTCCGACGTTCGGACTGTTATCTCGGAGTCGGAACATACCTTGTGCAACGCGGTACTGCGAGCCCGCAACAGCTGGGCAAGTGAGCAGCTCGGAGTCGGAACACTGTTATTTCGGAACAGGAGGTCCCGACCTACTGTTCATTTTTGCAACAGTTCCGAAAGAGTCGGAACATACCCTGTGCAACGCGGTACTGCGAGCCCGCAACAGCTGGGCAAGTGAGCAGCTCGGAGTCGGAACACTGTTATTTCGGAACAGGAGGTTCCGACCTACTGTTCATTTTTGCAACAGTTCCGAGATCGGAACAGTTCCAAAATAACTGTTGTGTTATTTTTTACCCATCTCTATGTGGAACTAGCGCAGAAGTAGTTCCTGCGATTTCGGAAGTGAAAATCGAATTTATAAAAGATTTTTTGTGGAGGTGCAGGTGATCGTATAAGCAAGGCATAATAGAAGCCAAAACTAACCAAACCTAACCTGTCACAGATCCATATATGCAAGGAGTATGAGTACAAAAAGGAACTACCTCTGCGCTAGTTTAGCCTACTAACATAGTACATTAATCAGACTTCAGGTTGGAGTATCGTAAGAAACGAATAAATATAACTGAAATAGAGACAACTTGCATTTACAAGTTATCACACGTAACTTTATGCTTAATTATAATGTATAAATGCGAATATTGGTACAGTAAACATAACCTATAATTTCAACATATCGAAATATCCGTGCGGTGCAACTGAAAATTATTGAATCGTGCATAAATGAATGTACAAGAATTTCGCAATATTTAATCCAAATAAAGTCAGGTATTACACATACGAACAACGTAATTTTCACACCAAAAATATTAGCCTACACCTTATCTCGCAAACGAATTATGTCTGAAGTGTCTCATAATCATTGTTTTAAATTTATTAATGCAATTATACTACATTTTAGAGAAATTATGTTAGTCTTTTTGCATTGCAACTAATATATATGGTTGAAACGCCACCCTCCGTGATCGGGTTAAGCGAGTCACATGGTCTGCCTATATTAAATCACGATGGCAGTGACACAGTCTATTGCTCCTAGTACTCACAGCGCTCAAGCGGCTAGCAACTATCGCGAGAAATGCAAAAAAGTCATGCCAAGCTTCGCAATTGTATATGCTAAACCGTGCTATTAGCTGTTAGCCTGACTGGTTACCTTGCTGGAAGGAATGCCTAAAATGTTACGCAGTGGAGACGTGCTACTAGCCTGTTAGCTAGCTGGTAACTGGTAGAATAAATCCCCTAATTTTTTCCGGCTACCAGCGACCTAAATCTCTTTACTGCGCTTGCATCCTGAGAGTCCCTACAACTTCCCCCTGTGCTAAACGGCTGCTGCTATTCATTTCTACGCGTAAAATGAATTGTGAAAGATTAATTTCAAACAATAATAATAATAATAATAATAATAATAATAATAATAATAATAATAATAATAATGTTTATTGGCAGAAAAATACAAAGAAATTGTAAATTTCCAAAATTCTAGCACTCCCCTAAAAGAGTGTGTTCTCGTGCTCAGGAGAAGATTCGATACATAATAAATTGACATGCATAAATTAGAATAAAATAACATCTAAAAATTAACCCCTTACCACATGGGTCAGTCTTGCACACACCGGTTTAATATTCAAATAGCTTAAGTAGTTCTTTCTTTTTCAACTGCTGTCACATATGGTCAAATCCAATTCTTGACAGTGTGTCATATCTGTCCCAGTATGCAGTTTGAAATATTATATGCTTATATTATAAATTATATGAATATAAAACCGGTATGTGCCATATCTGTCCCAGAATGCGGTAAGGGGTTAATAATAATTAATAACCATTATGTAAATGGCTGAAAACACAGTTTGCATTTCTTAAACCTCATGAAATATTACAAACTCCAAATTTCAGTAATGGCTAAATTTGGATAATTTCTAAGAAAAAAAAAAACAAAATGACTTACTTTTCGCAAATGTAGTACAATTACATTGTACCTGTGTAGCTATCTACCGTATTCTTTGATAATGATAACAGTTCAATCACTAGGAAAAGGTAAAGTTGTCAGTGTTAGATGAATAACACACAAGTACAAGGAAAGGAAAGCTTGGTTACAAAATTGCTTAATGGAAAAGAGAAGTTCTGTTGTACACGGGGAGTTCGTTATCCTTCACATAACTTTTAAATCTATAATCTACATTCGGTGGGTGAGCACAAGAGACCAACTGACAGAGATAATGTCAATTTATTATTTTACAGACCAAAGAAAGATCTAAAATCATCATCTTATTCTATTGAAAACGAGGAGCACTCAGGGCTTTTCAGTATTAGACTATATGAAATGATAAAGTTCTATTTATATGCAACTGATTTCGATATTCCTACTAAATGGAGAAGAAAAGAAAAGAGAAAGAGAGGATAATTTTAAAATGTACCCAAATATGTCTTAGGCTAGTCCTGTCGTAACTCATCACAATGGAAAATGACAGATGTTCTTAGAAGTAAGAGATCAATCCAATGTCATTTAATTAATAATTTTTCTTAACCAGAGCTGACGGTTTCGGAACCCAAACAAAAAGACAAGTTATGTGCACATAGGGTTGTGATTACTGGTCTACGTCAAGCAGTGTCTGTTTACACTCAGTATAATACAATTATCGATTACAGTGATCTTAAGGAAGCGGTGTTATATGAAGATACCGGGAGTTCAGTTGTTCAGTGCATACAGCGGAAACAATATGCACCATCGAATCAACATTAAGTAAAACACTGGACAGTAAGCAATTCAGTGCAAGGTTTGTCGTTCTTTTACAAGAGGACGAAAACACAAATATATAGGCCATTGCAATACTAATATACTCATGTATAAGAAAAATATTGCATTAATGGAAATAAGGATGCTGCAGACATGCATTGCACGTCATAAACAAAACCGAACAGCAGAATTGACTTTTCCAGAGAGTTGTGTAAAATTAAATAAAATCGAAAAAATCATTCTACAGTAAGGCATTTTCAAATGTTCAATGTTTGAAGTTCTGTAAGTACATAAACACCAGTCTTTTCATGGTACAATCATTTATATAATAGTCCACACCTGTGGAGTAACGGTCAGCGCGTCTGGCCGCGAAACCAGGTGGCCCGGGTTCGAATCCCGGTGGGGCAAGTTGCCTGGTTGAGGTTTTTTCCGGGGTTTTCCCTCAACCCAATACGAGCAAATGCTGGGTAACTTTCGGTGCTGGACCCGGACTCATTTCACCGCCATTATCACCTTCATATCATTCAGACGCTAAATAACCTAGATGTTGATATAGCGTCGTAAAATAACCCAAGAAAATAAAAAAAATAAATTTATATAATATAGGGATAGGGAGAAACATCGAATTTCTTTCGTAACCCATTTCGAAAATGTGTGTATATCGGCTTTTCAGAAAGTCGACTAGAGAAGTTATAGACATAATTTACTACAATTATTCATATGTTATTCTCTAAATATGTACATTACCGGTCAAACGTTTTCGATCACCTATCACAACTATGGATCTGTGGTTAAAACAGGGATTTCGTTTTGAATATTCTATCATAACATAATGCTAGAGAGAGAAAATATTTATTTTGTTGATCTATTTAGTTTTTCCGATGTGTTTGTACATAGTTGTTTTCATAACTGATCGAAAACTTTTGACCGGTAGTGTAGATATGTAAGTAAGGTATGTAGAGAGTTAATGTTATTTCAAGTTATGTATCCTTACAGAGATGTGCAACTTAGCCTTGACTACCAATTTTAAGAACAACTTGTAGTTATGTAGTTGTAGCCTCCTAGAACTGTTCATGCACACAGCCGATAGTCCACCGCGTGCATACACACCTTTTGTTTAAATGACCGTGTGTTCCTGCCACGCGACCAACATCTAGTATGCTATAGTAAATGTATCATTAACCTTAAGTTCACGGGACCGAAACCGCCAGGCCTGTAACAAATTGTTTAGGCCTACATAGTATATTTTTACATTTCAAACTGTTTGAGATAAATAGATGTGCTTCTTTCTTTATTAATTTGTTACAAATTCTAGGCCCGATATTAGTACTATGGTTGAAAGCAGTGCTCGTTAAACACAAACGTATTGTACCGGGACCTTCGCCATATCTTCTTATCGGGACCGGAGACTGGCTACTATTAACAAAATGACATTGAAACTAATCTTTTTACCTTCAGAACCGTTCTGTCTTATAAGAAAAACTACTAATGGATGCTGCAGATAAAGAGAATACTTTAATATTATTGTACTTCACTCCTTTAGCATGCTTCCATACAGTGGCGGCTCGTGAGTACTAGGCTAGGTGGGGCCAGATTGAAAATAAACTCCTGTCTCATACCATATGTCTCTATTGGCGTCTCTCGATATGCCGCTATAGTTACATTAACATATCAGTTCATATTATCAATCGTTGGGCTAGAAAAAATACTTTAGAATAAAACATGCAATAATTAAAATATTTCTACACAATGGTTAGTACATGCATAATTAATAAAACAATAATAAAGTTAAACAAATCAACAAACTTACAGTGGCCGAAATTATTTGTATAGCTATGCTGCTTTTCTATTCTTCTGATGCGCAAATTTATCAATCACTTTCGAATTATAGTTCGTTGTTTTGTGAATGTAGTCCTTGTGAATAGAAAGAACTGCCAGTGAATTTAATCTTTCTTGTGTCATAGTGTTTCTCAAAAAAAGGTTTTATGCGCACTTAAGAGTGCTGAAACAGCGCTCTGCTTTGACAGTAGCCACAGGGTCACAAGAACTATTTCCAACAACTTTGTTACTTCCTAGAGTGTGTCTCTAAGGTCATTTTCATGGGGTAATAACATTAACGCACTAAAGGAAGGTACGTTCCTGAACGTAGGATTAGAGTACAATGCACTTAGTTCATTTCTAATATTTCCTTATTCAGCATATTGTATTGCGTAATAATGGTTTGAAGCAATGATTCAGGCAAATTATCACAATAAATAAGAATTTCTTTGGGATAAACTATCGAAAATGCAGAAAAAATTTCCGAAGTTTGGAATCTTTCACTTATTTGACGCGTTATGATGTCATACGCGTCTTTTGAATTGACGCAAAAGTTTTACATGTTATAGCGTTGTTAATGTGTGTCGTAGAATTTTCATGTGATTTTACTCTCTCGGACAAAAATGCTTTAAATCTGCACACCCCTTATTAGTCTACAGAGTTTCGCCCTAAAAAATCAGGCCATAAAAACAATATAACTATTTTCGTTTCTCACATGCCATTACCATTCCTTTTTTTCAAGCCACTCAGAACAATATTTTCTACATTTCTTTCCGTCCTGTTGAACGATATTAATATTTTTAGTAACAATGGTTATTAAAGGAGAAAAATTCGCTCCGGCGCCGGGAATCGAAATCGGGTCCTTGGTTCTAATACAGTCTAGTATATGCAGTCACGAAGCTCAATACGTAGTAAATATGCATCCATAGATAGTTGTTAACCACTAGGATCGCTACTATCGCCTCATTACAGACAATGCGAAATAGTACCTGCACAGTCTATTGTTCCTAGTACCCTCATAAACTCAAGCTTCGTGACTATATATTAGAGTGTGGTTCTACGTACCAAGCGCTCTCTCAGTGGTTAAAGCGCTTGGTACATAGAACAAAGGACCCGGGTTCGATCCTCGGCACCTGAGCGAATTTGTCTCCTTTTATAACAATTGTTACCATAACAGATAAATTCTATAGGACCAAAAATCTTTACGTAAAATTTTTTAGGCTGAAAAGGTCCGAGAGCTTTAGTTGTCAATTTATCTTCTAATTTTAACCGCGAGAACGGAGTTTTAATCTGTCTACTGTATTCATTCTTTCAAACACTTTTGCACACTGTATAATACTTTTACTTAATGGTGTAATGTTATGCACTCTTTTGTAAACATACTTATCCACATTAAACGCTGTACATACACTCACACTTTACGTTGAACTTAAGGTATTATAGAACTTCAATTTTAATCCAATACTACAGAGAGAATTGAACAGAAGGGCCAGCCCCAAGTAACACTAGAAGACTTTGAGGGTGGTGGGAAGAACTGCTAGTGTGTTGCAGTTCAACCTTTAGTGCTAAAATGAACTATGTACAGGTCGGACTCTCACGGGCCCAGTCAGTCCATTCTCTCGCAGAATTGAGTCAATGAAAAATATATTTTTTTTTGTATTGGAAACGCATTAAGAAACATGACTTTAATATGAAATATACTGCACTGTATTGTAATTTATGTTCTCAAAAACGGGGACCATCCCCCAACAGCACATAAAGAGAAGCCATCTCTGCTGCAATACGTCGTTGTGGTGGCACGTATTATTGAAAATTATTTCTTACAGTATTTACAACCTGCTTTACATTTTTATTAATACTGTCATTCAACCGCACCGCACGAAATACAATCTTTTCGTCTTCTTTCTCTCAGAACTCAATGTATTATATTGCATTGACACAAAGTATTCCTTCAGATGATTCACATTACTACATATCAGTGATTAATTGTAAACATAGCGTACTGGATACAATTAATCACTGATATGTAGTAATGTGAATCATCTGAATGAATCATCTGCGTCAATGCAATGTAATACGACGCAATAAAAGATGGAAATTTATTCTTCAAACCATTAATTTTCGCACGCATTGCAAAATGATATAACTCTTAGAAAGCTTATATTCTTATATGTGTATTCAATAAAACATAAAAAATTTGTGAAAAAGGGTTCGAAGCCGAATTTTATGCACTGCCTACACAAGAGTCCAACGTGCTACCTCCTGAGCCATGCAGCCACTGCATTTTCTGTTGCAGCAATGAATATTTACACAACAATCGTTTGATTCGTTATTTTCCAATTTCTTTTCTCTTGAACCCAAGCATAGGCCTATGTAGAAAAAACCCGAGATATATGTTTTATGGATTTGGCCATACTTTCACCCCAAATTATTCCGATCCGAATCTTGACATCAAAGTGGTGTGGTCTCCTTGTCAGTTCTTTTCGCAGCTAAACTGAGCGTATATGTGGCCCTTTACGCACGACTTCGCTCTGTTTTTTTCTTTGTTTTATTTGTTTGTTGCCTTTTCTGTCTGTTTATAAGTAAAGTGTTATGAATGATCTACAACGGAGATATATTCAAAGAGTAAACATCCTATCCCGAGTCGTGTGAACCAGGCGCTGCCCAAAGTGGACTTACGCTAAAGGAGAGCGGTAATTTTTTGTGTCTAAGTACATATCAGCCAGAATCTCAATCAGAGGTACTCCAATCTTTATTGTCTTAGTATTCCTTTTCTGATTCTTCTTTTTTCATATTTTCTTCTTTATCCCTTTTTCTATCCCTCTGTCCATTTTCTGTACGTAGTCTACTCTTTATATGTTCATAGGTAAGCTATTGTCTCGTCCAGTGAAAGGGGGTTATATTTTATTAGTTCCTTATGGCCTTTTCCCTCACTATTCCGGTAAACATGTCTGCAGTCGTTCTGATAGCATGTTATTTTCGATACAATCTTATTTTGATGACTCATTCTTTTCCTGATTTAAATCCACACAACTTCCTAATGTTTTGGGAAACGTATTATGTGTCTTTCACGTGTTAAATTTTTTATTACGTTGTTAATATGTTTCGGCCTGCTATTGGCCATCATCAGAGCTGGTTGTTGCGGGTCTTGGCGGGTTTTGTTTTGTTTCCTGTGACGGTGTGTTTGTGTAGTGTAATGTGGAGTGAAAGAGTGTGTGTGTTCTGAAATTGAGTTGTGTGTTGAGAATTTCATTTGGATGTGTTTTTGTGTGTCTGTAGCCTATATTTCGTTTTGTTCTAGTGTGTTTAGTTTATGTTTTTTTTGGGTGCATGTGTAGAATTTCCATGTCTGTGTTGATGTCTCTGTAGTGTGGTTAGCATTTGTGATGTGTTCTGCCTATGTGGAAGTGTTTTGTAATTTTGTTATGGCTGTAATGTATTCTTTGTAACGTGTTTGAAATGATCTGCCTGTCTGTCCTCTGTAGAAGTTGTTGCAGGTGTTACATTTGAATTTGTATACGCCTGTGTGGTTGTATTTGTTTGTTTCTGTCGTTTGTATGTTGAGACAGACAAACAACACAGACATGGAAATTCTATACATCCAACCAAAAAGCCAGAAACTAAACACTTTAGAGCAATACGAAATATACAGACACACAAAAACACATCCAAATTAAATTCTCGACACACAACTCAATTCCAGAACACACACACTCTTTGACTCCACGTTACACTACACAAACACACCCCCACAGAAAACAAAACAAAATGCGCCAAGACCAACAATAACCAGTTCTGATGATGGCCAATAGCAGGCCGAAACGTGTTAACAAGGTAATATAAAATTTAACACGTGAAAGACATATAATACGTTTTCCGAAGTGATATAGTGTTAAAAGTTGTGTAATCAAGATATATTCCTAATATTCTTGTACCTAATACTATAATTTCGATTTTACCGAGTGATGTAATTTGACCGTTATTTCAATTTTTTCCAACTTTTCCTCACTCGTGTCTACATACGTTTCAGCAGCATTTGTCAGACCTCATTTGTTACCTGATTTACACATCCTAACCTCAGTTTCTACTCTTAAATGTTTATTTTGTCAGGCCTGTACCTTAAAGCGACTGATTTTACACTATTCGTGACTAGTGGAGAAATTGTATGAATGCACATAGGCTAGCTGAATGCAATTCTATAGAAACATAAAGTTTGCAGTTTAATCATCTTCTGTGTGATACTGTTCCGTCCGTAATCTGCATCGCCTTCCGTCACATCTTGGTAAGACGAGCAAGCACACATTTATGAAAGTTTGTCCCATATTGGATAGTCTTGTTCATGTCTGAACTTAGTAAAGCAGTTGGTGATATCTTCCACAACTTCGTTACTGCAGAAAGCAATGTCATGTCGGCCCGTCTTTAAAATAAATGGTTAAATTAATTGAACCAACTTTATTATTGTTGACAGGTGGATTTCGACCAGAGTCTCGGTTATGTCTACCCGCAGATGGCCTTTCTCTCACCTTCCGCAATGGGTAAGTGTGCAACTCAGTTTCTACAGAATTTAGGCCTATGTTTTCAGTTAGTAAACGCTTACCAAACATTTTGAAAGTAAGAAACAATTTCTAAAATAGTATATATTATACATTAAGGGAGAGAAACACATTATTTTCCGCGAGGTACATAATTGGAGCCGGAGGAATTTATCCTGAGGGCTACAAATGTACTGAGGGTAAAATGTGTTTCGATCCCGTGGTGTATCTACTATTTTTTTTCCAAGGCCACGACTCAATTGTCTCATTTTATTTTCCTTTATTGAAGTTTGATGGAGCTATTTTTATTGAGGGCATATGCACTGATGCAAAGGAAATGTCATAGGACGTTCTTCTGTTTATATTGATTGTATTGTTAAGATATTTTGTATGTGCATTGCTAAATGGATGGTTTTGAAGAGCCAAAATGAATAACGTAAGCTGCTAGTGAGGCAGTTTCTGGTTTACTACCGAAAAAATCCAGAAGATTATATTATGAAGGTGTAAAGGCCTAAACTAGTTTTAAAGAATGTACAAATAATGTATTCAGAAAATGTCTTGTTGGTGTATTTCACGGAAAGAGAGAAGGAATACAAGTCTTCTACGATATGGGCGCAATATTCTATGTTAAGAGTCGGCCTGGTTGGCGCAGTTAGTATAGCGCTGGCCATCTATGTCCGAGATTGCGGGTTCGATCCAGGGCCAGGTCGACTGCATTTAAGGGGAGTCTGTACAGCCATCCCAGCAATGTAAAACAGAATAATAAAAGATAAAGACCGTAATTTTAGCCTGTTACATACAATAATACTTGAAGAATAACCTCAAAAAATTTCAAATGTGTATCTTATGTAAGTCCTGAGAAACGTGCACCTAAATTAGATGAAATTTACATTGCTGGGATAGGCAGTACAGACTCCCCTTAAGTGTGCTTAAATGCGACAGGCTCATGTCAGGCATGTAAAATAACTCCTGCGGGATAAAATTCCGGCACACCGGCGACGCTGATATAACCTCGGCAGTTGCGAGAGTCGTTAAATAAAACATAACATTAACATTCTATGTTAAGAGCTTGTTTAATGGTAAATGATAACATTGATATTAGTAAACATGGAAAACTTATTGCATTGTTAAAGAGGAATTCAGTTGGATATCGTGCAAAAAAATCTAAAGTATTGTCTAGGGATGATGATCAAACTTTATTGTCGAAAGCGGATGACGACGTGTATTTGTTGGTTAAGATAATTAGTATATTATAAATGTTAAATCGCTGTAGAACATATACAGAACGTGTATTAGGGTGAGAAATACTACAGTACATTTTCTCCCTAGGGGAGAACCTAGGTAACCTAGAAACCGACATTTAGTCACGACCTTGGAAAAATGTCTAAATTTATGCAAATCATAATGAAACTATCGACGTGCTATACATATACTTCCGGGATAATCCTCTCAAATACAGTGATTCGTACGAAAAACGAACATAGACTGATGAAAGCTATGGACTACTTAATGGGCGAAGACATCCCGCTGAGATATCAAAATAAAAAATACTCGCTCGCATTAAATATTCAGTCGTCTGCTGTTATTGCATGAATCATTCGGCGGAGGAGATGGATTCGACCAGGTGCCAGCGTACGGGACCAGCGTTGCCAAACCTTTTTGCAGAAATACACTAAACGCGTTAAAAACCCGCTAAATATAGTATAAAACCCACTAAATTTTTAGATGTACATTATATATTTAAAAAATAGGCTATAAATAATTAATAAACACTTACCAAAACTACAAAAGAAGAGATTCTATATAATCATTATCATCGTCTTCTTCTTCTTCTTCTTCTTCTTTCTCAATTTCTGCCGTAGTTGTGGAAGTTGAAACACCTGCAGTTTCTGGTTTGTATGTTTCCATTGTTCCGATTTTTTAAAGTGTGTTTAGGCAAGTCAAAATCATGACAACATTTATCACACCGCCTCAGTGCAATGATATCTTTCTCCCCATTCTATTTATAATTTTGGTTTTAATTATATTCATCTGGGTAAATAGTCTTTCTACTTCTGCATTTAACCAGGGAAGACAGAGCATAGAAAGAGCGAACTCGGCTAATTTTTGAATGAGTTCATATCTGATGCATCTTTATACTGAAAAACTTTACACCAAAATCACTGTTAAAACATGGTGTGGTGCGTCACGTGTTATGTGTGATTCGGGATTTTCCCTTCACTACAGACGAGAGGAATGCTAACACAGGACAAAGTCGAGTTTAGTTGTTAAAAAAAAAACAAAAACAAATTCCCACTGATCTGAGCGCGAAAAAAAAAACTAGATTCCCACTGCCCACGGTTCAATAATTTTCTCCACCGACAGAGAGAAGAAAAAACTAAATTTAGTGGGAAAACCACCATGTTGGCAACACTGGCGGGAACTACATGGACAACCGGAAGAATCGCACTGTTCTTTACATGTTTTTTTTATTAAGAATATACCTTATGATTTTCGTCGTCGTAGTGTAGTGGTCTGAAACGTCACACTTTGGACTAGCGTTACGGAATGAACACTGATTCGAGTCTTCATGGGAACAGAAATTGTCTCATGAAATTTCAGCCAGTGTATGGAACCGATGCCCAGCTATATGAAGTTGGAAAAATATGGTAGGTTGCGAAATCTGGTTCAGCGAACCAGCTATAACGGCACTGTTCACCATAAGTTACCCTCTTACTGGTCTGATAATCGTTCATCTCTGCTAATGTATGCGAACTTTAGTCTAGTAATCAGCTGTTATAGCACCGGAGGGCGTGGAAACAGTTCTTTAATATGTGATTTCACACACAAGCGCACACGTGCAGTATATTTATTTGAATAATCATTGTCATTGTTATTAACGTTCTAATACAAACTATTTGAACTATTGAATTTATAATTGAATTAACTCCGTTTTTACACATTGTTCCGGATCGCTCCTACTGTTACCGATGAAATAGGTATTTAAATCACCTTTTTCCAGTATCTGCGTTATAAGCCAAGTTATATTTATTTTAGTAAATTTATAGGTATATTTTAAATTCAGAACACTTTTCAAATAAGGTTAAATGTATAAAAATTAAGATTTAAATAGAAATAGAATCACAGTTTCATTTGCAAAAGAATGAAATAAACCGTCACTACATTTATGTTTATAAAATTGTTACATTTCGATTGCTATAGTAACGTTAATTTAGAAACGTAACAAATCAATGCTGCTGCTGCTCAAGTTATTCTTCTGCATGTTCATGCGGCTTTCAGGCAGAGTATTTTATTTGTCGAGTTAATGTTATTGTGTCTGCAGACTCAAATCGGCGGGTTTTTTTTTTTTTTTTTTTTTTTTTAGTAATAGAATTTTCGGTTTTTCGAAAGTCTTAACAAGATTTAGAAATTTAAATGGAAGATCATTTCAAACACGTTACAAGGAACACATTATAGCCATAACCAATCTATACAACAATTCAGCCTAAGCATAACACATCATAAACTCCAATCACAACTACAGCAACACAGACACTGACATGAAAATATTACACATTCCAGCCAAAAAAACCAGAAACTTGACACTCTAAAACAATGGTCGTCAGCACTAACTGAAATGGGTAATGGGTACGCAGTGTATCGTAATATGCCTCGTCGTGTAGCAGAAAGAGGGAGAGAGCTGATAAGAGATTCATGGCTGCTGGCGGATATGCTCTCTCATATCCGTCAGCAGCCATGAATGCACCATAGTGCAATCTCTTATCAGCGGATAACAGAAGCTAACCTGAGGGTGCACTGTGCTGATGACCGCTGCTCTAGAATAATATGAAGTTTGTAAACATACAAAAACACGCTCCCAGCACATCCTGAACACTCAGCTCAATTTCAGAACACACACTCCTTTCGACACAATCATGATCATATCCCACCACAACAGAAACCAGAAGATAGCGCGGGATCTTCTCTAGGCTTTGGACAATGAATCCACTTCGAAACTAGTCACTAGTCAGCCAGGTAATTCCTCATATTAACACAGTAAAGTTATAAAGTTTATCAGTGATTATATAAGTGTATATAAAATAATGAAAAATAATAAACATAATTACATTTTCTTTAACTTAAGCAGTTTTAGATAATGAGGTCTATCTAATTAATTGTTATGTAACTGTTACACAATCATGTACTTATTATATGAACATCATATTTCAAGAAACAAATTTAAATTCCTGACTTCTTGTCTAATCCAGGAAATTTTTTCTTCTTTTTGCCGACGCTAACCTTCTTACTGTATGTCTGGCGAAATGTTGTTTCCTGCAGCAAGACGTAGTATAGCCCGCATATTATCATCTGATAATCTTGTCTTAGTTTTGGTTTTGTGGAGTTCATAAGTGAGAAAAATTTCCCATATACGTACTGCCAATATAGAAATAAATTGCGCCGCAAATCTTCGTATCCCTGGAGATATTTAAAGATTTAAAACTTTGTAAAATGCAAGAAGAACTTTATGATCATAATGTGTCTTTGCTGGTGCATCACTGTTGAAGTCAGTAATTTCTAATGGAAGACCCGAATTGGCAAACATCCCATTGAAGTAATTTTTTCGGGACAGCAAAGAACTATATAGGGTTGCAATATAAGAATACTGAATAACTGTATGAATAAAAAACGCAGCTTAGAGTCGGACTTTAGAGATTCTTTTTCACAGAATGGTAGCCTATGCAAACCATAACATATGTGAGGTAAAAAGTCGAATTCGGTAAATTTTTGACTTGAGATGTTTGTCAATTCAGGTATTCAATTGTAACTTTGATGGCATATTTTCTAGGATTGATGAGTAGGATCATAAAACAAATCCAAATCGGGCTGGAGTAGGTCAATATTTTTAAATTGCCTATCGAACTCTCTTCCGAGATTGTTTAAAACGGTGCAGTATTTGTCACTGTTGGGCATTGAGTTCAATGACTGAAGACATTGAAATTATAAAAATTATGCTGTGAGATCTGTGACATCCTTAATATAATCTTCCTCTGAAAGCTTTTAACATTATCTATCAAGTCCCAGATTAATTAATTCTTTCCTTGAAATCTCAAATTTAAAACGTTCAGATTCTCAGATATATCCTTCAGAAAGTTACGTTTCTGTCTTTGTTTTTTCCTACCGTGAATTCTGGTAAATATTCACACAATTCAGAACACGTTGATAGAACTTTACCTTGGGTTATGGGGTTAGGTATAGCTTACAGCAGTAAAATTTTTGGAAATATTCAACATTTTTTCTCCATTGCTGTATCTTGTACAATAATGAAAATTGGTATGTGTAAAACACTGTCCTTCTGCTATATGTAAAAAAAAAATATATTTGTACGATTTATAAAAAAATATTTATATTTTTTTTTTCAAAATTCAAAATGGTGGCAGTTCACTATGGAGTGATGAAGCGTTTCCCTCATAACTCTTAAACTTGTTAACTTTTTCACGTTCTCTCTCTTTTATTTTATTGCTTAAACTCATATTTACAATATAATGCTCTTTCAACTTCATTCCTCAATAAATAATATTTTTTTTTTATTTTGTGTTAGAAGTAAATACTGATATTTGACCATTTTTAAAATTAATTTATTTTTATCAGACAATCTATCAAAGGTAGAGAAGTAATCTTGCATCATATTGTAGATATGACATGTATAAATACACACAAAAGATTTCATTGCAGAATATTGGATAGTTTTTGAGTTATATAGGAAACGGTTCATCACTACACAGTGAAATGAATTTTGAAAAAAAAAAAAAAAATGTAAATAATTTTTTAAATCGTAAAAATATATATATTTTTTTCGTATAGCAGAAGGACAGTGTTTTACACATACTAATTTTCATTATTGTACAAGACACAGTAATGGAGGAAAAAATGTTGAATATTTCCAAAATTTTACTACCGTAAGCTGTACCTAACACCTTAACCAAAGAACATCGCAATGGTAAGGAACGTCATCAAAGTGATAATCTATGGGCGACAATCTGGCCTATTTTAGACACAACTCGTAGCTGACATGAAACGAGTCTACGATATTAGCAACACACGCTTTGTTTGTACTTCATTCTGTAAAAATAAATACAATGCAGTGAGGAAGATGCTCTACAGCACCTCTAGACATAATGTTTCCTAATATTTAATGTCAATAAAAAACAACACAATTTGAATACATTCGTGCGGTAAGGCACTGTACTATCATTAAAGGTAGGAATTCATACCACAACATGAGGATATTAGGTTAGTTGTGCTTAGACTGTCGTTACGTCATGAATGACGTGAAGCCTGAGGTAAAGCCAGGTTACAACGGAAATGTATTGTGTATCGCACCAATTGAATGGGGATACGTTTCCCGTGCGTAGGGTTCAGCGTTGTGCTCCGGCAATTGGTTTGTTTACATTGCACTTCGATTCCTTGATTGTTTAACCACATGAAGGTACAATCTCATTTCGCTTATACCAGGGCAGAGTTCCCTAACATGCACATGCATTCCTAGCTACGCCCACTTTCTCTTTCAACAACGAACAGTCTATGCATATCTAACCTTGTAGTCTGTGTGGATAAATTCCTATCTTTAACTATCACCTTTACTGTTTAACTTCAGTCTAGAATATGCCATTAGGAAAGTCCATGAAAAAAGACAGAACTGAACGTGTTACATCAACTGCTTGTTTATGCGGATGATGTGAATATGTTAGGAGAAAATCCACAAACTATTAGGGAAAACACGGGAATTTTACTCGTACAAAGTAATGTGATAGATTTTAAAGTAAATCCTAAAAAAACAAAGTGTATGATTATGTCTTGTGACCAGAACATAGGCTAGTACGAAATGGAAATATGAAAATGGAAAATTTAACCTTTGAAGAGGTTGAAAATTTTTGGAGCAACAGTAACAAATATAAATGACATTCGAGAGGAAATCAGCTGTTGTTTATAGGGATGACGTGAATATGTTAGGAGAAAATCCACAAACTATTAGGAAAAACACGGGAATTTTACTTGAAACAAGTAATGTGATAGGTTTGAAAGTAAATCCTAACAAAAAAAAAAAAAAACAACACAAATTATATGATTATGTCTCGTGACCAGAACATAGTAGGGAATGGAAATATAAAAATTGGAAATTTATTCTTTGAAAAGGCATAAAAATTTAATTACCTTGGAGCAACAGTAACAAATACAAATGGCAGTCGGGAGGAAATTAAACGCGGAATAAATATGGGAGATTCCTCCTATTATTCGACTGAGAAGCTTACAGTATATAATGTTGCTTTCAAGCAGGAATTTTTATGGTTATGAATTTCATTCTCTGAACGACTAATATAATATCACCGTCTTCTGTGGCCGAATTAACAGAACTACATTATATTGGTCTGAAGTGACAACACTTTCCTAAACATAATTACAGTACTGTAGTTTTGTTAAGTCGGCCACAGAAGACGGTGATATTATGTCAGTCAAACAGAGAATGAAATTCATGGCCGTAAAAATGCTCTTGAAAGCAACATCATAGAAGTAGCAAAATTTGGTTTGTTATATTGAATTACGAGCATTTCAACGTTACAATTGCTTGGTTGTTAAAAAATGTGTATATGATAACGTTATGCAATTTGTGTTCTTTTGTTTTGTGTGTTTTTGGAAAATATAATTTCAGTTAATGCTCCGCCATAAATGTTGTAACTACAGTAAAACCTTGTGCATCACTCGTGTTTATCGTACGGCTCGTCCTCCCCCCCCCCACACGTTACCTGCACTTTGTTTATTTTTCACTGTGCCTAAACGAGACGCTCTACTGTATTTCCATCGGCGTAGTTAGGCTGCACTTTGTGTGTGGATTCGATTTCCTTTTAGGCTGATTGTCTGACTGTACTTTTGCGAGGTTTTCCTTTCAGGTGAGCGCAGGGTTAGAATTGACGAGGGGATGCCAGGCATCGTCGTCCCCTTGAGTATCCGGTGTCCCCTGATGAAAAGGTATTATTTGCTTTTGCTAGGGATAACATTTCTCCCCTTAGAGTGCCTAATGTATAGTTTCTGTATTTTATATAGCCTACTGCAACAAATAACGATTCTCTTTCTTTATGTGTGAGTTGAGCACGACAACAATATGAGTCAGCTAACATTGCTAATTAATATGGACAGAATTTTTTATCGACAATTAAAATGATAATGTCCCCCAGGGAGAAAATATTGAATTCACACCCTGAATGAAAGTCAGATAATCCTGCGATTACGAATTTTCGGCCTTATCTCGCCAAATATCAACACGCTATTACCAAATCCATCTACGCTAAATAACCTCGTATTTGATAAACCATCGTTAAATAACCGAGTAAAAATAGGCGTATTTATGATGAAAAATTACGTTTCATTTAATGACTTTATGATTGCAGTCGCTTCTCAAATAGATTTTCGCAATGACGCATTGAAATATTATATCACAGATATGTATCTTTCGTGTCTTATGCAGTAGCCAACTCTATGCGTAGAGAGTTCTGTGTTTTTTAAACCTTAATTCTTCATACACATGCAGTAGACACAATCTGAAGTCTCGTTGACTCGATACGGCGCGGCGCCAGGTTTCTGTCAGACAATCGCAGAACATCACGTAGGCAACGGACAATTATCCACGACGGGACTAGTAAATTTACACTCTTTCTTGAATAAATTGTGGAATTTAATAACCAAACTGCAGCAGTACTTGCCATGTTCCAGCTATAAAATGCTACAGTTCATGTTTATAAAACTGAAATCAGTCCAAAGCCATTGCATTCTAAGGGTTGTAAGAAATTAAAGAGTTGCTACGTAAGAAACTGTTCATGTTTTATCTTTCTTATTTACCTCGCGTGTTAGTCACATTCCATAAAGAATACTGTGATATAAAAAACTAGAAAATCAAAGAGTTAAATGTTGAAATACAACATCTTCATTAGTTTTCCTTTAGGCCTACTTGACACAATAAGAAAATAGTGGTATGGAAGAAATATATATTTCGAGATGTGAGGGAATACAAATTTTCTGTATCTCTGTTGCCGAAAAGGGACATGGTCTCTGTCTATCTGTCTATGTCACTTTCATGATGATGTTCAGTTTATTTTCACTCTTGCTCATTTGCTGTAGATCGACACGTGAGAGAATAAATTTTGTGTTGCTATTCCTAGCTGTTCCAAAACTTGATTTCTTGCACGCTCACCTTTATTACAACATGTAAATGCAACCAGTACTGCAATACTTACAGTATACTAGTTTGACAAGTCTGAAATACTTTCAATACGAGTTGTGCGACATCACATTCTTAGTCATAATGTGCCAACATTGAACAAGTTTATCTATATATATATAATTTGAACTGGTAATGGAAATTACGGGAAAACGGCTGAACGGATTTTAATAAATGACTCCTCATTTTGAAGCTTGGAACCTAATGTTTTTCAGAAAAATAGCCGTTTTCAGTGAAATATCAATTTTCCTACATCATTTTCCTATTTTTCAAAATCTATCTGTCGTCAGTTCTGAGAAATATGGCTTTTCAGAATAAAACAAAACACAAACACACTACAATAAACAATAGGATATTACACGAAGGCCATGACCTGCTGGACTGCTGAACTTGTAAACATTTATATGGTTAAGTACTCTTTGTCCCTTGTGGCAGCTCACGAATAGTGAGAAGATTTCTAAATTTCATTTAGAGCTCAAATTCATTGGTTATTAAAATCTTCAAAACTTACTAAACATAATTCCCAGGTCTGATTCTGCGGTATGTAATTTACTGAGTACAGCTGTGTATTGGACATTAAATGTACACAATTTGAGGTGGTTTGATGACATTATTACCATTAGAAATGATATATTATTATAGTTAATGCCATGAGATGACTATTTTTCATTAATTATACTTATTAGTGCTATATTGATGATATAAAAGTGCAACGTTTTGGGGTTATGCAAGTAGATGTAGAGAATATCTTAAATTAGATCTTCATGTCTATAATTTACTGAGTGGGGGCTGTGTAGTAAATATAACTACAAAAATTAAGTAAGATAATAATATTGTTATTAAAAATCAAATATTTTTATAGTTATTATTCTAGTGGGGTTAGGTCTTTTTCATATATTTAATGGCGGTATGGTCATTCTCTTCAGTATTGGCTCGAGAGAGCGCAAAAATTACAGTTCCTAAGGAAAGACCAAAAGGTATTACTACTGATAAAATAAGAGGCCTACAAGATTTTGTAGTCTCCCGATCATCTCAGCAAGTTCTCTTAGCAGGATAAAATGATTTTACTCTCTACATTTCAAGGTAGTTTACGAAACATGCAGCAGCTATACAAGATGCTATGTCTATTGCTCGAAAGCATAGCAAACTTGACATTTTTTTTTTAACTTTCACCTACAATCCGCAATGACCTGAAATAACTATTTTTATACTGCTTTACTCCCACATGAAAAACCGACTGATCGTCCTGACATTGTTACTTGCGTTTTCGCGCTCAAACTAAAAAACTGAAGGTGTATAGATTCAAGAAAAAGTATTTGGCATAAAAAAACCATTCAGAGGGAGTATGTTTCATTATTATGAAAGCAAATAACTTTCAGAATGTCTGGTATTCTTCATTGACAATAAATCTGAAAAATGTTTATTTGAACGTCTAATGAACTTAGTTCGCAGCAAATGGTGCACAAGCCAGTAGTATAATTATAAATGCACGTTTAACATGAGTTTAATATAGCAATTCCTTTGTTTTTTTAGAACTTTGAACATGTATTTATATTAGGCGATTGTCAAGATAACCATGACTAGACCATGATAACCACGTGACTCCAATTCGTGCCGAAGCCTGTCTTTCTCGTTAGTCATGTACGAGTTGGAAATGACGTAGCACCCAACAGACTAGTAACCTAACAACCAAACCTTGAATTAATGGACCTTTACCAAAGTCTACAAATGCATTGATTACTTATTGATTTTAATGTGAAATGTGCTTTTGACATGTTGTTAACATTAAGAACCGATTCAATTTAAAGAGATAGTTGATCGTAACATTGAATAATCGCATCATAAGCTTGCTGGAGATATACATTTTTAGATTTCTCAAGAAAATATGCTAATAACACAGTCTCACTGGTATGAATGTTAACTTTTTTCACCTAAACACTACTTTTGAAAAACATTGTAAGCTACTTCATATCTTTTCTTTGATTTTTCCGGTAAAAGTGATGCACATGCCAGATCCACAGCTTCTTCATTACCAATCTCACTCATTTTTACAATATTTTAGTCAAATTTTAATGCTTTGGAAGTTTAATTTTCATTTATCTCCAAATTCATTTTTGTGATTTATGTCCCTTTACCCAAACAACACAGAATTGTTCTTCCTCTGACACATGTCGTCAAGTGAGATGTACTGCCTGATAATATATGTACATATCAGCCAGAACCTCAATCAGAGGCAATAATTAGGTTATTTCCAATTTTCAAAAATTTTGTTTGACATGAAATGAGCATTGTTCATTCTCCGTTTTCTAACACAGTTTAAACACAGAAAGTAAATGGTATATCATCTGTATTTTTTCTCATGAGTTTAAAGAACAATGGTACATGACAATGACCGTCAAGAAGCACATGAAGGTGTTGCTGGGAGCAACGAAACTTATTGTGTACTCCCTGCTGAATGCAGTGTTGCACGATCTTATAATTAATGTATTTTAAAATGGACGTTTTTCTGAAAACTATTCAAAACATAACAAACTGGTATTTGACTTTTTTGTTGCTCTTTACTGAAGGAATCATCTACCAGAATTAATAACATTACTTACGGTCCAGCCTGTATAAACAAAGTTTGTCTATATTGAGAAAAATTAATTTTCAGAATTTTTTTTTTTTTATTCATCTGAAAATTTACAGATACGAGGTATCACTTCTTAGCCATCGATGTGTCATTTTGTTTGAAATAATTTTGTTTTTGATATTCACTTATATTTTATTCTCCACACACACTTCATTATTTTTTTTTGCGAATTTTATTATATTTGAATGTGATAGAAGTATTCAAGAAAAGATTAAACTTTCTTGTTCAAAATTGTTATTAATTTGAATGACTACTTTTTGTTTTAATAAGTTCATTTTCAACATTAGGCTTTAAGAGCTACATTATGCATACTTACTTACAAATAGCCTTTAAGGAATCCGAAAGTTCATTGCCGCCCTCACATAAGCCCGCAATCGGTCCCTATCCTGTGCAAGATTAATCCAGTCTGTATCATCATATCCCACCTCCCTGAAATCAATTTTAATATTATCTTCCCATCTATGTCTCGGCCTCCCCAAAGGTCTATTTCCCTCCTGTCTCCCAACTAAAACTCTATATGCATTTCTGGATTCGCCCATACGTGCTACATGTCCTGCCCATCTCAAACGTCTGAATTTAATGTTCCTAATTATGTGAGATGGAAAATATAATACGTGCAGTTCTCCGTTGTGTAACTTTTTCCATTCTCTTGTAATTTCATCCCTCTTAGCCCCAAATATTTTCCTAAGAACCTTATTCTCAAATACCCTTAATTTCTGTTCCTCTCTCAAAGTGAGAGTTCAAGTCTCACAACCATACAGAACAACTGGTAATATAACTGTTTTATAAATTCTAACTTTCAGATTTTTTGACAGCAGACTAGATGACAAAAGCTTCTCAATCAAATAAAAACAAGCATTTCCCATATTTATTATGCGTTTAATTCCCTCCCGAGTGTCATTTATATTTGAAGAGTCCACTGCAAGAATGATGGATGTCACTTTCTTGTCGAAAATGAACCAAGACTGTCAATGCATAGCTTAAGATATATAGAATGTACATAGAGAGTTATATGGCATTAACACTGATAGTCATTGTCCAGTAATGATCGGAAAATCACAGCTAAGCTTTGAGTGCTAAGCATTTCAAATTTTCAATTGCTTCTCCTGCAAAATGTATTCCAAATGACATCCATCATTCTTGCAGTGGACTCTTCATTTGGTAGTGTTTCTCCGAGATATTTGAATTTTTCCACCTCTTCGAAGGATAAATCTCCAATTTTTGTATTTAGATTTCGTACAATATTCTGGTTACGAGACATAATCATATACTTTGTCTTTTCAGGATTTACTTCCAAATCTATCGCTTTACTTGCTTCAAGTAAAATTCCGTGTTTTCCCTAATCGTTTGTGGATTTTCTGCTAACATATTCACGCCATCCACATAGGCAAGAAGCTGATGTAACCCGTTCAATTTCAAACCCTGTCTGTTATCCTGAACTTTCCTAATGGCATATTCCAGAGTGAAGTTAAAAAGTAACAAAATTACTTGCCCTGTAACAACATTGGGCGAAATTGGGTATTTGTTTATGGGCTTTGTGATGGAGATGTTGAAACTGCTCGTAGAGAATACCTTCGATGGCTTCCTAACCGAAGAGTTCACGTGTTTATAACAAACTGGTTGAGACTGGTACAGTTCCCAGCAGTTGTCTTTCTTCTGTAAGTGCAAATGAACAATCTATGCAAGAAGTATGAGGCTTTCTTCGTTCGATAGATCGTAGTCCTACAACAAGCACACGAAAAAACTTCATAAGCCTATACAAACAGGTAGACCACTTTTGCTGCATCAGAAATGTTAAAAGCTTCTATTTCTGTCATCTCCAAATCGATTTTTTTTCAGTAACGCAATACTTTCTTTCTACGTGGTACGTAGGCTGTATTGAGGAAGCATGCCTATAAATATATATGTGCACATCCAGGGGCGTAAGCAAGAGAAGTTACCGGGTTTGAACCCCCCCCCCCCTTGAACTTTTTGAAAAAAATTACATATTTAGATTTGAGTATTTTTATCCATAATCGTTTTCACTTCTCTAATTTTTCACTGTCAGAGTAACAAAATCTACATCATAAGACATAGTCCTCCTACTCCTCCTTCAATATAATCCCTGTGCTTGGTGCTGTAGTAGCCTACGTTCGAATCATAACAATTCTGTCTTTATTATAGAGAGACCTACCACCAGAGACCGGCAAACCCTCTTTCAAGCCTGCCCATACCCGTTTTACTTCGTGAGTGGGTACCGGTCGCCTGTCTTCAACCTTCCCTCACAAGCAGACAGGCAGTGTCGTTGCACGTGACGTCAAACAGTCCTATTAGTGACCCGAAAGGATTGTTATGTTTTACCGACCTTCGCCAGACTGTGCTGCTTTCAGATGCATGATAAATATCAACCAAGTCATTCAAAGCTCACAGGAAGGGTACAGATATAGACAAATTACTGAAAACTTAATTTGTTGTCTTCTGAAACGTACCCTTAATAAATACAAAGAAAACTATTTCTCATCAGCATAATATCTATTATATGCCAACAGTTATTATAAATTACTTGCACTTTCCTTTTCATCATAGTAATATAAATTTAATGCGAACCCTTCAAACTTTCAGCTTCATAAATAAAAATAAAACTGTCCCTCAGAAGTTAAATAGCAAATCAATATTTTGAAGAACGAAAAAGTGTTTTACATTTTACAGGTTTTCATGAGGCTTTTAATTGTTGATAAAGGAAAAGTTAAAACGGAATATGTTCCTATAATAGTTGTATTCATAATAATTGTTACCAATATCTCTTCTCTTCTCTTCTCTTCTCTTCTCTTCTCTTCTCTCCTCTCCTCTCCTCTCCTCTCCTCTCCTCTCCTCTCCTCTCCTCTCCTCTCCTCTCCTCTCCTCTCCTCTCCTCTCCTCTCCTCTCCTCTCTTCTCTTCTCTTCTCTTCTCTTCTCTTCTCTTCTCTTCTCTTCTCTTCTCTTCTCTTCTCTTCTCTTCTCTTCTCTTCTCTTCTCTTCTCTTCTCTTCTCTTCTCAACTGTCACAAGTTACGAAATGTTACTATTTTGTTGAGTCAGATACGCTATGCAGAATTATGAAATGTATAATAATATTGTCTTATTATTTTATGAATTCTGTAGGGCAATAAATTGTGAAACTGTGTCTCTTTAATCAAGAATTAGGGCCTATCTGCCGTTATTTCTTGAGTCAGATACACTTTGCAGAAAAATGAAATATACAATATTTATCTTACTATTTTATGAAATTCTGTAGTGCAATCAATTGTAAAACTATATTTCTTTAATCAAGAATTTTGTGCCGTGTTGGACCAGAAAATAATGATTTTTTGAAGTGACTAAATAGCTAACGAACTTAGATTTCAAACTAGTACTGTTTCACCTTAACCAGCGCAGATTGGCTTCCGTGAATGCAAGTTACTCTACCTTATAATACGAGCAAACAGACAGGCTTTCTAGGGTCCCGCCTGGACTGAACTTATAAAACCCGGGCTGAATGGGTTCAGTCTTAAAAGTTAACTTGCTTTGTAGCTTCACCGGAACCCAAGCCTGACGGCAGGCAGTTACGGGCGTAAGTATTGTCTGATTTGCCGGTGTCTATCTACCACCTAGTACCGACCTTGTAACAAAATTAATCTTACACAATATGAAGTTTAACCTGTGAAACATATTAAAAAGGTTGTTGTGACAGTTGTGCACTGCAGATATTAAATATTGGGCAGTGTCTATTTTTTATCACCCATCCGTTAGAGTTCTGACTTCATTGCGAAATGTTCGTTTAACGTTGAGTTCATTTGACAGTACTTCACATCATTTTGGATTCTTTGATATGTCTAAGCGATCATAAAGTTCAATTTTATAAATTTTTTTAGCAAAACGTCGCATAGCGATTCTCGCGAGGTTAGTGAAAATTTTTCTTTGCAGCCGCAGCGTCACGATGTTGTCGTGAACGTTCTTCCTGGAGCTAGTTTCACATCCTTCTGTGAAAACTCAGCTCAAAATAATAATAATAATAATAATAATAATAATAATAATAATAATAATAATAATAATACACAAAATTTAAAATACCAATAATGTAAATTGTAAACAGTTTTAATAATGGACCCCCCCCCCTTGGCAAAATTCTGCGTACTTCACTGGCACAAGCCACCGCGCAGCTCTGTCGGCTAAGGCGCCTGCCTGCCGATCCGGAGTTGCGTTCGGGCGCGGGTTCGATTCCCGCTTGGGCTGATTACCTGGTTGGGTTTTTCCGAGGTTTTCCCCAACCGTAAGGCAAATGTCAGATAATCTATGGCGAATCCTCGGCCTCATCTCGCCAAATACCATCTCGCTATCACCAATCCCATCGATGCTAAATAACCTCGTAGGTGATATAGTGTCGTTAAATAACAAAGTAAAATAAAAAAAATCACTGGCACATAGTAAACTTTTTAAGTACATTTAAGTTACCAATCGATAGCAAGTCGTTTACTTATTACGACGCAGTGTTAGTGGTAATGGAGATTACAGTCTTGATTTCGAATCCCAACTTTTACGAGAGAGTAAAATGTCTGACACTACATCTCAGACACCTAGGGCCGTATTCATAGACATTCTTAGCGCTGACTTTCGGTGGATGATCAACGAACTAACGTTTTTCGTATTCATAAACCAGTGTTAGCGATATGATATGATATGAATCCTATACAAGTAACCAGTCGATAGCCGGGGCTAGTTTAGCACGCTCGTAGCGCGGGCTAGCGCAATGTCTATGAATAGCACCCCTAGTTTCCGTGTTAAGACGGCCATGTCGCTACATAATCAAGCGAATTTTGCGAGAGCGATGTACGTGCAAGTTGTGTCCCCGTTAAGACATGTCTTGGATAGTATCGGACACTGCTCTGTGAATTTCCGGAAGGTTGGAAATAAGTGTCTGACATTCGGTATAGACCAAGTAGCGGAGATGGATGCGACGGACTTGGTTGTCGGTGTCGCCACAAAGAAAAACAAACTGGACGCAGTTGGGACAAAAGAGGGAACTGTCAATCTTCTTCATAATATTGAAACCTCTTTGGGATGTTACCCAAAAAGATTATATGAACTGGAGAAGAAGAAAAAAAAACAGAATATGCAAGGATTTAGTTGAGGAGAGTCGTCTGATGCTCTATGAAATAAAAAGAAAATGGTAATCTCTGCTTCCATTAAATGAGGTGCGAAAAGTTGAAAGAAAAAGAAATCGGGAGTCGGCAAACTTAATGCTCAATGCACGAGTCAGAGGGAATATTTTCATCTGTTGAAATATCTGGGAGAAGAGTTTCATGTTTGACTACTCTCACTAATGTGACGACTTAAAGCTAAATATTTTATTTTATTTAGTATTTATTTAATGTATTTATTTATTTGCATGTCTTAATTATTACAAATAGCTGTCAAATATTGTTCTATCTGTTGTAGGCAGTAAAATCTGTTGATTTCTTCCTTATTACTAATAGAAAAGCTTAATTTTGAAGGTGCAAATAACTATATGTTGTTGGTACCTATAGCAAAATACTTACAATTCATACTGTAAACAGCTAATAAACATTAAGACATCTTTCATAAACGAATACTGACAATAATACGGTAGGCCTACATTTATATCAAACCAGATGTGTCGATACTGACATGGAGCTTCACCAGCAGGACTCATAAAGTATATTTTCAGCTTTTCTTGTACCTCTTCGCAGTACAGGCTGACTTTATGAGGTCTGTGGAGGTAGCACGTTATTTTCAGGCATCCCTTCATGGCTCCATAATCCAGACTTCTTCACGACCTTTCATGTCAAACGTCCTTATAGGAGCATAACTATGCTTGCCAATAGAAATTATGTAAAACGATTATTGCTATAACCATCTTCTTTGTGTTATCGGGACTCGATAAAATTACGGCTTTCAAGGCTCTGAATCTGTTTGCCATTTGCTCAAAATAGTCCTTTACTATTCGCCTTGCTCAACAAAGTTTATGATTGTATACACGTATATCTGCTTGTTGATTTCTAAGAGGGTATGGCATTAAAATTCGGGGAGTCATATCAAATAATCATCTGCTACCAGATGGAAAGATATAGTAATTGTAGGTCTATATCATATTTCGACCTTATTTCACCCCTTTCTGTAAAGTTCTTGAGCAAAGGTTTCCTGCAGTAGGATAAAATTTTGTTTACTTTATATTAACATGAGTAATCTAGCTGTTGCTAAGAAACGCAGAGTGGAATAGGATTCTTCATGCTTGTGTATTGTTCTGAAATTAAAGTACAGGCTTTTTCAAGAAGAGACTGAAAGTTACTCTTGTCAGCAAATATCCGAATAAAGTTTATATGTTTTCGGTTTGTTCTGTTCCCACTTACCAACAAGACATACGTAAGCACATAATGTGTTTCTCATCAAAAGCTATTCACTGGTACGCCTACATTTCCTTTCCTCTATTTTGACCTTCTTCTACGACTTGCGAGGACATACTCGTAATAGGAAGACTGGATCCGTACATTTCACCAGTTTTACCTAAAGCAGCCCGTCAGGACGACTTAAGACACGCTTTCGCTAGACAAGATCAGGTCCCTGGACTGTGCTTGAATGCCTCCATTAGGACGGTAGTGTCCAGTGTCAGGGATACTAGTGTAGCGACACTGCTCTACCGTTAAGACTCAGCATTAGAGAGTAAGTTCCACTTCGTCCACCGTTGTGGCTGAGGGGTTAGCGAATCTAACTCCGAACCCAGCGGGCCCGGTCGGGACAAGTTGCTTGGGTGAGATTTTTTCCCTCACTCATATGGATGAATATCGGGTAACTTTATCAGGCGATTCGAACCCCACTCATCTTCGCCACTTCCTTTCCTCCCCTATCATCCTTTCATTCATCATACCGTTACTTCTTCTGGTTTTCAGATCGCTCTACAGGCAGCCTTCCGAAGCTGCTGGGTCTCTCGACCGGCCTCCGTGGATTGTATTCATGTGATGATGGATAGGTTCTGCAACGGAACCCGGGGCAGACCTTCTCGAGGAAGGACTTCCGCCTCGGACCGTTAAGGGAGCCTTGGGGGGGGGGAGGGGTTGCCGAAGCAGGAGTGGTACATGGACTCTGTTGGCTGTAGGGACCGATCGTTAAGGGGGTCAAGTGGTTAGGTCGGTGCGCGTAGAGAATCGGTGGGCACGCAACTCATCCTATATAGGGGGGGTGTACAATAGACCTCAGGTCGTAGTGCGCAAGATGTTCCCTCCCTCCCTTCTAACAAGAAAAAAAAAGTTTCACTTCGGAGTAGCTCGGGAATCATCGTGTGCGCTCTGTTTACACACGTGCGTTTTACATAAATAGATTCGAGAAGCGAGAAAGAAGAACTCTATCGCTAACAAGTAAACCATAAAGACTTCGTAGAGAATAATTATGTCGCACCGTAACATACAGATACGTCGCTGCTACGACTTGACTTCATCCTCGACCTCGTTGCTTAATACTTCCCCGTGAGAATTTCGCGTTAACTAGAACGACATTTGACAATTCGCGCTACAGGAGAGCGACCATTTTCTGTGTCAAAAAGTGTACGTATTGTACATCCATTGTCATTATGATGCCTTTTGATGTCTCGGATAGAAACGTTATGGCCCCACGGTATCTCTCTTGTTACCGAAGTACTGCTACATGTGTATGATTAGTGAGTATTATTTTTTTCCAGATATTCTTGTAGGCCTATCGCTTTCGAGTTGTATATTTGATATTTTATTCCTTACGTAAGTCATGTCAGAATGAAGCTTTCTGATCCAGTCACTGTGACGGTTTCAAAGCCTGTAAAAATATAATTTTTGTTCACTTCGATAATAAATATTTAGACCCTGCTTAAATATTGCATACCTTAATGAGACGGTTAGAAAGTCGGCTTTACACGCCAGAGACTATAGTTCTAATTCTTTAAGTCTTGAGTGGAGTTTTAGCATACAGGAAATGTTTTTTCTTAATACAGTCTCTAAGATAATACTGACGACTCGAATGATCGACAGCAGACGCATCCATTAGTGTTATTCGTGGCAACTACAGTGGCGGCTCGGGGATGAAAACAATTCGCTTTAAATATTGTTAAAATGATACAACTCTTTTCAACTAAAGGCAATTCCTTAACAGTAAACCCATTTTTCTCTTTTGGCTACTCTCCATGGTTTTATTCAACTATAAATACTAATATGGTAGTTTTTCCGTTCCTTATACAATGCATTTTTATTGCCATTAAAGTCGAAATGAAGCACATTAGCCTACTATTAAACTATCCCTTTATTATTATTATCATTATTATCATTATTATTGTTATTATTATTATTATTATTATTATTATTATTATTATTATTACTAAAGCCCGGACTTCTAAGCAAAATGCATATTCTTTTCCACACTTTTAATGTAAGCAGAAAGGTTATACTTCGTAAGACACACCTAGATAAGCAGTTTTAACCTTAGACAAATAACATGTTAACTATGTTTGTTAGTGCTTATAAATGCTTATTTTGCAGGAAAACGTTTTTGCGTACTTATTTTTATTATTTTTAATTAAAACAGCATATTTTACCCAAAACTGTAATTTTAAAAGTGCATATTTTACTCCTAGCCGTCATTTATCACTGTTTCCCTTTTTTATTGGCTAATAAAAATTAACTTCAGTCGAACGTGTAAGAAAGCAATCTAGGGTATGATCCAGGATGTTATGAAATAATAATGCGTAGTTCTAATTAGGAGAGAACCTTGGGATTCCCCGCTAAGCTTATGCAACTTGGCAGTATAAAGAAGTGGATCTTCTTGTTTTCAGCGTGAAGAAAGTGTTTATAAAGTCACGGATTAGAATTTTAAAAATTTCGTGAACTCCTTCCAAATTTGTCTTTACCTCCTCAGCCAGTCTAACTCAATGGGGTACGTGGTTACAGGCTATGTCATACTACGCGGAATATTTTAGTGAAGTGAAAAATGTTTTGAATTCCCTAAATGCAGAAGATGCAGTCAGCATTGCCACAGCGCACGAATGTTCTGCTAAAAACGGCATCCAAGAAAATATTCAGTACATCCATAATCGTTTCTCCAAAATATCCGAAATTTTAAAACAGTTGGAAGCTCGAAATAATTCCTTGGAACATTCACTTGCTCTGATAGGCGAAATTTCGGTAACATTATCTTCAGAAACACATGGGTTGCAAAAATTGCGTTCGACAAAATTCCGGTTACAAAATACTGTGTCAAATTTCTAAAAAGCTTTCTGGTAAAGAAACAGGTATTGAAGAGGAATTCACAGAAAAACTGTGATCTTTTTTACATACGCCTGTGACATCATGCGACGCCGAAAGAATATTTTCACTGTACAAATCATTCTTCCCTGACAGACGCAGGAGCTTCACACAGGAAAATCTCAGGATGACCTTCCTTGTATACTGCAACAGCCTTCAATAAGATAAGAGTTCTACGAAACAAATAATTTATCATCATATTTCCGTGTATTCGTTTTTGCTTATTTTTGTGCTAATTTTCACCATTTTTCGTGCTTATTTGCTTGCTTATTTTACTGTATGATTGTGCTTAGAAAGCCGGGCTTTAAGTATTATTATTATTATTATTATTATTATTATTATTATTATTATTATTATTATTATTATTATTACAAAAGCTTATTGTATCTGCGTATTTCGAAAGTAGTTTCGATGTAGCAATTATTGTAAGTTTAATAATAATTATTACTTCTTGCTTGTTGCGACAATCCTAATGAGAAAACAAACAACAACATTGATAATCATCGTAGAATAATAACATATTATATTTTCCCAATAACAGTCCTTCGATTCATGGCTACAAATCTCGTAGTACGTTAGCACTTCAATACGTGCAAGGGGCCAGGAGTAACGAAATAAACCAAGGACATGCGCAGAAACCAGATTCGACTTTTATGTGCTGAGTAAGAATGTGGAACAAAAGATTCTAAAACCGATCAAAAAGCAAATCGATAAAACGTAGCAGAAAAGAGGAATTATATTTATAGAAATCCATCCATGTCCTATTACTTGAGCACTTTAGGCATAGCCGTCACAGTCTGGATACTCGACTTACCCGAGAGAACCTAGGGATAAGACACAACAAATAGCCTACAATACATTCGAGAAAATATTAATGAGAAAACTGTTACGATAAATGAATGACACTAGACTGGAATGTTCCTGGCGTTATGGTACAGCCCTGAACAGAAAATGTGACGCTTCCAGGACGATACGTCTACAGTAGTACGACCATCAGACAATTTGTCCACTAACTCACGTCCGCAGTATTTGCCCAAGGGAATTAGTCCACCAAACATTTCGTCCACCATAAAATTTGTCCATTAATATTTCGGTCAAGAATTATTGTATCCATAATTTTTTCCCCCCAATTTTTCTTTGTCCACTAGTTTCTGTGTCAACTAAATATTTTGTTCATTTTTGGGTAACAGGTACTTGCAATATGCAATTTAAAAAAGAAGAATTGCTATGGAAATGTATTTAATTATTTTGTAGCATAATAATATTCATTTCTATGGAAATATGTAGTTTATTGGTTCAGTATTAAATTTTGAAGTGAAAACATTTAAATTTGTGAAAACATTTGTGATAACAACTGTAAGAGGGCGGGACATGACAGTTCACAACAATAATATAGTCTACTTATCACTTTTATTCACATTATTATTATTATTATTATTATTATTATTATTGTTATTGTTGTTTTGTTGTGGTAGTAGTACAGTAGTAATAGTGTATTAGGTTTAAACAATTTATGCAAATGGACAATCAGGAATATTGTGGACACAATGTACTGGACGAGACAATCAAATGGACAACTTAATAAAGATAAACAAAGATAAATGTAGGACATAGTAAAATGTGGACCAAACTTTCAGAGGACAAAATAACACAATGGACATTTAAACTGTGGATGAAATAATAGTGGACTTAAAACACCAGAGGACGAAAAAATATAGTGGACGGAATATCGAAGGGACGTACGAAACAGTGGACGAAATATCCGTGGACATAGCGTCTGGGAACCAATTTTACGTCAGTCTTGTATCATTTTTGCACTTTTTGTTGATAATCTATTTTACATTATAATTTTTACTCTTTCTTTGTATGATAAGACCCATCGACTCCGATAGCTAGACGGTTCTAAATTAGCTTATTGCTCTAGAATTATTGCAAGGTACAAAGATCAGCTATTAAATTAAGTTATAAGTCTTACTTTTTCTCGATTATAAAAACAACTTTTGTGCCCAATCCAGAAAACGAAAGTTCATCTTATTTGGATGCCTACGGTATTATGTATGTCTTTCGAATAATAGATTGAGGAAATAAATTATAAACCGTATAATAACTTTCACAACGTGATAAAAGAAGTGAATTGTTGCGAAACGTGTGAAACTAAGAAAATATGTGTGAACTTCATGACGCATTTTTTCTTATATTTACATTTTTATACATAGGCCTACTGTTCTTATTCCAGAACGGTTTCCATGTTTCTGTTCCATACAATACCACACTCCACACAAAGCACTTCACTAGTCCTTCATGTCCTTCCTTAGTTCCTTTTCCAGGAGTCCGCAGAAGATGCTCTTTTACTATTAAAACCTTCCTTTGGCATTGTTACCCTCTTTCCGACTTCTTGGCAGCAGGTCATATTACTGTTTATAGTATGGTCCAAGTATTTTGAAGCTGTCCACTTGTTCTACTGTCTCGTTTTGAATTCGTACTTTTATCTTCTTTATTTTTCTTCCTATGACCATGGTCTTCGTCTTGTTTGCATTTATCTTCATCCCATACTGCTCACAGCTGTCATTTAGCTTCAATAGCATATCCCTTAGTATCGTCTCTTTTGCTACTAACGCCATATCATCAGCAATCTTATGCACTTTATTCTTCCTCCTACTGTTACCATTTCCATAGTTAAAATTTAAAACCTCAAGAATTTTTAGTTTTGATTGTTACAGTTAAGGAGTCAGGCGTGGTTTTTTTTATTGGCGTAGTTTTTAGTGTTAGTTTTGTTTAGCAAATATAATAAATTAGTTGCCTAAATTTTCTCTCTATATGCATTTCTGGATTCGCTCATACGTGCTACATGCCCTGCCCATCCCAAACGTCTGGATTTAATATTCCTAATTATGTTAGGTGAAGAATACAATGCGTGCAATTCTGCGTTGTGTAACTTTCTCCATTCTCCTGTAACTTTATCCCTCTTAACACCAAATATTTTCCTAAGCACCTTTTCTCGAACAACTTTAACCTCTGTTCCTCTCTCAAAGTGAGAGTCCAAGTTTCACGACCATACAGAATAACCGGTACTATGCCTGTTTCATAAATTCTAACTTTCAGATTTTTTTGAGTGTAGACTGGATGACAAAAGCTCCTCAACCGAATAATAACAGGCATTTCCCATATTTATTCTGCGTTTGGAAGACCGAAGGGGAAAAGATCTTTGGGGAGACCGAGACGTAGATGGAAGGATAATATAAAAATGGATTTGAGGGAGGTGGGATATGATGGTAGGGACTGGATTAATCTTACTTAGAATAGGGACCGATGGCGGGCTTATGTGAAGACTGCAATGAACCTCCGGGTTCTTTAAAAGCCATTTGTAGGCTTTTACATAGATTGCCTCTGATTGTTACGTAAGACCTGAAAATAATTCTGCTGTAATATCCAGCTCCTCTTTCTGTATAATATAAATCCTCCCCCTCGAGGGAGGGGGGACGATCTGAATTCAACAACTGTAAAAAAAAAGTATCAGCTCTTGTAATGCACGACTTTCCATTCGCGTGCAGCTGGTTGATGCCCACGGTGCATATTGTGTTCTTGTCAATTATTACAACAGTTATCTTGTGGGGTGGGAAGACTATTGTAATCAGTCACAGATAAGGCTCTGGTAAATAGTCGTTCCTGTGACGACACTGTCGCCTTTGGCGTTAGTCGGAAGCTTTCACGAAAGTTTCCTCCGTTTTCTGAATGGTACTTTGTGGCATTTCAGTCACAACTGCACTATGGAAGTTCTTTGTGTCTATTGATGTAGGAAACAGATGGAAGTTGTGCGCAGAGCTTTAAATCTCCTGCATTTGTCAGAGACTTCTTACTTTTATTATTATTATTGTTATTATTATTGTTATTATTATTATTATTTATTATTTATTATTATTATTATTATTATTATTATTATTATTATTATTATTATTATTATTACTAAGCAACATTATCAGGTCGAAATTTCAAATAGGTTTGCCGTATTAGCAAGTTCCGACGAAGTTGAGAAAGAGTTAGATGTTAATAGCGTGTGGGAAAATATCCGAGATAATATCACAATTTCAACTGAGCAGAGCTTAGGTTATTATGAAACTAAGAAAAAGAAACCGTTGTTTGATGAAGATTGTTGCACGGTAGTAGAAAGAAGGAAACAGGCAAAATTGAAATTCTTACAGGATCGAGATGAGGCGAATAGAGATAATTATTTCAATAAAAGACGGGAATCAAATCGTACACATAGGAATAAAAAGAGAGATTACTTGAAAGAATAAAAATAAAAATATTAGAGATTTATAAGGAATTTAAGAATGGATATCAGGCAAGTGTAAACGTGATCAAGGATGAGAATGGTGACTTGCTTGCAGACTCTCATTCAATCCTGAACAGATGGAAAAACTATTTTGGTCAACTACTAAATATATATACGTCAAATAGAAATGATCGGGACAAAATTGAAATACAAATTGCTGAGCCATTTATACCCGAACCCACGCTTTCTGAAGTCAAATTTAGATAGAAAATCTGAAAAAGTACAAGTCTCCAGGTATTGATCAAATTCCAGCAGAATTAATACAAGAGGGGAAGCGCATTATCTAACGAAATTTATAAGCTTGTACTTGCTATTTGGGAAAAGGAAATTGTACCAGAACAATGGAAGGTGTCCATAATCGTACCTATCCTTAAAAAGGGGGACAAGACTAACTGTAGTAACTTTCGAGGAATATCACTTTTGTTGACGTCGTACAAATTTTGTCCAATATTCTTTTGAGAAGATTAACTCCATATGTAGATGAAATTATTGGGGATCATCAGTGTGGTTTTAGGCGTAAAAGATCAACTATTGATAAGATATTTTGTATTCGACAGATAATGGAAAAAAATGAGATTATAAGGGTACAGTGCTTCAGTTATTCATAGATTTAAAAAAGGCATATGACTCGGTTAAGAGAGAAGTTTTATATAATATTCTTATTGAATTGGTATTCCCAAGAAACTATTTCGATTAACTAAAATGTGTCTCAGTGAAAAGTACAGCAGAGTCCGTATAGGTCAGTTTCTGTCAGATGCGTTTCCAATTCACTGTGGGCTAAAGCAAGGAGATGCACTATCACCTTTACTTTTTAACTTTGTTCTAGAGTAAGCCATTACGAAAGTCCAGGATAACAGAGAGGGTTTGGAATTGAACGGGTAACATCAGTTGTTTGTCTATGCGGATGACGTGAATATGTTAGGAGAAAATCCACAAACGATTAGGGAAAACACGAGAATTTTACTTGAAGCCAGTAAGAGATAGGTTTGGAAGTAAATCCCGAAAAGACAAGCTATATGATTATGTCTCGTGACGAGAATATTGTACGAAATGGAAATATAAAACTTGGAAATTTATCCTTTGAAGAGATGGAAAAATTCAAATACCTGGGAGCAACAGTAACAAATATAAATGATAATCGGGAGGAAATTAAACACAGAATAAATATGGGAAATGCCTGTTAATATTCGGTTGAGAAGCTTTTATCACCCATTCTGCTGTCAAAAAATCTGTGAAAGTTAGAATTTATAAAAGTTACATTACCGGTTGTTGTTTACGGTTGTGAAACTTGGACTCTCACTTTGAGAGAGGAACATAGGTTAAGGGTGTTTGAGAATAAGGTGCTTAGGAAAATATTTGGGGCTAAGAGGGATGAAGTTACAGGTGAATGGATAAAGTTACATAACACAGAACTGCACGCATTGTATTCTTCACCTGACATGATTAGGAACATTAAATCCAGACGTTTGAGATGGGCAAGGGATGTAGTACGTTTTGGAGGAATCCAGAAATGCCTATAGAGTGTTGGTTGGGAGGCCGGAGGGAAAAAACCTTTGGGGAGGCCGAGACGTATATGGGAAGATAATATTAAAATGGATTTGAGGGAGGTGGGATATGATGATAGAGACTGGATTAATCTTGCTCAGGACACGGACCTGTGGCGGGCTTATGTGAGGGCGGCAATGAACCTCCGGGTTCCTTAAAAGCTAGTAAGTATTATTATTATTATTATTTTGCCCGTAATATTGTCGTGAATATGTAGGCCTATGTGGCTTTCGAAATCAGGATACTTATTTACAAAATCGTATTTACAGATGTCATATATAAACATCACAATTATATTTCACATTATATATTTTCTTATTAGTGTTGTGCGCGACAGCTTAGGTCGGATGATCTGCTGAACGGATGACCACTGCGTTCGACTCCCGCTCACACTTATCAGGATTTCTGACACCACCATTACACTTATAATGGAAAAGAAACGATTTTACTGAAAGAGTTGGAACTCTCAGGATATTATAGGAAAACTACATAGTTACTGAACTTAGGTTCTGAACTGAATTACCTAGTTGTGAATGGAACCATACTTGATTTATTAAATATATACAAAATATATACATAACAAGTTACTTACATGGTATATCTCTTACCTCTGCTGACGCCATTACGACTTGGTCCTCGATCTCTGCCCGACCTGTCACTATCCGACTGTATCACTGTCTGCCCCAGTCTTCTCACCATCGCTTTTTATGTTTTCTTACCGGCTTCCCATCCAGGGTACCACCCACTCTATCCAATAGGTGAGATGGGCTTTAAACACCTTTTTGTTTATACGTGCTTGAAGTAGTTGTCTTAATCAAACATCTGTTACAGCTATACAGTTTAATGAGACTACGCGTAAGAAAAGAGTGCGAACAATGCATGATTTAATTTAACCAATTAAAATGCATACTTTATTCCACTGGACCAATGTGATTAGTCCAGCAGTGATTCGTGGCGTAAGAATACTTTTATTGTAGTCTGTGATTTAATGCACGCGCGATGTAACTTCATAACGCTGAACCAACCTATTTTAATCGCAACCACATCGCACATGTTTTAATTTTAGTATTTAATAACTTTTTAATAACATTTGATCATGGCTTATATAGCCCTTGTTTTTAATACAGTAATGTTTTAATCATTGTATGTTCACTCATCTCCACAGAGTCTTATATTTTTCAACTGTTTCATTTATTTGTACGATACACATATGTACCACTTCATGTATATATGCATAAAACTTTTTCTGAAGATGGCTTACTCAAGCCGAAAACGTTAAAAAACTAAATAAATAAATGTGACAAATATTGTAAACTACTAATATTTGTTAAATAGATAAGCAAGACGGATCCTGACAAAACTCCTATTGCTATTCATAACGCTGGCTAAGCACCTATTTCGCAAGCTGGGATTGCATTGCGTTTCCGCTTAAGGGCGTTTTCCGCTGATACTTTTCTTGAACTGTTTCAAATTTAACACCTCGCAGGAAATCATGCTACAGGGCGTTCTTAAGCCCTGGGACATAACAGTAGTATTTTCCAAATCCCAGAAAGAGCTGTTTATTATTATTATTATTATTATTATTATTATTATTATTATTATTATTATTATTATTATTATTGTATAGACTTTGTTTGCTCTTGGCAACGATTTATCATTTATGTATTCTTTTAGGCATTATACTCAATTAACATTCTCTCATAGTATTCTTAGTTATCCATTCATCGTCATTATTGTAATTGTAATTATATTTATGTGTAATAATTATTTTTGTTTTATGTTTTTGTTATATTTGTGCTGAACTGTAATTGGCCACTGGCTGTTGTACAGCACATTAAATAAATAAATAAATAAATAAATAAATAAATAAATAAATAAAAATAAATAAATAAATAAATAAATAAAAATTATTATTATTATTATTATTATTATTATTATTATTATTATTATTATCTTGTTTCTATAATATTTAATGATATCTTTTATTAATTTTGAATGATGTAGTTACTACCCAATTAGCCTCCATTTCACATCTCAATTGTAATCAGAAATGTCTAACAATAAGTGCTGTCTTCAAGAACATGGCCCTTTGTGCTTGAAATAGTTTGTTAATGCGAAATGACAGTTTTCATTCTTTTTGATATAAAGTCATTCACAGACATAACTATTGATGCTTTGGACTGTTTGTAAGTAGCATAGATTTTCAATTTGATATTTCCTTTCCATCACTGCACGAATTTTAACTTTTACAAATAGGAATAACTATAAGAGTATCAATTTTCTTAAGCTTATATCACTGCTCTGAAGTTATTTCTAAATGTAACCAGATTTACGAATATACATCATATTAAGAAACATGACAAAAATTAAGGTGACCATTTGTCTCGATTTTTCCGGAACAGTTCCAAATTTAGACCCGTGTCCCGGTTATTTTTCTGAAGGCCTTATGGGACGCCAGTTTGTCCTATGTTTTCCCAAGATGTTATAATCAGAGCTAGGAAGTTGGTACCAAAACTGTTAAGTTGTGTAAGCTAGGACTATATCTCTACCGAATGAAAAGTATTAATGCAATTCCCAATGTCAGTGAACCAGAATGACAAGAACGTACAACCGGGTGGTAACCAAACATGTGCTCCAATCGTACACGGCCTTAGAAAAAGAAAATAATACGCGAATAATATAAAAAACAATAATTTACTATAATTATAAATTTCGGTACTCCCAATCTAAAATAATTTACCCATACATATAAAAATGACATACAAAGTATATAATATGACTCTAGCCTCATAAAAACATGTTTGCATATTTATTTAATAACATAAGCTTATGTTTACTTTTTTTTTTTTTTGGAACCATGCATAATATTAACATTACGTAAATAATACAATAATAACAGAATAGCTCGCTTTGTTCAGAATCTAATAGAAATTAACAATATTCTTCACACTCTTCATGACTGTACACTTGGTCAAAATGAAACTGGCCGGCGTCTGAGAGACCAAGTTCGAATCGGGTATTTCCGTGAGCGCTCGGGACAGCCAGGCTTTGTTCAAAAGATTGCATATATTCTTCTAGTAGTTATAATGGGGAACACAACTACTAATCACTAAAATCTTCCGAGAAAATAATTCATATACGAGATTTAAAACAAATAGATCATTCAGAGTGTTTAAGCAGTGAATATTGTAACACAAACACTACATACTGTATAACAGGTTCTCAAGTGGAGTATGACCATTGCTCGTTACAATGCCATTCTCACTGCAGTAGTTGGCAGAGCGTTAACTAAGAGTTCGTGAATTGGCAAGTTCAAATCTTCGTGAAATTACTAAACTTGTTTTTTTTTTTGTTGCCTTTTAAATGCATCAGTGAAAATATAACAGGTTTTCGCCATTTTTTTTTAACCCTTAGAATACTTCTCGCTTTATTATTTTTTTCGTGTTAATATAAACTTTTGACACTAGATAGAAGTAACACTAAAGACGACAATTAGGGGCGTTCATATTAAAATGCCGTGTTAATTATTTTATTAATCCCTGCTGCTTTGCACTCTCTTGCATAAGCAACATTCAGTAAATGGTGTGTTGAATATTAAATAATTGACAATAATTAATTTGCAAGTTATGCTACAGCGAATATGATTATTATACTAATCTAAATCCGTAGTCATCAGGGCCTAAACGCAGAAGAAAAACCATAATTCTGATGACAAAATATATCCTGATTTCCTGGAATTATAACCACAAATTTTCACCAATTTTGTAATTATCTGTAAGTAACATGAATTAACATAAGCAAAATTATTTGATTATATTACACTAAAAGGAGTGTTCTAAAAATAAAAGGACGAAACAAAAAATTCATTACGGAGATTCGAAGCATGCTGTGGAGGTAGTCCAAATCAGCGCCTTGTACAGGTGCGTCAGAAAGAACGGACGAATTTCACATGACAAGAAAATTGTAAGGATTCGTCAAATCAAAAATTTATTGTTGTCAACATATTCATCAATACATGCAGTTTATTTATGGAAAACAACATAATCCATATGATGTCCTTGGCTTTCAATACAGGCATCGAGGCGTTTTCTGAAGTTCGCCATCACTTTCACAGTCATAGCTAGTGGAATTGCCGCGATTTCTACACGAATCGCCGTCTTCAGTTCATTCAGTATATGTGATCGATGTTTACAAACTTACGCCTTCAAATGGTCCCAAAGAAAGAAGTCGCAGGGCGCGAGATCTTACCGTAGCCTCGGACAATCTCAGTGCAATAGCATGTTTGCGGGCTGATCTTTGAGGTGGCCGGAAAACCTACTGTCTGTCTCCACATTTGCAGGTGTACACGCGCTCCGTGTTCGTCCAGGTGATTTCTTCTTCAATGTTGAACCTGTGTTACGAAATGAAGCCACCCACCGCAAAATTGTATTCCGAGTTGGAATCCTAGCGTGACATCCGATGTCGAAATGAGTCCTGAGTGGCGATCACAGACTCTTCATTTTTTCAAAAATGTCTCTACGATGAAAGCACGTTGTACGTCAGACCAACACCATGTTATCAACTGAAACTGCATTCTCTGGCTGACCCAACAGTCGTGGTACCCCTCACTATATCCCTCCCCTCGCTGCGTATCGATAGTTTGAAATCCATCCGTTCTTTCTGACGCACTCTTTATTATGGAGTTAACTAAAGCGGCGCACAGAGATTTACGGTAGTGAACTGCGCGCTCACCCGAAGGGACTTAGAAAATTTGCGCTGCTCAAGAGACTGCCCACTTTCATTTTGACCAAGTGCACACAGCTCCACAGAATCATACTATGCGTTGTTTATGTGGACTGCTTATCGTTTGTGGTGAGAGGGAGCAGAGCGATGCGAGTGTGAGATATATAATCCTCGCTGTAATCAACTGTTTTGGTACGAACTTCCTACTTATTGTTATCATTTATAATCTAGATTTTCTAGATTTATAATGATTTTAAAAATATGAATTATAAATTTGGAAATATAGTTAGTTACCACTACTGGTGTTGGCACTATATCTGATTCGTTTCAAAAGTGAATATGGGTGGTGCCAATGAAGAAGCTGGCAGTGCCAGTATTCCAACACACTGTGATTGGGCTGGAAGATGTTTTATGATTAAAGGTAGGAATTCATACCACAGCATGAGGATGTTAGGTTAGTTGTGCTTAGACTGTCGTTACGTCATGAATGACGTGATGTCTGAGGTATGGCCGGGTTACAACTGAAATGTGTTTTGTATCGCAGCAATTGAATGGGGATACGTTTCTTTTGCGTAATGTTCAGCGTTGTGCTCCGGCAATTGGTTTGTTTACATTGCACTGCGATCGTTGATTGGTTAACCACACAAAGCTACAGCCTCACCCTGCTTATTCCACGGCAGAATATCCTAACAGGCACCCATGCACCTGCATTGTTAGCTACGGTCACTCTCTCTTTCATCAACAAACACTCTATTATGCATACCTAACATTGTAGGCTCTGTGGGTAAATTCATATCTTTATTTATGATGTACCAGGACATAATTTTATTTTTACTAACATTTCTAATATTAACCTGGCTGTACCTTTGGATTAAGGGTTGAGAACCGTTAATACTGTTTATTACTTCCTTCCACGACCGGAGTTTTATGATACTGGTGTAAAACACAAACAAATCACTTTACTAGGTATAGGACGGAAGAAAATTGTTACGAAACCTAACAGTAAGCCTCGGAATGGGACTGATTCTCCGGCACGACCACAGCAAAGGAAAAAGGTTATAAGATTTGGTACATGGAACGTAACTAGTCTTTATAGAACAGGTGGGGTAACATTAGCAAAAGAACTAGCTAGATATAGAATAGACATCGTGGGAATAAAAGAGGTTAGGTTAGATGGGAATGGCATATCACAAATAGGCGATTACTTACTGTATTATGGGGAAGGAAACGATGATCACCAATTAGAAACAGGATTCTTTGTACATAAAAGAATAAAATCAGCAGTGAAAAAGGTCGAATTTATCAGTGACAGGTTATCGTATTTAGTACTTAAGGGTAGATGGTGCGATATCGTAGTTATAAATGCTCACGCCCCTACAGAAGAGAGACGACCATATAAAGGATAGCTTCTA
Organism: Periplaneta americana; assembly: GCF_040183065.1. Taxonomy (NCBI): domain Eukaryota; kingdom Metazoa; phylum Arthropoda; class Insecta; order Blattodea; family Blattidae; genus Periplaneta; species Periplaneta americana. The sequence continues at coordinate 129,443,951 of NC_091121.1, forward strand.
TGAGGAATTGGAACACACTTTTGATCAGTTACCTAGATATCACATGAAAGTTTTATTGGGGGATTTCAATGCTAAAGTAGGACGGGAGGATATTTTTAAACCAACAATTGGAAAAGAGAGCCTACACTTAAGTAGTAATGACAATGGAGTTAGGTTAGTCAACTTTGCCACATTCCCCTATAAGGATATACATAAATATACGTGGACTTCTCCAGACGGAATGACACATAACCAGATAGATCACATCTTGGTAGATAAAAGAAGGCACACTAGTATACTAGACATTCGAACTTTCGGGGGGGGGGGCAGACTAATTCTGACCATTATTTGGTAAAGGAGAACTAAGAGAGAGAGACTATCAGTAGCCAAGCAAGTAGAGCAACAAGCTAATATTAGTAGATTCAATATTTTGAAATTAAAGGACGAGGAAACTAAGCAACGTCACCAGGTAGAAATTTCAAATAGCTTTGCTGCTTTAGCAAATGCTGACGAAGCTGAGGAAGAGTTACATGTTAATAGCGTGTGGGACAACATCCGAGATAATATCAAAATTGCAGCTGAACAGAGCATAGGTTATCATGAAACTAAGAAAAAAAACCATGGTTTGATGAAGATTGTTCCATTGTAGTAGATAGAAGGAAACAGGCAAAATTGAAATTCTTACAGGATCCAATTGTGGAGAATAGAGATAATTATTTCAATGAAAGACGGGAAGCAAGTCGTACACTTAGGAATAAAAAGAGAGATTACTTGAAGGAAAAACTGAATGAGGTAGAAACAAGTAGTAAGAATAAAAACATTCAAGATTTATATAAGGGTATAAAGGAATTTAAAAACGGATATCAGGCAAGGGTAAACGTGATCAAGGATGAGAATGGTGACTTACTTTCAGACTCTCATTCAATCCTAAACAGATGGAAAAAGTATTTTGGGCAACTACTAAATATACATAAACCAAATAGAAATGATCAGAACGAAATTCAAATACAAACTGCTGAGCCATTCATACCGGAACCAACACTTTCTGAAGTCTAAATTGCGATAGAAAATCTGAAAAAGTAGGGTACAAGTCTCCAGGTATTGATCAAATTCCAGCAGAATTAATACAAGAGGGTGGAAGGGCATTATCTAGCGAAATTTATCAACTTGTACTTGCAATTTGGGAATAGGAAATTGTACCAGAACAATGGAAGGAGTCCATAATCATACCTATTTTTGAGAAGGGGGACAAGACTAACTGTAGTAACTTTCGAGGAATATCACTTTTGTTGACGTCGTACAAAATTTTGTCGAATATTCTTTTGAGAAGATTAACTCCGTATGTAGATGAAATTATTGGGGATCATCAGTGTGGTTTTAGGCGTAATAGATCGACTATTGATCAGATTTTTTGTATTCGACAGATATTGGAGGAAAAAATGGGAGTATAAGGGTACAGTACATTAGTTATTCATAGATTTCAGAAAGGCGTATGACTCGGTTAAGAGAGGTTTTATATAATATTCTTATTGAATTTGGTATTCCCAAGAAACTATTTCGATTAATTAAAATGTGTCTTAGTGAAACTTACAGCAGAGTCCGTATAGGTTAGTTTCTATCTGATGCTTTTCCAATTCACTGCGGGCTAAAGCAAGGAAATGCACTATCACCTTTACTTTTTAACTTCGCTCTAGAATATGCCATTAGAAAAGTTCAGGATAATAGACAGGGTTTGGAGTTGAATGGGTTACATCAGCTTCTTGTCTATGCGGATGACATGAATATGCTAGGAGAAAATCCACAAACGATTAGGGAAAACGCGGAAATTCTAGTTGAAGCAAGTAAAGCGATAGGGTTGGAAGTAAATCCCGAAAAGACAAAGTACCTATATGATTATGTCTCGTGACCAGAATATTGTACGAAATGGAACTATAAAAATGGGAGATTTATCTTTCGAAGAGGTGGAAAAATTCAAATATCTTGGAGCAACAGTAACAAATATAAATGGCACTCGGGAGGAAATTAAACACAGAATAAATATGAGAAATGCGTGTTATTATTCGGTTGAGAAGCTTTTGTCATCTAGTATTCTGTCAAAAAATCTGAAAGAATTTATAAAACAGTTATATTACCGGTTGTTCTGTATGGTTGTGAAACTTGGACTCTCACTTTGAGAGAGGAACAGAGATTAAGGGTGTTTGAGAATAAGGTTCTTTGGAAAATATTTGGGGCTAAGAGGGATGAAGTTACAGGAGAATGGAGAACGTTACACAACGCAGAGCTGCACGCATTGTATTCTTCACTTGACATAATTATGAACATAAAATCCAGACGTTTGAGATGGGCAGGACATGTAGCACGTATGGGCTAATCCAGAAATGCTTATAGAGTGTTAGTTGGGAGGCCGAAGGGAAAAAGACCTTTGGGGAGGCCGAGACGTAGGTGGGAAGATAATATTAAAATGGATTTGAGGGAGGTGGGATATGATGGTAAAGACTGGATTAATCTTGCTCAGGATAGGGACCAATCGCGGGCTTATGTGAGGGCGGCAATGAACCTCCAGGTTCCTTAAAAGCCAGTAAGTAAGTAAGGACGGACGGAAGAAAATGAGTGCAATCATTTATGTACCTAAACTTGGAAATATTACGTTTTTGAGTTTGATAATTTTCGTTACTTTTTTATTTAATAAAAATACAGTATTAACAATGCGTGATTTTACTCACGAACTGAGCTATCCATGCGAACGTATTCATTACGCGTGTATATTACACTGTCTACAGCACATTAGCATGCATTATAGAGAGTGCATTACAATTTTAAAAATAATCAAAATCTGGATATTTAAACAAATTGCTGAAAACGGTGGCTGCTCATTTCTATAGAGGTTTCAGTTCTTTTGTGCATATTATCGCACTATAGCCTATTGTACCTAATTCCAATTTCCGGTTTCGTCCTTCGTACCAGTAACTGATGTAATAATTCTGTACCTCCTCTATAACAGAGTACCTTACGTACTGTAAATTCAGTCTTCACTTCTGCTCGATATAAATTTACTCAGACATGCTATCGACTGTCCGTCTAAGTGGTTATGTAGCGGAGTCGTAGAAAGGGGGAAATGACGTGACAGTTAATTACTTAACGAGGCCCTTTTATTTAAGTTATTTTAAACAGTTGTATAATATTACGTAGACGTCTAATTCCTAACAGAAAATATTTTCAAAACTGGGCTAGGACGGCCCAGCAGAAGCGAGTGAGGAAAATCGGGATGCGACGTAATCAAAAGGACCCACAATACCTGTTTGAAAATATGATTAAATAATGAATGGTCTTTTTTCACTGGAAAACGCGACCATATTTCTGGAACGTACTATACTCACTCACTCATTATTGTTTACTGTGACCGTAAGACGACTTTGCATATACGGCCTTAGTTCTGTGCGGAAGATGGGTGGAAGGTCACTAGTAGAAAGGGTGGGATGGAGTACATTAAAAAAACTCAGGTACAATAAAAATTGAAGTAAAAATAAAATGATGTCCCGTAGTAGCTTAACACTACAAGATAACATTTTCATATGACTCAACACGACAACAAATAATCTCCTCCTCGCCAGTTACGGTTCTAAGAAAACATCTTTCGATAGAATCAACAATTACACTAATAAATCGGAAAGACCAGCAAAAAACAGTAAAAATTCCCTGTCTCGAGAAAGCTGTTGAAAACAAAATTTAAAACCGGAAAGCACGCAACTGATGAAGCTTCAGCCCTCCTAAATTGGGTCAACTAGATTCCGCTCTGAAAAAAAATGTGAAACTATACACAACCACTACTCATCCCCCAGAGGCAATGGACAATGAAACTGATACAAACAGAGAAAAGGAACGATCAAATTCCTGCACAGAGCACGAACAGACATATCTGATGCAAATCTCTATACCTTTATGCAGAGAAAAGAAAATTATATAAAAAAACTGCTAAAAGCCAAGGGAACTAATTTCATAGAATGATTATGAGAGGAGAAAAATTTGCTCCGGTGTCGGGGATCCAACCGGGTTCTTGGTTCTATGTACCAAGTGTTCTAACCATTGAGCTACGCCGAATTTCAATCCACAGCACCGGATCGAATCCGTTTGTGGCCTGACTCCAAGTTCGACATATATGTTGACATATATTAAGTCAACTGGCATTATACAAGGAGCCCACTCAATTCGCTGCGGCTACGGGGATCGAACCCGGGTCCTTAGTTCTGCGTACCAAGTGCTCTAACCACTGAGCTATGTCGAAGTTCAATCCAAAAAATAATCTTTACGTAGATTCTTCGCCCAACAGTGTTACGAGAAAATTACAACTTTTCCCATATCTACCTCTGACCACAGCTCAGTTGTCGTGTGACTCCTCATGCACATGACGTCATTCCAAAATCGTTATCAGAGATCGGAAACAACCCTTTAGTGGGTGACCTAACCACCACGAGAGTCATACGACATAGAGCTGATAAGCGTAGCGGAAGTAAAAGCAGCCATCCTCAAGACGAAAGAAAGAAAACAACAAGACAGGATAGAATTTGTAATGAAAATCTCAAGGACACAGCAAAACATTTGACTTCCTTCTGGACTGGTCTATTCAACACATACAATCGATTTCAATATGTATAGGCCTAATATGTTATTTTGTGTTATTGTATCCATGTATTAAATTGTGTTGTTTTTATCGTAATACTGTTCATTTTTTATTGCGTAAACTGATATAAAATGTTCACCGTTTACTTACTTTCTCACTTTTCGAAATGTCCCGATTTTGAGATTTGAAAATCTGGTCACCTTACAAAAATGAACACTCCTTTTATTACATTGATCAGGTTTTAATCGTCAATTCAGAGAACAATAGTCGCATTTAGCAAATTATTTTAGATTTGAGGTATTACCGGACAACCACAAAGCAGTGGTATTTTAGGGAAACGAAATTAAAATCAGCAAATGTCCCGAGTAAGCATTAAATTTCAAGTACTCGTACTTCGTTTGTTTTACGAGGTCATAATATGAAAATTAAAAAGTCAGTAAAAATTACAAAATTCACACAACGTAATTATATGAACACTGAACAATAGTATCGTACGTAAATTAGATAAAGAAATCTTCTAGAATATATAAAGCGTCCAAAGCCCCGGGCATAAGACCGGCCTTCGTAAACTGCGTAATTGTTGATCCGTAACGTTCCGAGCACTTTTATTTGTATAACCACAGTCTAGTGTATAATATAGTCACGAAGCTCAATACGTAGGAAATATGCATTGATAGATAGTTTCTAATCACTAGGATCGCTACTATCGCCTCATCACAGACAATGCGAAATAGTACCTGCAAAGTCCAGTGTTCCTAGTACCCTCATCAACTCAAGCTTCGTGACTATAAACTAGACTGGTATAACTTTGATAAATAATAACACACATATTTAATTTCATAATGAGTATTAACCTGTGTTATAGCAATTGTTCAGACAGGTTTCCGTCTACATTTCCGCATTGCAACATCTTTTGCGGGCATAGGTTCAATTCCCGCTCGAGCTGACTGCCGGGTTGGGTTTTTTTCCGAGGTTTTCTGAACCGTAAGGCGAATATCAGGTAATCTATCTCGAATTCTCGGCCTCATCTCGCCAAATACTAGTCGTTATCACAAATCCCTCGACGCTAAATAATCTAGTAGTTGATACAGCGTTGTTAAATAGCCAAGTAAAAAAAAATCTTTCAATGATATTGTTAATCACACGCAAAAGTTGTATTACCTTAATGCTTACAATTTCTCGTATATTATATCTAAGTTCGTCTGGGGTTATTCATTTCATCTACGCTAAATAACTTAATGGCTGATACAACGTTGTTAAATAACCAACGAAAACATTTCTTATGTAATGAAAAACAATATGGTTTCAATATTTCCGGAAATATTGAAACCATATTGTTGTTTCATTATCATATGACTTATTGGAAAATCTACAAAAATGAATTCAAAATTCAAATTTAGTTCCTATGTAAGCAAGAAAGGTCTAAATATTTGTTACAGAGCACACATCCAGAGAATTAGGGCCTAATATATCAGCTTTATATTCCTTCCGAAGGGGGTCCTCTAAGGATTTTAAATATTTTTGTAACGTGATTTTCATAGATTTCCAGTGAAATATTGCCAAGCGTAACTATGTAAGTGTGGCGGAGAAGAATAGACCTAAATCATTTGAAAGCCAGGGTGAAGTTGTATTTTATATTGCAGAATTTCATATACAGTAGATAGTCTATTGACACGTCAGGCATTTTTAGCATCTAAAATTATACACATGCGCGAGCTGTGGGATTTCGTGTCGTTGGGTGAACACGACATCGATCATTCAACTAAGACAATGCACGGCATCATATTGACAACGGACAAATATAAATACTGGATGTGGGTCAGTGTAGCCAGATTGGGCGATATTTCGCCGTTTGGACTATGTAAATAGGAATTTTGCGACCTATTTTTAAGGAAAAGCGTGATTTTTGAGTGACATAATAAGATCTGTACTTTAAACATATAGTTTACTATAGACACGACTTCTTCTTTAACAACCGACAAGTCTTTGATGCCGCGACAAATTAAGCTATCAATGTTATGTTAATAGCCTATATTCGGTACATACTGTTTCTGTGTGCAGATGTTATTGTCAATATTACGTGCACGAAAATCGCCTGTAGCAACAGGCCATGACTGTTTGGCCAAACACCTGCACAGAATTGTAATATATCAGTCCCCTAACTGCCCATTGTGCAACTCAAACCAAGAAATGGATTCGGAACACCTCAAAATCTGTGCTTCAGTGGCTGAAAAATATTGGAGCGCAAGAGGTCAAATGACTTTGTCAAACGCCTGGCATTAGAAAACAACAACATATTACATGCACGTGTTTATCTAATCTAAGCATACAGAAACATGTTGCCACAATTTTGAACCGTCGGAAGACATTCTCAAGTTATTCACTTCTAAAAAGTATCTTGATTTATAAAGTGCTAATTGTGCAACTATAGGTAGAAGTAATTCCCAGTCGGAAATGCCGGAGATGACAGTATTAGAAGCAGAAGAAGGTTTGAATATAATTACTTAATCAGATGACGAGCAATACTAAAAAGAGGTAGCCTTATGCACAATATAATAATTAGGGTGGCCAATGCAACAATGTATTGGCCACTCTATCCCATTATCTCCTGGCTTAGTTCCCTCATTGATTGCCATATTGCCATATTGATGAGGTTCAAACCTGTTTTGGACAGTTGACAAAACAACAAATCTCCCCTTAATTTCAGTTTATGAATATGTAGCCTATCGTGTTATACGGTAAAGCTATATTTAAATAACTTCAAAATTGATAACACAAATGAAGGGTACACGGAAAAAACGATCAAGGTCCATCAAAAATCTAAATTGAGTTAATAATGCTATCTTATAGTGGAAAGGAAGTACTATCATGTGGTCTAGCTAATAATAAGAAATAATCGTTCTCGACATTCCACTACGTCAATTTCTATTACATGCACACATAAAATATTAAGTGCTTAAACTTTAAAATTCGTTTTTCTCGAAACTTTCTAAAATGGACCTTGATCGTTACTCCCGTGTACCCTTCAAATGTGTTTAATTAGGCATATAGACTTTTTTATTTGAAGCGTATCTTAATACAACGACTTCGCCTAACAACAGTCTGGCCACTCTGATGTGAGTTTCGAATCCATCACTGTAGTCACCAGGCAGCATTAAAAGCGCGAGTGTACACAAAAATCAGCATCCTACAATTCTTTATTTGGAAAAGACAACACTGTCTAAATACCCAAATGAAGTTAATGCGCTATTTGCTTCTAGTATTTACAGTATTTACGTTTCTATTCTATAAGAAAGCAAACTTCCTCGGCTTTAATGGTGCGTAGAAAGTTCACGTCTTTGCTTAGTTGTCATCTTGCTATTCTTCGTTTTTTCATTATTTACAGCGCATATTATTCAGTTCTAACAAACACCGTTGTATTGCCATTGAAATCTGGCTTTCATATTCAAATGTCAATCACAATAGAACGGAGAATCTTACGGTCTATATGCTAATTGACGCAAAAGTCTAACTCATATTCGATTACCTACAAGCCAGCAAAACCAGGACGCAAAAGAATCCTTCCAGAGACGTTTTCATATAGAATCGATATGTTTTCGTATATGCCTTGTGATGTTGTTTATGATCTTTGTCTGAGAGAGTAAAACGAACGATATAGAGAAGAACTGAACAATGCGCACCACAACAAGTTAAATGAAGTCCAAAAAGTCTTTGATTCTTCGAATTGGAAATAAAGTGGTAACTTATTATTCGCTGTACCAAGTGTAATTACTTGAAAGGTTTCATACCAATTTCATGAAAGGATTCTCTCTTCGACGATGAAAGTTTTTTATTACTGATTCTGTTGCCTTCTCCATTGATTCTTATTTTGAATTGTTTCCTATATTCTTATAAATTTGCTGTATAAATTACAAGGCTTCCCAGGTTGTTCGTTGAACTGACAATGTTCAAGTTGTACGGAGAATATGGCGTTCTACGAACAGTGCTGCAGGGTAGAGGCTGTAATGCCGATTAATATACCTACGGAGATAATTGCAGTTTTTATCTATTAGTTAAATGGGGCACAGTGTCAAAACGCATGCAAGACTGTTTTAAGCATACATGCTGCGTTAACCAGTTATTATATCGCAGTACCTGCGAAGATGTGCTTTACCATAATATGATAGTGCTGTTGCTTTCATATTTTTTCCATCTGATGTCGGTCTTTAAATGTTGTGCGTTGGCTACAAGATGCCCGCTATTTCCAGGGTGCGAATTGAATATATTTGATCTTGCTCTTAGAATTGTCACTTCTTTCAATCTTATCTTAGCCTTTGCAAAGCGCATGTTTAAGGCAGGCACATTCATAAGAAGTGGCAACATCGTATTACTTACAAGGGAACCGTCCCATATCATGGTACGGTACTTGAATTTAATGAAAATGCAAATTTAAGTTAATTTTCGTTTATTAAGAAACGTGGTGATAGTCGTTCTTTTCACTTTTTCCTCGTTTACGAAATATGACTTGAAAATAATTGATACTTATACCGCTTCTTGCGCGCACTCTGATCCTCATAGCTCCGGAACACCATATCACAGCTCTCACATTAATGCTCTAGTCTATTTTTTTCTCTGTCACTCATTCGTACACAGTCTAAATCCATAGTTATGCAGCTGGAAGTCTAGGAACACGACTGTACATATGCTTTCAAGAACCAAAAGGGGAATTTGGACCTAAAGTAAACAACGTGCAGACAAAGATAATTCATTTGATGTCGTGATCGATGCAAGTAGTTCCGGTAAACTGACAAAAAATCACGTGAGAAAATGGTTAGGAAATATATTTCTCCCGGATGTTAAGAAAGACACACTACTACTACTTCTGGATTCCTGGAGTGGTCAGTTAGATGACATATTTACTGACGAAGAAGTAAACAATACTTTACACGGTAAGACAATTAAAACACAATCCTTCCAAAAACTATAAGATTTGTGCAACCCTTGAATGTGTATACTTTTAGGCAATATAAAATTGTAATTCGAAGGCTAGAAGAGTATTTCAGACATAAAATTATCTGTGAAAACATTCCAGACACAATGCACCACAGGGACTTCATAATGACATCACATTATGTTGCGTATCACCAGTTTCATTCACCTGTCCTCAAAGACATGCTAATATACGCGTGGGAGAGGTGTGGATATGTGTCTGAGAAATGCGTGAGAAAGTTTGCAAATTGCAAAAAAAAAAAAAGTGTAAGGACAGAATCTGATAGAACTCGATCTTTCCAAAGCAGTGTAATAGCAAAACATACATGGAAAATATATAGCTAATTATGCAGTCAAAACTGGCCTTCAACATCAAAATCAGACATAGAACATCAAAAGAATTGCATCGAAATTTGTGTATAATATTGGTACATGCCAACGTCCCTTTCAACAATATTTCAAAGCGTTTCTTGAAAAAAGCTATTTTAGGTGAAAGTAGGAAATACTTTTCTCTTGGTGCGTTGCGAATGTAATAAATTGTAATTCGGTGTGTTGAATTGCGAAGAAATGCATTTTACGTAAGTACTGTGTATATTTTTTTTTCTTTTCTGCTCACACACAAATGATGATTATTTTATATTGCTAAAACTTGTACAGTATAATGTAAATTGAAACATGTAATGTCCACACCTGTGGAGTAACGCTCAGCGCGTCTGGCTGCGAAACCAGGTGGCCCGGGTTCGATTCCCGGTCGGGGCAAGTTACCTGGTTGAGGTTTTTTCCGGGGTTTTCCCTCAACCCATTATGAGCAAATGCTGGGTAACTTTCGGTGTTGGACCCCGGACTCATTTCACCGGCATTATCACCTTCATCTCATTCAGACGCTAAATAACCTTAGATGTTGATAAAGCGTCGTAAAATAACCTACAAAAAAAAAAAACATGTAATGTTAGGCAATTATTTTTATGCTAGAAATGCACCGTATATTATATTTGTAAACATGAACGTTATTTTATTTTGTATCCTACTGTGACTGAATGTTTACATGTTGAAGCAAGGAGTAACTACACTCTCAAACTCCCATTCCCCTCGATCTACAAAACACAGTTGTCAGTGTGTTCGTAACTTAATGTGTTTCGTTACCCTGGGCCGCAGTCTGGTTATTATAAACATCTCCTTCCTATCTTTATCTTCTAATCAATTCACTTACACTAACCAAACTTATTTCATTGTCCCTGATGACACATCCAAGGGACCTTTATGTGCTTTTTACTTTATTATTATTATTATTATTTAAAAACCTATGTTGCCACTTATCTGTTCTGTACGGTTCTGTACCCCAGTCTAAAATACATATTGTGTTTGTGACAAGTACAATTCTGACCTTTACACTCTAGCGTTAGAGGGATTTCTAATGTCAGTATTTTCTCTGGTTTCATTTAAAAACACTTTCCTTGAGAGAAAAGGGTCCGCACAGTAGAGGCTATCTTCTATTGTCTAAAATGAAAACTGGCGTCCCTATTTTCAATTGTTCTATGTAACTGGGGTAGCTGATACAGCATGATTAAACTTGCGAGCGCACAAACACAAAGACTACAGGCGACCTTGGCGATAAGCAGTCCACTTGCTGCAGACAAGTTGACAGGAGTGGTGGGAAAGCTGTGCAGCGGGCGGGCGGCGGGCGGCGGGCATCTCTTATCGCGCCGGGTGCTTCCCCTAGGTGGGCAGCTCAAGCGCGGAGTGACACAATAAACGCTGACCTCGTTGTACTGCGATTGTGATCTATATTTTGACGACGCCGTAAAAGGCAAGTCCAACTCTGGCGGAATGGATAGTGATACGAGAAGCCCTTATCATGTGACCTGATTCCTTCACTCACGGCGCGACCTGCCGTCTCATCACCCCATTCTCTCGAGCATCGTGTTCTTGAGGTGACCAGACGCCCTCTTTTCTCCTAAAAAGTGTCCTTTTAAGACTGGATTTTTATATCTGACCTCTTTCTTGTTAAATTAGCGAGATATCTTGTTATCTCCACAGTTCTTTCTTGTGTTAGTTAAACGGGTAGAGTTGCTATATGTCTATAGTGAAGCCGTAAATGACGATCTCTCCAATAAGGACAGAAAATTCAGATCCTCGCTGTAAATTTATTGCTTCTAGTCTGGGTTATTTGTTTCTTAGTCAGTATTTACTTCATGCCTTGGTAAATTAATATCACAGTTATAAGTAGGCTTCGTATTCTAGCTACCTAAAGACTGAAGTTAAAGAAACATTGGGTATATATTAGGCCGAACACAGGTAATTTAACGGATAAGGATATAAACAAACAAATCGTCGCTTCGTGTTCGTGGAGTACAGTCAACTCCCGACATTCTGAAGCTATACTAGTAAACACATGCTTGAGCCATGATGTTCATTTTCGTCGTGATCGTTGCAATGAATAGTAACGTGCATTCGTAAGTTACGGAACTTGAACATATGCGAATGTCACTTGAAATTATTTCATTTTGCAAGAAATTCTTTCAATAGCACATGACGTTATTGGTGCATGATGTAGTACAAGATATTCCTATTGTCTAATATTTTTTTCGTGTTTCATTAGGATATTGCATATGTTGCTTATCACTGAAAACCCAATAATTTTCTAGAAATTCCATAAAATATAGATTATTTAATTTATTAATTGGGTGTTGGCACTGAACATCATGGTAGGCTACACAAATCCATGCTAAACGTCGAGTTAATATCTTGATAATTTTCAGATTTTGATGATACTGGTTCTTTTGGATTACATTCAACACACATGCTGTGCCTTTTGGTATTACAGTGTCTTTCAGTGCACTGTTTATGTCACTTTTATATGTAATGTTGTCTATATTTACAGTGAAAATATTAGTTCAAATATCCTCAACTATGTCCTGCAATATTACACGCTTGAGCGTCTTACCTAAAGCATTTTACCTCTGCAATGAACCTTCAACCAACCACAAAGATGTAGTTATTTAAAAAAAACACGACTAGTAGGAGCAGTGATCGATAAGACTACTCACTATGACTGCGTCCCGATTTTGACTTTCTAGAGGAAGAGGGCAGAGGATGGGTAACTACTTTGTATATGAACGTACCTGTACCTGCGCTGTGATGTCGAATATTCTTCGAATCAGGGAACCTCATTTCAGTTTATAGGAAGCTGGAATACGGAGCCTAGTTATAAGTGACTATTAACCATCACTATTGCTATTGATACTATCGCAAACACTTACTGCCATTGTGCCACCTAATGCTACTGTTATTGCTACTACAACCATTTCTACTAAAACTATTAGTACAGCCACTGTTACTAATACTGCGACAACATTTACTAATATTGCTGTGCCAATGTTATTACTAATGCTACTACAACCACTGTTATTACTGCTGCGATAACTTGGTTACTACGTAGATTACTACTAATACACTATTTACTATTACCACGCCATTCATTAATTCATAGTTCTCTACCCAACACCAGGTCTATCACTGCAAAGCCAGAATGCTTCAATCTTTTCTATTTTCTGCCTTCCTCTTTGTCTCCGCATATGATCCATGTACCGTATCTTAACGTTGTCTATCCCCTGATATCTCCTTCTGCTCCGAACTCTTCTCCCGTTCACCATTCCTATCAGTGCATCCTTCAGTATGCAGTTTCTTCTCAGCAGTGACCCAACAAATTCCTTTTTTTCCTCCTGATCAGTTTCAGCATCATTCCTTCTTCTCCCACTCTTTCCTACACAGTTTAATTTCTTATTCTGTCTATTTCACACGCGCCATTCTTCTCCATATCCACCCCAGTGGATATCATATCATCAAATGCTTCCGGTCGCTTTTCTTCACTTCGTCGTAATGTCCATGTTTCTGCCACATAGAATGTTACACTCCACATAAAGCACTTTACTAGTCTCTTCCTTAGTTCTTTTTCCAGAGGTCCGCAGAAGATGCTCCTTTTTCTATTAAAAGTTTCCTTTGAGACTGTTATTATCCTTTTGACTTCCTGACAACATTTCGTGTTACTGTTTATAGTACACACAAGTATTTGAAGCTGTCCACGTGTTCTACTGCTTCGTTTCGAATTCATACGTTTACCTTCTTTATTTTTCTTCGAATAACCATGATCTTCGCCTGGTTATCATTTGTCTTCATCCCATACTGCTCACAGCTGTCATTTATTTCCAGTAGGATATTCCTTAGTATCGTCTTCTCTTTTGTTAACAACGCCATTTCATTAACAAATCTTAGTGCACTTTTAAATGTTGAGCTGGGTAGGTGACTTGTCGTATTCCTCTCCCAATTTCACTTCCTCCATACATTTCTTCTCCTATCCTGACTTTCACTCGTTTCATATAAAAATTACTGAACAGCCTTCTCTCTTTCCAATCCATACCAATTTTCTTCAGGATTCCCATCAGTTTATTCCAATCCACTCTGACAAATGCCTTTTCTAGGTATACAAATACTATATACACTTCTTTATTCTTCTCTAGGTATCTTTCGCCGATTGTTCGCAGCAGTCCAATTGGATCTCTTGTATCTTTTCCCTTCCTGAAGCCAAACTGTTCTTTTTCCAACTGTCCTTCCACTTAAGAATATAAACGCAGATTCAGTATACGCAGGAGATCTTCGCCGAGTGCGATATCAGAGTGATAGTCCTGAACGCGTTACATTTCTTGGCATTATTTTTCTTCGGTATTGGCAGCAACACTACATCCGTAAAATCTTCAGGCCATTCGCCTTTCTCATAGATTTCGTTGCATAATGATAGAATTCCCTTCTTGTCTTCACCCAAGCATTTCACTAATTCAATGGGAATTCCATCAACTCGTGTTGCTTTCCCATTCTTCATTTCCCTAAGAGCTAGTTCATTTTCTTCCCTTAAAATTGAAAATCCTTTTTCGTTTTCTGATACATCTGCTTCGTCTTCTATAGCTAAGACGATTCCCTGTCTCATATAACTAACTCTTCTACATATTTCATCTATCTGTTTAGTATTACGGGTTTGTTTGTTATTTCGTTTCCGATTTCGCCTTCTGTCAACCACATGGATTTCCTGTTCATATTTGTGAAGTTCAAACATTTTACTCGGGATACATTAAATCATATCTTCCTTTTCTCTTTAGATCCTAAATTTCTTTACATTCCTCTTTCATCCAGTCTTCTTTCGACATATCAGTTTCTCTTCTTAGTTCATTGTTTAGTTTCGTATAGTTTCTTCTATCTTCTTCTGGGATGATGTTTTTTTTTTCCATTTTCTCCTTTCTTCCATCTTCTCCAACATTTTTCTGTGACCCAAGATTTCTTAATTTTTACACCTTCTCTGTATCGTACTGTTTCTTCTGCTGTTATCTGTACGACTATGTAGCTTTTTAGATGAGTCCAGTACTCTCACGTGTGGGTTCTAATATAGCGGGTTTCTCTTGAAAATTTGCTTCAAATTTTCTTCTTTCTTCTTCATTCTTCAGTTTTTCCATGTTCAGTTTCTTCGTCACCGGTCTTCCTCTTATCTTCTTCAGACAGATATCTACTTCGCTAAATAGTAGGACATGATCTGGGTTAATATCCGCACGTGATAAAGTCTTTGTATTTTTTAAGAAATGTCAACATTTTTCCTGTACTTACCATCATATGGTCTATGCGGTATCTGCTTTCGTCCCTTGAGCATGTCCATGTGTATCTTCTTCGTTTATGTTGTTGGAGTAATATATTTCCAACAATCATTGCATTTCTTTCATAGAAATTCACCAAAGTTTCTCCTCTGTCATTTCTTCTTCCCAATCCATATTTTACAACTGTTCTTCTCTCAAGTAGAGGCTGAGTGTGCTAGAATCTCTATATCGGCCTACTATATAAGGTAATTCCGGGAGAGATGCCCCACGGGGAGAGTCGCCCCACCCTCATTTTCTCCTTATCTGAAAACCTCTAAGGAATTGACCTTGGGACCATTTGTTTAATTCGTATACCACCCTAGAAGGCAAGCAGTGCAATCTTTGTGACGGTTTTTTTTGTGTGAAAAATGAATAGGAAAAGGAAATGCTGTTTTTCCTAGGCTTTGTTATAATATTTATAATTTTTCAAAATTCGTAATTGGGATAATGGCTATGTATATGTTTCTTAATCCAATATATTTGACAAGTACCTGCATTGTACTCCATTCTAAAAAAAAAAATAAGTAATTGTCCATTACGGTTATCCTTAAATACATAGGGCGTACTGGTCATGCTAAAGGGAGAGATGCCCCACCTGTTTGAGGGAGAGACGCCCCATGTACTTAAGAGTGATATTACGGTACATAACTAATTATTATTAGTGTCCTTGCTGAATTTATTGGAATTTTAATTGAATTATTATATTAGAATACAATTATTGTATATTAGAGGCCAATAGTTTTAAAGGGTGACCAAAACTTGCTAGAGGATCACATATTTTCAAGAGGTGTTCAAAGTTGAAATCCATGAACATTTTAAGGAATACCGGTATTCTAAATTTGTTGGAGCGACATTTTCAATAGGTGCCCAAAGTTGACGGCCTTCAAAATTTTAAGGGATGTCCAAAGTTGTGTTTGAAAGACACATTTCACGACCAAACGTTAGTCAATGCAATCCCAGAGATTTCTTCGATCTTACTGTAACTTTTTGGGGAATTGGGAATTAATGAAGCATCACATTGTTATGGAATTATTTAGAGAACAATCAACCGACTGAAATCTAGTGGAGTCTTCAAGAAACATCCAATGGCTGCAATTCTTCCTAGAGCGAAACCTTGAGTTACCTGTCAGGCAGTCAGAAGGATCATCCATCTCTCTGAAGAGGTCAAGGAATGTCGAGACAAGCAGTATTTTGACCTACTGGAAACAACTCTATGTGAAGGCAATTTGTAGAAAAGCCACATAAAATAGAGGAAAGTGGCATCCAACTAAACAAATTTAGAAGGAAAAGTGGTTCAGAAAAAGCGATCCAAAAATGTTCAAGTCTTAACTTCAAGCGAAAAAGGTGGAAGTAATTCTGTCATAACATGTTATAATTCCGAGGGAACATTTCTTCCACCGGCAATGTTTGAGAAGAAAAATGGAAGTTTTCTGACGGATTCCTAGCAGAAACGGGGGTTTATATGAATCCAAAATCGTCCTATGTTCCATCAGAATTATTTATGAAGCGATTGAAGGAAAATTTTACTCCAAGAAAGAATCCTGGCAAGATTATCTTAATTTTGGATGAACATTCAGCACATTTACATAACATAAAATGCTAGAATGAGGATAATGAATCACAATTGTTTGCCTACCAACCTATGCAACTCAGGCACTTCAATCTCTTGATCGCTAACATTTTAAGTCTCTCAAGCATTATTTCAAGAAGAGAATCACAGCAATGGATAGCTTATAAAAAGCAAGCCTGACTATCCATCTAGAAACCTGCGTTGGTAGTAATAGAGAGGTCATTTGGATTTCGAGCCAGAGGTTTCTATCCTTTCAATCCAGATGCAGTTCCTGAGCACCTCTTCAATATTTATGATGCATCAATCAACAACACAGCTGTAAAAATTCCTTTCTGTGCCTCTTCAGGAAATCTCAAAGAAGAGAAAACTTTATCGGCTACAAGTTCTAATGATAACGGGATAAGAAGTTGTAATTTCGGCTCAAGTGTCACAATGGAAAATTCAGCGACAGCGACTCCCTTCAAATCCCTTCATGAAATAAACTATGTGCCAGCAATATCTTTTGCTGTGAAGAAAAGAAAGCGATCGGTAGAACGCGTTACAGGTGGAGATAAAAATGGAAATACCATCTTTGAAAGCCTCCTAGTTCCAAAAAGCTCAAAGTCAATTTCTTCAAAATCTAGTAGATATAGAAGACACTTTTGGAGAAAATATGAAGCGAGTGTCGTCAAATGAAACAAAGTAGATAGTTTCTACTTTGTTGAGTGCCTTGAACATTTTATCAAATGAAGGAAGTTGTTGATTGGATTCAGTGACTTTTCTTCAAGAAGTTCCATAACATGTGGGCTAAGTGCCATATGTGTGGTCGCACTGAAAAACGAGTTCAGAAAATGAACTTATTGCAAAAATAAAATAAGCAAAATTATTTAGAGTGTTATTTATCAAATTAATAGTGTTATTTGGGAATCTCTCCCCTATATGTGTGTATATTGCAGTGATATCGTATCTGATTAATTTTTATTTTACCACTTATTGTGTACGAATTATCGATTGTTTCATATTTTACATAAAACTTTAATGTATTTCACTTGCTATAACACATGAATAAAATATCTGCTTTGGTTTGTTTAATTTTTAAACGATAAAAACTTTAAGTGGGGCAACTCTCCCGGAATTACCTTACATTATATTATGTATTTATCTTAATTTGAGACTCGCCTAGTGACGAAATATGAAGTCCATAGGACGTTCCTTCGTACTGCAGAACTTGTCATTTACCCTGAGGTTAAATCCCTCTATCTTGGACATCATACTCTTTCCTATTGACAGTATTGCAAGAGCAGTGAGACGATCCTGGGATATAGTGTTCCTTAAAAACGTTTTTATGCGTTTCCGAGTAGCGAAGTGTGACAAAAATTTTTGGGTAAGCTGGGCTGAAGGCATGGTGATCTAGGCCGTGCTTTACGTCGCTAAAAGGTAAACGAAACGCGGAAACGCTCCCGTTTTTAATTGACTAAATTCTAAATTGATCTTGATGTTTGGGAAAGCTCAGCTTACCCTGCTTATCCTAAAGCTTCGCCAGGGAAAAACATCTTTCTGGCTCAGCAGTGGTCATTGGTGTTGTAACGAAAATATTTAACAACTTAGTTACTTCACAGAATGGATCCTGTAAATTGTTGGAGACTATGTATTGTAACAATTGAACAGCCGTCTATATTTGGGAAATCACATCTTCCGTATGGAACTCCAAGTTGTGTCTTAACACTCTTTTGTTCAGTATAGTATAGCTATTTACAGCAACTTCAACAGGTAGATGGCAGCAGCAGTCGGACACTTGAATTACCAAATACATTGTAAATAGTTCCGAGTTCTTCCATAAGCAAGCATTCTTTCGTTACACTTTACTTTAGCAATCTCCAAGCTGTGTCGTACTGAAGCTGACTATAGCACTTTCCCGCGTAAAAATAGCCAATCAGAGCAGTGATTTCAGCTTCGCACTTGCGCATAATTGTCTACATGCTGATGGGGAGTTTTGAGTAGCACAACGAACCCCCCTGAGGCACCAAAGAACGAAGAGCGAAGACTAAACACTCTATAACGCGTCCTGAACATAACCACGGGAAATTGTGAAATGACGATCAAATACTATGGTATTACAAATACATTATTTGAGCAAAACTTATCATTGTGCTGTAGCACTGTAGCACATAAGGACAGACCGCCCGTTCTTCTCTCTTGTCCTTCTCCTACAACTGCGTTCCAGTCGCCCATTAGTATCACCCATGCTCCCTTCTCCTTCTCAATCATCTCTTCTATCTTGTCATAGCTTTCATCCACTTCCTCGTCTGCTATGACATGTTAATTATCACTAGCACTAAGTCTATTTTCTTCCCTAGTAGTCTCACATTATCATCCGGTCATCTACATAACGCACTGAAATCACTTTATCGTTCACGCTTGGTCCCAGTAGTACACCAACAACATGACTTCCTTTGCACACACCATTTGAATAAAAAAGCTAAATTCGTCACTCACCAATTCACCACTATTTTCGTACCTCCCAATTACCTCCCAACCAAGCTCTTGGAATGCTGATTTTGTCATGTTAGTGGGGTGTGGGTGTGCAATGTCCCGTTGCAGCAGCACTTGATGCAGTCGTCCTTTTCGCTTTTCTTCAATTGCAGCCGCGAAGCGTCTGAGCTGTTGGCAATAAATGTTAGCAGATATAGTTACATTCCTGGGAAGCAACACGTAGTACACGACGCCTTTTTTATCCTACTAGATGCTTAACTTCTGTGGATGGACGCTAACTTTTGTAAGGAGTGTTGTATGTTGAAACGATGGAATCATTTTCTTGCAGTGCTTTCTCCGATGGCATTAAACTCGTAACATGACACAAATGTTTGAAGCCGCTGCCTTTGCTCGTCTATTAAACTCAAACAGAAGAATATGTCGGAAGTGTTCGTTTTTTTCATTTGACAAGTTTTTAGGCTATAAATACCACAAACTTTCTTCAAATCCGCAAAATTCAGTGTATTTACAAGCACAACACTCCAAATAATGAATTTGACAAATGAAAAACAATAGACACTCTCCTAACAATGCAGTATTTTAATGTGCAAAAACGCTATGAACTTAAGCATCAAACTAATATTTTATTAAGGAATATACTATGAAGTGCGTTCAATGAAAGTGCTGGAACTCAAATATTTTTTTCTCTACTTAACCTCTGTTTTCATACGACTTCCACACCACTGCGGATAGGGAAGGGAGTTTATTTGATAGTAGTCTACACTAGATATCCCACAAATGCTGGCCTCCCCAATTATGGGTTCAGCATGATGCAGGGCCAACTTAGAGACATTGCAGGACAATCACAAGAAAACGGACACTCAGTCCTGTGGACGGAAAGTAAATTTTTTCCATTACCTACGCCTGGAATCAAATCTCGGATTGCTTCATTGGGAAGCACACACGCTATCCACATAGCCACAGCGGCTATGCCTTTTGGTGGGTACTTGACTTGAGTCATTTACGCAAGCGTCACTCTGTAGGAGTAATGCACCATGACTGTAGATTTTTTGCCGCCATAGCATTGCCCTCGGTGCATCATGGAAGACGATCTACATAGCACCGGATGATAATTATTAGTGCAGCATTGGTGAAATGCTAGTATAGGAAACTAGAGTGCTCCGTAAAAACCTACCACAATAGTTTCATTTGGGACTACCGGGATTCGAATTCGGCTTACCAGAATGGAACGCCAACATTTTAGCCGTTCGGCTAACGGTGTTCCACTCAAAGTAATACGTGATGCAATCTATACAAAGTGTTTCAAAAGTGACGGTCAAAAATTTAAGGATGAAAATTTCACACTAATGTAAACAGAAAAGTCTCTATCAACATGGATCCGCAAATGAGTCGTTTGCGAAACAATACGAAGTTTCTTCCAATATCCGCCATTGACTTGTTTGTTAATACGCATGACTTATTTTCTTCCTTCTTCCCTCTCATAATGGTCTGAAATCTAATAGGCCTAAATGTAATAGCAGGCACAGTTCCTGTAAGAAAAAGGAACGTCAAAAGAGAAAGAGGTTGCGGAAACGAAGAACATGCGACATATACGAGTAATATGGTAAATCCAACGACAGTACACTCGAAGCTGCACGCTTGTACCAGAAGTTTTTCCCCGCAGAAGACTGTCCGACAGACACAAATCCACAACGTTACATCAACGCCCGCAGAGAACATGAGAGTTCTTCGCATGGGGTACGAAGCGGATCTTAACAGAATAGGCTGCCTGCACTAACTCGCAAACGGCTTATTTGCGTACCCATACTGACTGAGACTTTTTAAAAATTATATTAGTGTGTAATTCTCACCCTTAAATATTTATCATCACTAGAGAGCGGAATTTTAGGCCCTAAAAAGTGGCATTTTAGGCGCCTAAAATGGGCTCTTAAATTCCTTTATTTAGGGTCTATAAAATAAAAAATAGGCTTTTTTTGTTAAAAAAGTCACTAATATAAGATTCAACATTTATTTAATGCAAAATTCTAGGATTAAAAGAAACTTCCATACATTTCCCATTTTACAAGGGTACACATGCATACGCAAAATGAAGACATTCTCTCTTTAAGTTAGTCTTATTCATTCACCAATCACATTTCCATAGTTTGCTTCACAGTAGATGATCAGCACCTATTGTGGCTATTGTGTCGCTTACTGCTGTACTTAAAAATGGTAAGAAAAAAGGAAGGGGTTGTTATCTGTCTTGGAATGTTAGAAAATGCTTATTCGGGTACAACCCAGCGAGTTTGTGTTAAATTTCTGATAGACAGAGGAAGATGAAATAATAATAATAATAATAATAATAATAATAATAATAATAATAATAATAATAGTAATAATAATGTTCTGCAGGAATTCTTTTACATGCCAGTAAATCTACTGACATGAGCCTATCGCATTTCTGCACACTTAAATGCCATTGACCTGGGCTGGGATCGAATCCGCAACTTCGAGCACAGAAGGCCAGCCGCTATACCGACTACGCTACCCAGGCCGACTGAAAGTTGGAATTTTAGGATTGAGAGATTGTAAGAATGAGAAGGGGTGATCCGGAGGTACTTCTCTATTGTGTTGTTCACTGGTAGGAAGGAGTTGTTGTTATCCGTCTTGGAATATAAACGGTATAGGATGTTAAGAAAAACAGTAAACAGTTACGAAAAAGATGCAAAAATTAAAAAAAAAAAATTAAAAATAGGCACTAACGTCGAAATAGGCATTTTTAGGCACTATAAAATCCCTTTATTTATACCTATATTTCCATGAAAAATGCAAATATTAAATCTCAAGCCTGTATGTATCAAGGAAAAAATAGGTTTTTGCCTAAATTCCGCTCTCTAATCATCACTTTTGAACACTCTCAATAAGATCCCAAAATTATGGACGTAGTACAACATAGTACACTGAACAAAACCTCTTACTGAAGTTTCTTCTATCTTTCACTTCAAATTTTAATGTAATCAAATGTTATGTTTTTAGGACAGGTTAGTAGTTACTGATCAGATGGCCGATTACATCTTAATCTTAATCTTTGGCGAACAGCAACAAACGTTAAACTGCAGGAAACTTCGCAACGGAGATGTTCTGTGATGAAGTTGAAGCACTGCCTTCATGACACACCCCGTCTTTCCATAAATTAACTGCATATCACAAAGCAAGTGAAAAGGAAATCCCTTCCATCCATATCTGACATCTAATTGCGAATGACATCCTCATCCACTGACATCAGCTGTTGTAGACTTTCGATCTAGTTAGCTGTTGTTTCATGTTTGATGCTCAGGTGAGTTTTTCAACTTTAAAATATTTATCCTAAACATAAAACTTGCAAGAAAAAAATCCGGTAAACGTTTACAATTAAAACAAAATTTTAGGCTCTTTTGTCCATTGGCTTGTGCTGTACAACCTTAATAGATTTGACAGCTTATGTAATTACATTGCATATACTTATAATATGCACTAAATTTCAGTTATTAGCTGTCCTTTCATTCTCATAACTTGTTTATTTATTACAAATCCTACACAAACGCTACACAATTTTACTCCTGTCATGAATTCAACATACAGATGTCTTTCTTATTCAGTTGATATTAATTTAAATCACAGACGCCATCTTCTGAGTTTTAAATGAGATTGCCTACAGTAGATGGGATAACAGAAGAAGGAACTTGAACTTTAATCAGTTTAACATGACTGGAAACGTCTCTTTCTTGTCAGTTTATAAAACGTTGGAGAACGAGCTAATATTGCTTGTGAGAAATATTTTATAAAGCAGCAAATTGCTTGAAAATTATAGCAACGAAATGTTTCAAGCGTCTTTTCAGTCATGGTAGTAATTAATTAGAATGTTTCTCAAGATTCAATGAAGTTCTCCAACACGAAATAAATTTATATCTTGTCTATATAGGCTATCGGGTTTCTTAAACGTTTATAACTTCTTCTCATCAAAATTGGGACCTGTCTCGTCGCTTTGCCTTTCCAGATTACTTTATCTCATTTCCATGTATACCATGTTTCCAAGTTATTTCAAGTTTCTCTTTCTTCTATCGCCTATCATATACCCTTTTTAATACAATATTTAGCAACCTTCTCCAGTTCTTGTTAATACCAACTTGTAATTTCTGAGTTTTAACAGCATATTTTATCTTCAGTTTTTTTTCTAATTATGATTTTGCTCTTGGGAATTATCCTATCTTCTTCAATAATCCCTTTCGCTTAGTAGTATGTAAAATATTTCTCCTTTTAAGGGCCAAAGTTCTGATCCATAAGGAATTATTGTACTTTTAACAGTGATATTATAAATAAGTGCTAGTTTTATTTACAATATCTTTGAAAATATTATGTAATAATGCAATTTCATTCATTCATTCATTCATTCATTTTATTCCATAGATATTACATGAGCAATGAAGCTTTAAGATGCGGAACAAGTCAAAATTTTACAATATTACAATTAAAATTTTTACAGTTTTACAATTTAGTATTTTTCTACAATTTCTACAATTTTGTGCAATTTTTTTACAATATTTTGGCGAGATGTAATGAGATGAGGTGAGGTCCGAGGATTCACCAAAAGGTTACCCGGCATTTGCCTTTTGGTTGGGGAAAACCTATGAAAAACCCAACCAGGTAGTCAAATCAAAGGGGTTGATGCCGAGGACTCGCGATAGACCATCTGGCTTCAGTCCCACGTCTGTGGAAAACCTCGAAAGAAACCATTCAATGAGACCAAAGGGGGATCCAACCCAAGCCCGAACGCAGCTCCGGATCAGCAGCCCAGCGAGTCTGCCGACTGAGCTACATCGATGGCTCTACTAAAAATATACAATACATAGCTAATCAGATTATTGAATTTACAAACGCAAACATCATTCATCAGTTGAGCTATATGTATAATACAAAACAAGTAAGTTAATTAAATTTAAGGCATAAACAGTTCAATCAGTTGTGATATACAGAAATTGATAATACATATCATGCAAACTACTTTAAATTACAAACACAAACAATTTATCAATAGAGCTATACAGATTACTATTCAATTTAAAGCATATAAAATTCATCGGTCAAAACTATACAAACATAATTACAAAGTAAGCAGATTAATTCAATTTACAAGGATACTTTCATTTGTGCAATTAATATCAAGTAGATTAATTCAACTTATAATCATAAACAATTCATCAGTTGAGCTATAAAGACTACTATACAATTTACAGCATATACAATTCATCAATTCAGCTATACAGACTACTACGAGTATTCAATTTACAGTAGCTTATATACAATTCATCAGTAGAGCTATAGGGCCGTATTCATAGACATTCTTAGCGCAGGCTTTCGGTGGATGATCAGCGAACTAACGTTTTTCGTATTCATAAACCAGTGTCAGCGATATGATATGATATGATATGATATGATATGATATGATATGATATGATATATGATATGATATGAATCCTGTTTAGCACGCTCGTAACCCGGGCTAGCGAAATGTGTATGAATAGCACCCATACAGACCAGTTTTCATTTTAAAAGCATATACAATTCATCAGCCAAACTATACAAACATTTACAAATTTTCCTTTCTTATTAAGTCTTACTGTATTTAATTCTTACAAATTTCTATCTCTAATAATAATAATAATAATAATAATAATAATAATAATAATAATATTAATAATAATAATAATAATAATAATAATAATAATAATAATATTAATAATAATAATTGGATACGGACTGTAAGTTCTTGGGTTTAATTTTTAGTGTTGAAGCAATTTCTCTCATTGCGAGAATTTCCAGAACGAACCTTAACCTCCTGTCAAATTAAGTATACGATTTTCCCCGATGGTAATAAGGGTACGCAGTGTGGTGCCGACCATACCACCTTTTTATAGTGCCAAGGTCATAAAAGCATGAACCTCAGCCCTCATAGCGTGTAAAGAGTGTATTTTATCTTTGAATAATTCCTTTTCCTTTCATCAGTGCCAGCTTGAATTCAGCCATGAAGATACGTTCATATTTGAACGGCAGATTGTAGCAAAATCTTGTCACCTCCATAAGGAAAAGCTCAGTTAACACTAAGGAAGCAGCTAGCTAGAGTAGAAATTTTTAATCGTTGACGAATCGATTGAACAAATTAGTGATTTTAAGTATTTAAATTGCACAATAAGAATAGACAGTTTAAAAATTTCCGGGATTAAATTAAATAAATTTTAATATCTATGTGGCACCATTAGAAGAACTCTAAAAGGTAAAGCTAATATTAAAACTATTCTCAGATTGTAACAAGCCAGTGACAGTTACACTACTCTATAGCGCTGAATGAATTTCAACTACTTGGGCCACTTTGTGGATACGCAAAACAACAGGACATTAATGAGGAACTACAAAGATTCCAACAAATATGTGGCACTGCAAGAAGAACTCGACTGAAGTTATACACTGCAATGGCAATTCCAGTACTGATCTGAATGCTGAACACTTACAAATAAACAAATGAAAAGAATGGAAGTAGCTGAAATGCGTTTCTTATGAGCAATGACAGGATGTCGGCTCATTGATCGTAGACGAAGTGAAGATATACGACAAAAATTACAAACAGAAGATATTTCTACAATAAGGAGTTATCAGAAACAGAGTGATCTTCCTTCTTTTGCCTACAAATACTTCGAATAATGTATTTCTCCTCTTCCACGTTGCGATCATTTCTGTCGTCTTCCCAGGATAGTCAAGTTTCTTATACAATTTCGATTCTAATTACAATGTGCATACGTACTGTCATAACTCCAGTAATTTGTTTACGCTGTGTTACTTCTTACGAAGGTACATAATAATAGAAAGCGCAATGAACAAGTTTAAAGACGTATGTTCAATATGACATCCTCAGCTGTATGTTTTTTTTTTCTTTTCTTTTTATCCCCGTGCTGTAATCTGATGTGAACAAAAGAAAAGCGTGTGTGTCATGTCGGGTTAGCGTGCCGAGTTGAAGTTATCTGCGCTACGGAATCAGATCAGCATTTAGCTATTAGATGATGACCTCAGTTGACATTGAAAGTATGCCTGTAAATTTCAATATCAAACAGCGTTTCATGCTACGGACTCTTTATACCTAACGCTAATAAATTACTCCAAATATAAGGAGGAAAATTTCAGTTTCGGTGGGGGGAGGGGTGCATGTTCATCATGAAAATTACTTAAGTAACCTTTTTTGAAGAACATTTTCATGAAAACAATAAAATGTCAGTTGAAGTAAACCTAAAATATGTAGGGAATTTATACTACTGTCTGTAAAACGTCCAACACCATGAAAGAACGTAGATAGGCATGTGGAAATTATACTATTATAACGCAGGGTATGACAAGCAAGTGATTAGAATTTCAAAATGATTTTGCATCCCTGAACCCAGCAGTGCCCTCTGACCTGTAGTGGTAGACGCATAAATAGAGGACCGTTGTGGACCAAATCTAAAACTCCACAATCTGATAACACCCCGGCCTGAAGAGGGCAGATAAGGCTCTAAAACAGGCAGTATCCCTGCAACAGGGATACTATCACAGCACCACCACCCGAGCCAGACGAGCAGTGTATTACAGTCAAAAGGTAGTAAACCTTTCTCTAAGAGTTGCTATGCCTAGTCGTGCTGAAAGGGCGCAGTATAAACAGAGTTTGAACGGGGACGAATGATTGGCCTGCTTGAAGTTGGATCTTCGTATTGCGATATTGCTGCTCATGTGAGGCATTATGCTACTACAGTGATGCGAGTGTGGAAGCAGTGGACCGAAGAGAATCGGACACACCGAAAATCCGGCAGTGGATCACGATCAGTGACGACACCATGGGATGACAAACATCTCGTCCGTATGGTAGTGACGGATCGTTCAGCTTCATCACAGGTGATAGCACAACGGTGGAGCACTGTAATATTGTCTGCTTCCACTGTTCGACGACGCGACGTCGGCTTCGCAGAGGGCTGGTTGCACGCACTCCTTTGCGGCGGATTCCCTTGACCCTAGATCAGCCGTGGCGAAAATGTGACTCGCGAGCACATTGTGGCTCGCAATGATAGCTATGCATTCCTCTTGCTTCCTACCTCCCACAACTCCCACCCTCTCACTCACTGGAGTCAAACTCCGTTCCATTTGTATTTGTCTCTGACCTCTGAGTGGCGTATCGTCGCAATGTCTCTCTCGAAACCATGTACCTCTACAAAAACGAAAGTTTCAAGTAGGATGGGAGGACGCATTTTTTTGCTGCCAATGTGTTGAGAATATTAAATGTATGATTTGTTCACAAGTATTACGAGGAAAACGGTTGTACAACATAAAATGGCATTATACTACATATTACTGAAGAAACATTAAAAGGTTTAATGTTATTGTTATTATTATTATTATTATTATTATTATTATTATTATTATTATTATCATCATCATCATCATCATCATCATCATCTCTGTACGTTGATCCTTTTTCAGCAGATGTACGAATTTAAACTCATAGATTTACAACGTGATGTTAAATGAAAGCTAGATGTAAGGACGTGACAAATGTTGAACTTTTCAAATCTTTGCCAAAAAAATAAATATCCGAAGCTTCCTTCTTTCACTTGCTCTGTTGAAGCCATGTTCGCTACAACTTACGTTTGTGAAAAATGATTATTATTTATTTATTTATTATTTTCAACAATGAAAATAGTAAAAATCAAATTTAGATCACGACTGACAGACAAATACCTTCATGATCAACTACGACTGGCAGTAAGTACATAATTCCTGATTTTGAAACTCTGTCGCAGAGATATTCTGAAGACAGTTAATTTTAGGTTGTCATAATGTGTCCTATGTTTTATTGTTCATTTTTTTCTTCGTTACACGTACTAAACATTAGTTTGTAGCCTTGTACTGTATAAAATTATATTTAAGTGCTTGACGTAAGGAAAATGAAAATCCGTTAATAAGTCAGACAGTTGCTTCACTTCCCCTTCGGGTGTCCGTCTCCCTCCATAGCTGCTATGCACGTTGCAGGTTACACAGTGGCTCGGCGCACGATCACATTTTCGCCACGGCTGTCCTAGATCATCGACGTCTCAGGCTACAATGGGCTCGTGAACACACACAGTGGCGTAGAGATTGGCAACACGTGATGTTTTCGGACGAATCCCATTTCAACTTGGACTACATGATGGTCGTATACGTATTAGACGATATCGTGATCAGAGGTATCATCCAGACTGCATTGTCCAGAGTCATACTGGCCGAACGCCAGGCGTGATAGTGTGGGGTGCCATTGGGCACCGCGCAGCGGCTAGCGTGTCGTAGTTTTCCCTCTCCTCTCCTCGCGCCGCGCCCCAGTGCCCACCGAAGCTCGCCTTCCTTCCCGCGCGCCCTCCCGCAGTCGAGATCGTGAATTATCCGTGAATGATAACACCGTTCTGCATAGATTTTGTTTTTTTATTGATAAATGCGCGTTTCTGAATCATAATTTCACACTGATTACAAATATGAAATCCGTTTTCGCGTACCACTTCAGAATTTTTTACAATTCAAAATTTTATGTTTCAATATTTTTCGTAATATAGTAATATTACAGTATGTTTGTCGTTTGTTAAAAAGGCACGATTGCTTATAATTTAAACTTTATTATTTAAAATGTGACATAATATATTTTATTATATTTGTATTTGATATTTATTTAAATCTACCTACTATATCCGCCCTTGAGGGATGTACAAACTTGTATCCTTCACCTTAAAATGAACCGAGGTTAATACATCCGTTGTTTATTCTTGGAGATTATCTGTCTGTACCCAACGTTATCTGTAAACAGGAAGTTGAAATGTTTAGTGTCTCAGGTCATAAAAAAAATTACGAAGGAAATATTTACTCTTAGAGATTTCTATTAAAACTAACAATGAATCAGAGAAATGACATAGAGTCCCTGTATAATTATATATTTATTTATGGAAGTGCAATCGAGCTTATGAGGCTACAGAGTTCCTTATTGAGATAATAAACCTATCTCCTTTTAAAAGTTGTTTTAAAATTAGAGGTTCAGTTTTGTGTTGTTGGTTGTCGTGTAAAAGTGAAGTGTGTGAGTTCTCATTTTTATGCGAGAGCACAACATAATAGTGTTGTTTCATAGAAATGTCGAAATGTCGTTGTGTAAATGATCCAGATTTCTTTTGCTATATATATATATATGGGTCATATACGTTAGTAAAACAGAGACAATATAACAGCTTTTGTAAAGATTACTTATTTTCAATATTTTGGCATTAAGTTAGGAGACCAGGACAAATTCTGGTGCCCCCATAAAGTACGTCGTAGTTGTGTTGAAGAGTTGAGAAGTTGGAAAAATGGAAAAAGGAAGTCATTGCCCTTTGGTATCCCTATGATTTGTAGGGAACCTACAAATCATGGAGACGATTGTTATTTTTGTACAGTTAAAGTAGCTGCATATACTGCTAAAAACAATAAAGATATTATATCCTAACATTCCCTCTGCCATTCGGCCCGTACCTCATGGTCCTGATATTCCCGTTCCGGTACACCCTGAATCAGATACATTGCCATCTGCATCCAATAGCACTGACAGTGAATCTCCCGTGGATCATACTTATGAACCAGACAATTCTGGTGAAGATAAATGTTTTAATCAAAGTGAGCTTAATTATTTAGTGAGAGATTTAAATTTTCCTAAAGAATCAGCATAACTATTAGGTTCTAGGTTAAAGGAAAAGAAAGTATTGGCTGAAGGTACATATTTTTTATGGTACAGGCATCGTGAGAAGGAACTTATCCTTCTTTTTGCTGAAGAAGAAAATTTAGTGTATTGCCAAGACATCCTCGCCGTCTTAAAATTGTATAACATAAACTATAATTCCAAAGAGTGGAGGTTCTTCATAGATTCTTATCAGGAAAGTCTTAAAGGTGTTTTGCTTCATAATGGAAACATTGCGGACTATTGCTGGATGATAAAAAGGGACTGCCCTGAATAACATGCGAGGAGGTCAAAGAGGAGAAAATTTGAAGTGCAATATTGAGGTAAGGTTATGAAAGTGCTTATCATTATTAATTAATATTAATTAATGATTAATTAGTGGCAAATAGCAAATTGTGGTCTAGTTTTTCTCACAAAATTCTTGTTGAAAATAATTTTTATGACGTTTCACAAAGCTGTAATTTCATTTCTAGTTATTCATGAATTGTTTGAAAACCTGACGTGATGGGGGAAAATGGAGATTATTTTCGAATTCAGTACAAAAAATCCGTTTAGAATCGCCTATCAGATTGAAAACAACAGAAAATAAGTTTTGAAATGCAGAACGGTGTAATTCACGATCTCGTCTGCTACGTATTGAGAGTAGACTTAACATCAACCGATACATCGAGGACGTTGTCGTGGCAGAAGCCATATCCTTCCTTCATCGCACTCCTGACGCTATATTCCAGCAAGACAATACCCGACCACATGTTGCCAGGAATCTTCAAGCTCTCTTCAACGCACAGCACATTCAGATTCTTCGGTATCCTTCCCGTTCGCCAGACATGTCGCCTATTGAACATGCGTCAAAAACCTCCAGCAGCCAGCTGCAATGAACTGTGGACACGTATACAAGCAGCCTGGCAGGTCATTCCCCAGAAAGAGATCCAAGGCCTCTTTGATTCAATGCCACGACGTATAGCAGCTCTCATTGCAGCTCGGGGAGGTTTCACAAAATACTGATGTATTCATGTGTATACATGTGTATTGGTCTGAAATGTTAATTACTTGTGTACATAATTATTAGTAATGTGTAAAATAAATTTGATTCAGTTCTCGTGATTCCTTCATGGTGTTGCAATTTTCACAGATAGTAGTGTATTTTCTATCGAAAGTGGGGATAAGTAGGTAATGGGAAACATGCATACATTTTACTTTACATAGCAGTTGATGTTTTTACTGGGGAATACGATATAATCTCACAATCTGAAGTTTAAGATATTTTTTCTCATTAATATTAAAATAAAGCACCAGAAATAAATGCCACGTGACCCATCGCTATTTTATTGATTTCACTTTATAACACGAGTTTTTTTTTATTCTCAAAGTACGTTGACCGAATCATTCTGTCCTATAATTCTGAAGTCTATTGTGTTTGTTGACCTATAGCAGTGAGGGAAGTGGGGAAAAAACCAGAGGCGGAATGCTAATCCAAGATTTTTCTCCTCTGGCATACCTCGATTTAAAAAAAGGCATACCCCCTCTCTTACAACATAGACATACATTATGTATACAATAAATTGTTTCGTGCAGTCAGTAACGCAAATCTTTCTTAATAAAATAATTTCAAGTTGCTTCAGTTAATGTCCTTTGAGACTTATCATTTAAAATAATGTTAAAGCTTCAAAGTGCCTTACTTAATTATTAATAAAAAAAACTGTAACAAAGAAATGACACAGTCACTAAATTGGCAACAATGGGCACCACAAGCTACAGACCACAGCCTTCTATACTTGAAGTACTACCGTTGTAAACATTCCAGGGTTTGAGCTTATCAAATAAACGTGTCTAAATACACACTGAATACAGTTCCAGAAGGCTGTGGTTTAGATTTATGAAGCAAACAGATAGTAGGCCTACTCTTTGCTGTGAAGAAATGTATAAACAAATTTTTACAATCACATTTTTTTTCAGTGACGGTATGTCATTTTTCACAAACGATATGTTTTCTGGTCATAGAAACCAGTGTCAGTATTCCATACCGTCGCATACCGTCACTTCCCTTACTGCGGCTATTAGAGAAAAGAGATAAGGTGAGTTAACTTCTACTTGCGGGTGAATTTGCATTCCTTGGCATAGGGTCTCCATCTGAAATAAGCCAGACAGTGTCCCAGTTGTTACCTGATTGTAATACCAAGTCAGTTAGCCTATGTATCTAACCTTGCCTGGAACGTCCCCGGCGCACAGTGTGTAATTTAGCGAGTCTAGCCGGCCAAAAATCATTTCTCGGAAACTAATCGCTCAATTTTCATAAAATTTGGTATGTACCTTCAATTATTGAAGTGGATAAGTTTTTAATAATGAAACTGAAAATAGCAACTATTTTTACCTAAAATAAAATTAGTAATATTGTAAAAAAAATTTCAATTTGAGTGAAAAAATAAATTAATGTTGATAATGTGGAATGTGCTTAAAATTGAAATGAAAGACGAAGGAATATTGTTACATATCTTACTCATTCAGATGTCAGATGCATCCCCACGAGAATCTGTATCCTCGCTGCTAGTTTCTCCTTCAGCAACACCGAGTAATGGAGGCTCGAAGAGAACTATTGAAATCGACCGCGATTTTCTCTTTTTAAATTCTTTAAGCTGGTGATGTAAGGGACAAAGAAATAAGTAGCCTGAGTAAAATATCGGTATTTTTGTCTTTCTTGATGTTTTTCTTGCGAAGACTTCTCTGAAAAGTCTAATATAGTATTTGTTCCTCGCTTCCTAGGCTTCCTCAGATAGTTTACCAATAGGTATAATAGTGTCCTGTGACCTTCTGTCCGTGAGCCAAGAGTTTGTGAAGGGTTGTAGACATATAATACTATTTTTGTAAGCATAAATATAATTCCCTTGTCTCCCTTGCATACATGTCAAATGCCCGTTTATCAGTATTGCAAAACCGCAAGAAAAGGTTTCTAATATTATTTGCGTAGACGATTTATTAGAGTTCTATAAGATAAGATATGATAAGAATGTGATTTCAACAAGATGGGGCCACGGCACTTTATGCTCGAACAGTTCGCCATAAACTAAATGAGATGTTCGGTGTGCACTGGGTTGGACGAGGTGACCTCAGTCATGGCCTCGACGGTCACCAGACCTCATATCCCTTGATTTCTTTCTTTGGGGAACCTACATCTATAGATGACTTGAAACAAAAGATCACCCATGTTATCCAGCACATTCCACTGATAAACGCGGCAGAAGAATGTCAGGATCGAGTGAGACACTGTATTCAAGTAAATGGAGCACATTTTGAACATTTGCGGTAGGGCAATTAGAGTAATGTTTTCCATTTGTCATTTGATTTCTGTGTCACACGGTATAAAAGGATTCGATTTCAGTTTTTTTTCTACAGATGTTTTCTTTAATATTTACAATTTGTGACCCTATTCAGATTACTCCAGGCAAAACAAAGTGACATTTCTTTCTGTATACGACAGTTTAACGAATTTAAAAGTCATTTGCAGAAACTTCGTCAGAATTTTTATTCTCTCTGAAAAAAAAATGAAAGTTTTTTCTTTTGAGCAGAATTGCTCACAGAATCTCAAAAGAATTCGAATCGATTCAATTCCTGCCTAAGATAAGAAATTTTCATACAAAAGACTTCTTTTTTATGAAGTCATTGATGTCATAAATTTGAATATTTCTACAAGGTTCGCAGAAGTTCCCATACTTGAATTTCTAAGTCTCTTTGATAGTAGGCAATTTCAGAATTTGCTAAATTAGTTTCCTGAATTTACTCTAGAATGCTTAAAAGAAAATTATGGGATACATTTCGACATTTCTCTGTTGAGTGCATTTTCTGTTGTTTATTGCGACTCCAATATGGCGAAAAAAGCCGTATTTCAACTCCATGAATACGAGTATATCCGGACTCTTCAGTTAACAACAGTTTTTTTCTCAAACTTACAAATTATGCAGATTAATGCTAACAATTCCAGCGACAAATAATACAAGTGAACGGTCTTCTTCTGCGCTAAAAAAGAATAAAGAAGAATTCTGAGGAATTCTCAGACTCAAGAAAGATTGGCATCACTCGCAATGTTAAACATCGAGAAGGTACTGCTGAATGGATTAAGGAGCAGAAAAACATTTGAAGATGACGCTAGGAAAAACCGAACACTAGAGTTGACCTACAAAAATTAATGAGGGAATTTAATTTTTACTTTAGGTTTTCATATTTCTGCCTTCAGCTTCCCTAAATTTGAATACTACGCTATGCCACTGTCTTAATGCCTGCACACTTGGACAACGCTGTAATAATAAATATGATCTCTTTAAACTGTATTGCCGTTTATTTTTACATTATATTTTTTTAAATATTAAAAAGCTCGAGAATTTCATGTTAAATTAATGTCGTTTCTGTAAAGAGCTTTCAACTCTAAATTTTTACATGCTCATCCATAAATTGGGAAATCTGTATTTATCAGAGACTACTGTGAGTTGCTTCCAATCATACTTACGGGAAAGAGAACAATGTGTTGCATTCGGGAACCGAAGTTCCGACTGGCTTAACATAACATCCGGTATATCATAGGGATCGGTGCTCGGACCATTGTTGTTCACAATATATGTCAATGATATTACATCACTTGTAAGACATTGTAACTATCACTTGTAGCCTATGTTAACGACCTTCAATGCTACATCTCTTCCCACTTAGACCGAGTAAACGACGCTATAGACAAACTGAACGAGAACATTGACATGGAGAAAGAAATTCCATCATAATGTAAATCCTGGAAAGGCACAAGCAATTATATTAGGACACAAAAGGTAAATCGACACTGTAAAATAACTTGACATTTCCCCTGTCAAAGTAAGTACAGTGCATATTTCTTTCAGTTCTTTAGTATACATTCACACGGATAATAATCTCAACTGGGACATGCAAATCACAGAATCCTGCAGGAAAGTATATTCTATTATCCATGTGCTAAAGAGGATAAATGTTTATCTCCCTTCTTGTATAAAAAAGTCCCTTGTGTAGACACTTGTATTCCCCTATTTTAACTATACCGACATTTTACTAACTGACCTTTCCAGCGACAACAAAACGAAACTTCAATGTGCTCATAATTTGTGTGTACGTTTTGTAAGCAATGTTCTCAAATATGATCATATTACTCCAACCCTGGAAGCAATAGGTTGGTTTAAACTACATAAGAAAAGAAATTTACTTTCACTTCTCCTTCTCTTCGAAATCTTGAACTCTTCTATTCCTTCGTATCTGTCGTCTCGCTTCACTTACCTTTCTTCCCATTATAATCTTAACACATGCTCTCGCCATGAAATAATGCTAACAGTATCATCTCATCGCACCTCCTCATACTCATCCTCTTTCACAATAGCCCTGCCAAGACTTTGGAATTCGCTACCTGCTAGCGTCAGGGACCGTCGAAATAAAATTGAATTCAAACGCAAACTTACTAGACACTTGGTCAGTAATTGACACTCATTCAAACATGGCTTCTTGTAAATAATTATCTTATTCTATCACAAAATATTTCAATATCCGGTAACTTCATCATTACATAATTTTATTATTCTAGGTTTAATTTGTACTTCAGTAAAATATATATATCTTTGTCCTTAACTTCTACAAAAAATTGTCTAGCCTTTATTAATCAGGTAATCTTTTCGTAATTTGATTTTCATTGTAATTATAATTGTATATTTAATATTAATTGTAATAATATTTCTAATTGTATTCTTCATGTTGTAATTGTAATCCCCTGGTAGAAGGGAAGAGAAGGTCTGATGCCCTTAGCTTTACCAGGTTAAATAGGCCCTAAATATATACTAATACTATATATTATACTATACTATACCATATTTTTTAAACTCAAAACATTTAACAACCAGTTCTACGAATTGCGACAAATTTAACAAGCAGTTAGGGCGCACCGGTGCGAACCGGCTGAATGACACCACTGGAAATATGCCGTAAAGGTCAATAGTGACCACATTAGATAAACGTGCCCACCTATCTACCCGCCGTGTATAGGCTGGCCCAGGCAGTATCCAGCTACGGGCACACGCACTTTTGACCTTTCACTCTTTCTGGACGAAGATGGGAGCGTTGTGACCTCATTATCGGCCAGTCCCGCGCACACCCACGATACGGCTTCGCCCCGATAAGAAGGCAGTGATTTTTGTGACTTGCATTCTAATCAATCGGCTAAAGACGTGTGTTCGAATACCGCCTAGCGTATGAATGATTTCTCATTGTCAATACAATGGCTGTGGTGCAGGCTCTATGTCGTGCTGACGCCATGTCATGGGAGATGACAATGTTCCGATCGAGGAAATTTGAAATACGGGGTGTAGGTTCACCATTATTTTAGTGATCCTCGGAAGTAAGCGAATTACATTTGTGACGCACTTGTAAGCTGGTACAGATTCATGAGCAGAATACAGTCGTTAGAATCAGCTACTAAGATATCCCTGATCGGTGTCAGTGGCTGCTGTGTTAGCTCGCTGGCCTTTCATCCAGGCACCCAGGGTTCGATCCCCAGTCAGGTCTGGGTGGAATTTGTAGTGGACAAAACAGACGTTGCAGAGAGCTTTTCTCGGAATACTTCCGTTTCCCTCTTTCATTTCATCTGTCATCTGCAATAGTAAAAATAAACTGGGGTGATGTCTGGTATAGTACGGGTTTCTGATGCGGACTAGATGCTAACGGCTGGAAGTCATTGGGCTCGTCCCTGTATGATGGGATCTTACCTGCAGGGCCCAGGAAGGATTCAGCGTCGGATTCACGAATGCCATCCGGGCTTTCAATTGGACTTAGACAATCATCGCATACAGAACGTACAATGAACCTAAATTGCCTAAGTTTAAGGACCCATCCCGAATCGAGCCCACGTGAAATAAATCAAGTCCACGCCTGTGGAGTAACGGTTAGCGCGTCTCACCGCGAAACCAGGTGGCTCGGGTTCGATTCCCGGTCGGGGCAAGTTACCAGGTTGAGGTTTTTTTTCCGAGATTTTCTCTCAAACCAATATGAGCAAATGCTGGATAACTATCGGCGCTGCACCCCGGACTCATTTCACCGGCATTATCACCTTCATCTCATTCAGACGCTAAATAACCTGAGATGTTGATAAAGCATCGTAAAGTACTTACTTACTTACTTACTGGCTTTTAAGGAATCCGGAGCTTCATTGCCGCCCTCACATAAGCCCGCCATCGGTCCCTATCCTGAGCAAATTTAATCCAGTCTCTATCATCATATCCCACCTCCCTCAAATCCATTTTAATATTATTTTCCCATCTACATCTCGGCCTTCCCAAAGGTATTTTTTCCCTCCGGCCTCCCAACTAACACTCTATATATATATATATATATATATATATATATATATATATATATATATATTTCTGGATTCGCCTAGACATGCTACATGCCCTGCCCATCTCGAACGTCTGGATTTAATGTTCCTAATTATGTCAGGTGAAGAATACAATGCGTGCAATTCTGTGTTGTGTAACTTTCTCCATTCTCGTGTAACTTCATCCCTGTTAGCCCCAAATATTTTCCTAAGCACTTATTCTCAAACACCCTTAACCTATGTTCCTCTCTCAAAGTGAGAGTCCAAGTTTCACAACCATAAACAACAACCGGTAATATAACTGTTTTATAAATTCTAACTTTCAGATATTTTGACAGCAGACTGGATGATAAAAGTTTCTCAACCGAATAATAACAGGCATTTCCCATATTTATTCTCTGTTTAATTTCTTCCCGAGTATCATCTATATTTGTTACTGTTGCTCCCAGATATTTGAACTTCTCCAGCTCTTCGAAAGATAAATTTCCAATTTTTATATTTCCATTTCGTGCAATATTCTGGTCACGAGACATATTCATATACTTTGTCTTTTCGGGATTTACTTCCAAACCTATTTCTTTACTTGCTTCCAGTAAAATTCCCATGTTTTCCCTAATCGTTTGTGGATTTTCTCCTAACATATTCACGTCATCCGCATAGACAAGCAGCTGAAATAACCCGTTCAATTCCAAACCCTCTCTGTTATCCTGGACTTTCCTAATGAGATATTCTAGAGCAAAGTTAAAAAGTCTGACAGGAATTGACCTATACGGACATTTTCGTTCGTTTCACTGAGACATATTTTAATTAATGGAAATAGTTTCTTGGGAATACCAAAGTCAATAAGAATATTATATAAAATTTCTCTCTTAACCGAGTCATATGCCTTTTTGAAATCTATGAATAACTGATGCACTGTACCCTTATACTCCCATTTTTTCTCCATTATCTGTCGAATACAAAATATCTGATCAGTAGTTGATCTATTACGCCTAAAACTACACTGATGATCCCCAATAATTTCATCTACATATGGAGTTAATCTTCTCAAAAGAATATTGGACAAAATTTTGTACGACGTCAAGAAAAGTGATATTTCTCGAAAGTTACTACAGTTAGTCTTGTCCTCCTTAAAGATGGGTACGATTATGGACTCCTCCTATTGTTCTGGTACAATTTCCTTGTCCAAAATACCAAGTACAAGCTTATAAATTTCATTAAACAATGCGCTTCCACCCTCTTGTATTAATTCTGCTGGAATTTGATCGATACCTGGAGACTTATAATTTTTTAGATTTTCTATCGCAATTTCGACTTCAGAAATTGTGGGTTCGTGTATAAATGGCTCAGTAGTTTGTATTTCAATTTCGTCCCGATCATTTCTATTTGGCCTATGTATATTTAGTAGTTCCCCAAAATAGTTTTTCCATCTGTTCAGGATTGAATGAGAGTCTGTAAGCAAGTCACAATTCTCATCCTTGATCACGTTTACCCTTGCCTAATATCCATTCTTGAATTCCTTGATGCCCTTATATACTGTAAATCTCTAATGTTTTTATTTTTACTATTTGTTTCTACCTCATTCAGTTTTTCCTTTAAGTAATCTCTCTTTTTATTCCTAAGTGTACGATTTTCTTCCCGTCTTTTATTGAAATAATTATCTCTCTTCTCCTCAACTGGATCCTGTAAGAATTTCAATTTTGCCTGTTTCCTTCTTTCTACTACCATGCAACAATCTTCATCAAACCACGGTTTCTTTTTCTTAGTTTCATAATAACCTATGATCGTAAAATAAACTACTAAAAAAATTAATAAATCACACAAGATCTCTCTGGCAGTGAGTCGCATAACCAGATGTTTCTGTTGTGTACAGACCGATTATTTAGTCCTGACAGCTCGGCGACGCGTAGAGGGGAAGTAATAAGAATAGTGGGGAGAGCTCCGGAGTAGAGATAAGAACGAGTGGTCAGTGAAGAAATTCAGTACAGCTTAACTGTACTAGAAATACATCACTCTACTGCACTCGTGACATCCGATCGCTCTGAATGCAAGCGACTAACTAACCCGAACACCCCTTGGCGTAACGTAATGGACTCGTCTGACTCAGGCGTATATTGTCGGCGTCTGTCAGGACTAAATAATCGTACTGTAAATATGCCGGCTAATCCTTCCCCCACTTCTCTGCTCCTGCAACATCCTCACAGTTGACGCAAACACAACACGACCAACACTTTAGAGAGGCTTCAGATTATGATCGACTTATTATCAGAGCTAGTAAGTTGGTACCTAAACTGTTAAGTTGTGTGAGCTTGGACTATATGAAAGTAGCGTATTTCCCATTGTAAGTGAACCAGAACGACAAACATGTACAGCCAGGTTGTAACCAAACATGTGCTCCAATCTTCCACGGCCTTAAAAGAAGAAAATAATGAAGGAATAATATAAAAAAAAAAAACAATAATTTTCAATTGAAGGATTTGGGGGAAAAACCAGGCAGTTTCAATTCAGTACTTTTCGAGATAATGAAGAAAAACTTACCGCCAAACAATAAGCACGTACAGAAAAAGGCAGGTCCAAATGCATTATAACTGTGAATGTAATTCTTGGAACTACCTGTTTCTTTGACCAAACGATAGAGCGTATTTTTTTCCTCTGTGCATAAATAGCTCAAAAATGAAAAAAATACGAGCTGCCTGGTTTTCCCCCCAAACCCCTCAATTATAAACTTCGTAACTTCCAATCTAAAATAATTTACCTATACATATAAAAATAACATACAAAGTATACAATTATGATTCTAGCCTCATTATAACAAATAACAATGAACATTTTCATTTTATCAAAAGAAATACTCCTATATTCAGAAAAAGAAAACAATATTAGTACTCTGAAAATATTCGTTCTACATCACAAGGCGTTACTGTAGCAAATCTGAAATATCATACTTCTTACTATCATCAGGTGAACAACTACTTTGTGTATCTTGTATGTGACATATAATATTAAACCCATAATTGTTTTCAAGTAAATGTTTCATTCCTATAGTAATGGCAGCTACGAAGTTCGTATCGTAATTCTGATGTTGAACTTTGACTGTAACGCAACTGAATGCATAGCAGTACGAGTGTCAACATACGAAGAATAACCCGGGAAAAATAAATAAAATAATAATTATTTAATAACGGATGAGTTTGTTTTTATGAATCATGCATAATATTAACATTACGTAAATAATACAATAATTTGAGAACCTACAATATCAATATAAGTTAACAATATTCAAATTATCCACAACTGTACACAGCTCCACAGAATGATAGTATGCGTTGTTTATGTGAACTGCTTATCGTCTTTAGCGAGCGGGAGCAGGGCGAAGCGCGGTTGACATCTATACCAGAGACCTGCACAATGGCCCAGCCCTCGGGCTGCTTCCGCACCGCACCGCACTGGGCTTCCCAGTCTCGCACGAAACAATCTCGTGACGTCACCGCACTGGCCAGGCGGGCTTCTTGCGTAGCGGTTTTGTGCGGTGGGCTGGTATCAAGGTATCGAGCCCAAGCCTCCTCTTCTATCAGTTACTTATTAATTGAGCTTACGCGGGTTTGTGCTTGCGTGTGCGGTTCGATCAACGATCAGCTACTGTTTCAAACGTTTTTGTTTTAGTTCTTGATTTCTGTTTTTCATTATGAGTTCAAATAATGGTTCATCGCAAAGAAAATACAGTATCTGTATCGAAGATAGCAGTCTACCAGTAGACCACGGCATCTCAGCCCGAAAACCTTCCTCACAGACACCGGCACACATTCTAAAATTCTTGTTTAAAATACAGTCTCTTTAGAGAAAAAGTAGTGAAGGATAAAATCGCTGCTAGATAGATTAAAACAACAGAGTCGGGTGGAAAATAAAAAAGTACCATAGGGACAGTTTTTAAATCTGGTTCGACATCAGTGGAAAATAATTTCATTTTGCATGTTGTCTGGTATGCCGGGAACTGTATGCTCATGCCACACGCCAAGCGAAAGCACAACCAATGCGCGCAAGGAGAAAAGCAGTAGAATGCAACCAACTGGTGGGTTGATGTCAGTGCAGTGTTGAGCAGTGCGGTGAGTGCGGTGGGCTTCGAATCTAGGGCTGGGAAGCGGGCGCGTCAAGCTGTATTGCTCTTGGGTCGATCTGGCCATATTTTATTAGAGTCATCTCAGATCTCCTAAATTGAGAACTCATCCTGCCTGCTAAGACAAATGTCGGAATGAGCCCTAAAAGAAATGGACCACGGATCTACATCTTTCCCCATACAAATTTCGCCATTTTTCTCAATGAAAGCCTTCTAAATAGGAGTCTAGGCTTTCGCTTATTGCCTTCGGATTTGGGACAGTTTTACTCGAGTGTTACTCACACAGAGTCAAGGCTCGGATCCTTCCTCTTGTGAGGACTAAGGCGTCTTACTCCATGTGCAGGCTTTTAAGGAGAGATGTGCACCATTTACCTGGGAAAATTTAGTGAAATTCACTTTCTCTTATCTCAGCTACTATAAGCTAAACGAAAAAAGTTTTCATGCTTAA
This sequence comes from Periplaneta americana, assembly GCF_040183065.1. Classification (NCBI taxonomy): domain Eukaryota; kingdom Metazoa; phylum Arthropoda; class Insecta; order Blattodea; family Blattidae; genus Periplaneta; species Periplaneta americana. Next base: position 129,485,923 of record NC_091121.1, read on the forward strand.
TATATATACATTACACTTTATAAAACACTATTCAGAATATTAAAATAGCTAATAATTACCTGCAAAATAATAAATTTGCGTAATTTTTACAACCGTAAAACATTTACATAATAAATATACAATTAATTAAATATCTGCATGATTGTTTACTGGAATGTTTTGAAGACCTACATCAGCATAGTGCACCCTCGGGCTAGCGTCCCTTACCCGCGGATAAGACATTGCACTAGCGTGCATGGCTGCTGACGGGTATGCTTCCTCCCTCTTCTGCATGACGGTGCATATTCAGATACACTTCTTACCCGTTATTCATTTCAGCGAGTGCTGGCGACCACTGACCATATTCTAGGATATTTTTGCTATTCTTCAGAAAATATATTTTTTTCTTAATCGTTACCGGTACCTTCAATATTAAATTTTCTTATTAAGAAAAAAAATTCTTGAAGGAATAGGTAAAAGATCCTAGACTATATTGTTGATGTGTGTCTTTAGAATATTTATGTAAAAGAATTCTGCAGATATTTAATTAACTGTATATTTTATTTTGTAAATGGTTTACGGTTGTAAAAACAATTGAACGGTCATTTGTAAAACCACATGAGTCCACATTTTTACGAAAATGAGTTACTTTACTATAGCAAGCACTGCGGATAGACGCATCATTTCCAGTTGAAACAACATGAGTCCGATCATTACTAAGCAGTTTATAAAATATTAATATATAGAGTTCCTTTCAAAACCACATTAGTCCCGGACTCATATGGTTTTAACGAATAACGCCATGATGCACCCGTGTTGCATTTGCTACCATGCACTTCTTTGTCAAGATATTGAACAGTGAGTGTAGTTCCAAGAGTTCTGTAGAAGAAAAAATACGCAAAAAGGTGTCATTACCAGAGATGTATATAAAAGAGAGGATAAAGCATTGCAAAGAGAAGGGTCTCTCACAGAGGGAATAATATAGTTGCAAGGAAGCAAGGATATCCATGCATGTAAGTACAATACGATTATTTAATTTATGTTATCGGTATGAAGTTTTGATGCGAATATGTTACATTGTCACAAGATCTCGTTGTTAGTTCTGTCAACTAGAAGCATTTATTTGAAATTATGTAGGATTATGGTCAGAAACATGGCACAGATAATAATATTGTTATTTTTGTTGCTTTCTTGTGCAAAGAACAGTGTTCTATGAAAATACCTGTACCATAAGGAATAGACATTTTAACAAAACTGCGTAATTTGAAAGCAAAAATGAGCAAGTTTTGTACCTTCAAGAATTGTAGAAGTGCATCATGAAAAGAGGAAACGTCCTAAAAAAGAGATCCCTAAGCAAGAAACACCGTCTTTTTGGAGAGGTAATATGCAATTTATGTTATTTATTTATTGTTAACTAAAGATATGTGTGTACTCGTACATTTCAATTAAACATATGTGACAAACTGCTTTGAAAATGAATTACTCAGAAATAACTTTTTTTAAATCGACTATGATATTTTGTACTTCATTTGTAAATGAAATGAACCATTTTGAATCTTAAGTGAAAATAACAATATAAATTGATTGAAAACTGTGTAATAATGTATTTCACACTGCAACAAACAATACACTACATATTGTAACAGAATACTGGAGTTCTTATTGCTACTTGTTAAAACAAACGAGTTCAAGAACTTAAAAAATATTTTAAGATTGTATGAAATGAGATAATTAAGATACAATGCTTTTATGGTCAGTCATCCTGTAAACATTTCAGAGGTAACATAAAATCCATTAACTATAGGTAGTTTTTCTATTTTTCTTGAAACTTATTTTCTGTGACTCATGTGGTTTTACAAATGACCGATTCAATTATGAAAATTTGCTACAATTTTTACAGGTAATTATTAGCCATTTTAATATTCTGAATAGTGTTTTATAAAGTGTAATGTATGTATATTAAGCATGAAAAATGTTATACATTTAGCTTTTATAGTAGCTGAGCTATAAAAAGAATTAATTACACTAATTTTTTGTAGGCCAATGGTGGACCTCTCTTTGGTGATCCTGGCCTGTTGCTCTTCTGTCATGCTTCTCCCCTACTCATGTGGTAGTTATTAGGTTGATCCATTTTCGGCTTTCCACTTAAAGTTCCCTAATATTACTTCAGTGGAATGGCGGAACTCGGAGTGAGACAGGTGACCACACATATTCAGTTTTTCTCAGTTCCAAATTCCCTTTGAAGGACGCGTTTTCGCATATCTTTTTAATGTTTCCCTTATCATTTTCCTGCTGACATTGACATTGGCTCAAGTCTTGTGCTGTTCGTAATAAAAGAAAGAAATAAGAAAACTTCGTTTAACTGTTAGACTGAGGCCTTCGCTGATTACGATACCGCGAATACTTAAAAAAAAAAAAAAAAAAAAAAAAAAAAAAAAACACACTCCAGAAGTCAATTTCATGCACAGAAAAGCTCGACGTAACCTTAAACTTGAAATATTCAAGGCCTGGCAAACTGAACTTATGGTTAGAAGTTAAGAAAAAAAATAACTTGCACATGTCTTAACATGCGAAAATCTGAAGCAGAAGAAGAAAAAACACGCAGCGGAATGCAAAAACAAACAGCTTCTCTGACTGACTTCCTCTTCCGTCTTGCTATTAGTCCTCAGCGGGAGACATGGAGACGTACAGAGCAAGCGGTAGCATAGACAGAGAGAGAGAGAGAGAGGAGAGATGCCGGCTTATATTAAAAGTAGCAGGTCGTAGTAGTGAGACGAGAAATTATTATTGATAGAGCTCAAAAGTTGCAACGTGCCTTACTCCTTAAGTTTTGCTTACATACGAGTACATTATTGTTTTCTTTTTTAATTATCGTTACCTATTATTTGTTAAAGCGTGTCGGTATTTGAGGATGATAAAAAGAGATAACTTTCATTTTTTTGCTGGCTCTAGTAGGATACATTTTCGAAATGGTTTAAAATATCAAGCTTTTTTTGCATTATGTTTTCTTTCCATTCGATCTACGAAGATATTTCATTCCATCCCATATGTCTCTTCCATTAACGTGCATTGTCTCATCATACAAAATATAAACAAAAATTATTGTGGTGCTTGAAAAAAAAATCGATCTCGGCAGTTTTGCGAAAATAAACGTATTCATCATCCCTAATACCGGTAATTAAATACGAATAGTAGTGCTATAATAAATGTTACAAAGTGATGATACATAATGGATATAGGGCATAGGCAAAATACGGATCAAGCTGAGATTTATCGTATTCTTCCTCAAGAATGATGCTCATAGGTGGAGAGAAAATCGTTTCCTTTGGGGGGGGGGGCAAAGCAAAACCATAGAATCCCCATATAACGGGGTTATAGGAGACATCATTTACCTTCTCCCCCCGTTATAGCTTGACCATGGTACAGTATATCGGAATATGATCATTTAATAAAGGTATTTGGGGGGGCATATTTCTTACAGTATTACATCCATAAGCGCGATGTTTCAGATAGAGTTGTATAGGGTTTGAACCAGAATGCTGCATTGGAGTTAAATCGCTCGCTTGAACTCGGTCGAGTGTCGCACCCTCGAGTGAGATACGATCGGTCGTGATACGCTCGTAATAAATAGAACCACAGTACAAAGTCATCTCACCGACATGTCTTATCTTGTATAGAAGGCGACAGATAAGATACACATAAGGTTTTGCTCACATGGTAAAAATAAGGCTTTATTTTCTGCGTTTATGACAAACGTTTAATGGAACAGTCAATGGAACGTACCAAAACAGGAACATGAAGTTATAAATAAAATAGTATGAAAAACTTCGATATACAGTTATTATTGCTATTTAATAATTATTCAATATTTGATTTACCACATATATAATATGATGTTCCGCCTACTGTATATACTGCGGCAATGTAGAAACGTTTTACAAAATATTATTGATAAAGCAGTAGATTAATAACAATATTAGTACAGAGATAAAGTCACAGAAAATATAATAAAACGAATAATCATGCTGCACACCTGTTACAGACGCAAAGATTAATACACTAATTACACTAGCCTGCGAATTTCAACTTTGTGTTTGTTGCCTAAACTAAGTAATGTGATTTTGTATAATGTCGATGTGCTGAATCCGAATTTTCAATCAGTTTGCTTCTATCACGTCAGGTTTGTTTGCAAAATCACTTTAAATGTATTTTATAATTACGTGAATTTCATCACAAACTTTTTCATTTCACTTTTTTATTTCAAATTCAAAAACAATATTTAAAAGACACAACTTGCTGAAATTATGTGTATGGTTGTGTTTTTGTTTTGTTTTGTCTTGTTTACTTCACTATTGGATGTATAAATTAGCACAATATATCACACAAAAATTACACCACTTGCTTCTTAGTTGAGAAAGTCCTCCTGCTCCTCTTCCTTTTATGTTTCTCTTCAGGTATTTCACGCTTTAACATCCAACAATAATCACCAAGCATACTGATGCTCCCGCGTCCCTGGTACCTTCTTTCGAACTCCTGCAGATCCTTGTGAAATCGTTCATCTTACTCTTAACTGAAAAATCCTAGATTTTCGGCGAAATAATCTAGCTGAGAAAACAGAAAATTTTGATACTCATGTTACAACCAAATTCCTTGTATGCTTCAAGCATGTTAGCCACAATGTTTCGGTAATTAGGATCCTTGTTGCCAAGAAATTTTAAAACAACTTCACGAAACAACATCCACGCTGATTTCTCGTTTTCATCCATACTGTTTTTAAATGCTGCACCAGACATGTTTTCTTATGTCAGGACCATTAAATATATATCTTCTTTCAATCTACATGATCAACATTGCTCAAGGCCATCAAACATAAGACAAGGGAAGGAAATGTATCACAACGTCTCTGCCTGAAGTCGAACCCAGATCCTCTGAATATTTCACAACTTAACCACAGTGAAAATAAAGAAATTATCTTACTTTCACTTTACCATTGTTTCAATCTAACTTTAGTTACTGATACGTTACGTAACGATACGTTACGCCAGCATTGAAGCAGCTGTAAGAGGGGTGACTGTTTGCATCCACAGTTACTATGACAACATTTTAGTAAAGTCAATTTCCCTAACAGAACAGTAACAACGACGTAAGTGAGGACCGCAGAGAGAGTCTTAACAAACTCGAGAGGACCACATGGAGAGGGATAAACCAGAAGCTGCGGCATCTTCTAACACTATGCTCCTGGGCTTACTAAATCGCGTCATTTAGAGTCTAATTCTTTGTTAGAGCCGTGGGGAAAATTTATTATTGCATGTGCAGAAGCACTCTGGAAGTAATTAATGGTAAAAACTCAATCGCATCCCACCATGCAGACGCTTAGTCTGCTTTCCTAACCGCGGTTTTTTTAGGTGAATGGTTCGTTCCGACCGTTTTTATGCCTAGCAAAGGAAGCTTCAGTCGAAACCCCATTTGAACAGTACTATAGTATATGAAGCCAGTCGGCTGAGGCACTTTCCCGACCCTGAGTTGCGCTCGGGCGTGGGTTCGAGTCCCGCTTGGTCTGATTACCTGATTGGGTTTTTTTTCCGAAGTTTTCCCCAACCGTAAGGCGAATGTAGGAAATACATGGCGAATCGTCGGTCTCATCTCGCCAAATATCATCTCGCTATCACCAATTTCATCGAAGCTAAATAACAGAGTAGTTGACACAGTGACGTTAAATAACCAACTAAAATAAAATAAGATCAAGTAAGGCTATAATGGTACATAAAATCAATCTTTTGCTGTAATTTTTCTATCAAGGCGTGTACAAATATGAAAAACTAAATAATGTGTTACTTTAGACCAGACCACTGATGATGTCTACCGCAGCTGTAGACGAAACAGCTGGACGTACACGAGCACATTGTGGCTCGCAATGATAGCTGTACATTTATCTTGCTTCCTACCTCCCCCAAACCCCACCCTCTCACTCACTGGAGTCAAACTCCGTTCCATTTGTCTCTGACCTGCGATTGGCGTATCGTCGCAATGTCTCTCTCGAAACCATGTACCTCTACAAAAAAGAAAGCTTCAAGTAGGATGGGAGGACGCATTTTTTTGCTGCCAATATGATGAGAATATTAAATGTATGATTTGTTCGCAAGTATTACGAGGAAAACGGTTGTATAACATAAAACGGCATTACACTACATGTTACTCATGAAACATTAAAAGGTTAAGTGTTATCATCATCATCATCATCATCATCATCATCATCATCATATCTGTACGTCGATCCTTTTTCAGCAGATGTATGAATAATGCGGTTAGATCTTCAATTTTAAACGCACAGATTTACAATGTAATGTTAAATGAAAGCTACATGTAAGGACTTGACAAATGTTGAACTTTTTCAAATCTTTGCCAAAAAATAAATATCCGAAGCTTCGTTCTTTCGCTTCCTCTGTTGAAGCCATGTTCTGTGCAACTTAACGTTTGTGAAAAATTACTTTCAACAATGAAAATAGTAAAAAGCAAGTTTTGGACACGACTGACAGACAGATACCTTCGTGATCAGCTACGACTGGCAGTAAGTGACATAATTCCTGATTTTGAAACTCTGTCGCAGAGACATTCTGAAGACAGTTAATTTTAGGTTGTGATAATGTGCCCTATATTTTCTTATTCATTTCTTTCTTCGTTACACGTACTAAACATTAGTTTGTAACCTTATACTGTATAAAATTATATTTAAGTGCTTGACGTAAGGAAACTGAAAACCCGTTAATAAGTCAGATAGTTACTTCACTTCCCCTTCGGGTGTCCGCCTCCCTCCATAGGTGCTATGCACGTTGCAAGTTACACAGTGGCTCGGCACACGATTACATTTTCGCCACGGCTACTATAGAAGCTTATAATAAATTGCCAGTTGTATAGCTCGAAGGAATCAAGTATGTTTTAATTATCTTCATATTCATCATATATTTCAAGAATTCTGGTTATCCTTTTGTCTGCTTCAACATAGTTTGTTTTCCTCTTTTGGGGGGATTTGGAGGCAGTAGTTCAGTAGTTTAAGCCTTTCTCTTTGTATTGTACGTCTTAATGAATCAGTTTTCGGAACTTTCAGGTAAGTTTCGCTTCTGTTTCTCCTACTTTCCTGCTTATTATATTATAGAACTAGTAGATTCATTGGATGATACTGCAGCTTTTTTAATACGTGACACTACTTCCAAAGTCTTGCATCTGCTCCAATCAGGTCCATGGGAGTGGCCACTCGCTTTAAGGATTTCATGAGTTCCACTTGCTATAGGGCCTATACGTCTATGTATCCGCGATACTCATTCTCCTCTTTTCTCACATCTCCATTCAATTTTTCTTTCACTATCCCCTTGCTTCGCATAAAGGTACATCTTATATATCAATTTTGGTTTCTCCTTCTCTAATACCGTTGACCTTGGACGAGCCACAACACTTTACAATGTAGAATGTATTTATATACTTTTCAATTTAGAGTATTTTATTCAATTTAAGTCTTGTCGATTCCATAGAAATTTAGCCTTCTTTGATGCACTGTTGTACTTAGAATGTTATGTTTTATTTTCGCTGGCAGAGTTAAGGCCATAAAGCCTTCTCTTCCACTCAACCAGCCTTTCTTTCACTCAACTGGCCGCTACGAATTAAAATGAAACCAATTGCCCGGGACAAACTTATAAAATGTATCAATCGTCGCAGGTACGAATTGTTTTCTGGGACGAATTGTCGTAGTGACAAATTGACCGGGGCGAATTGTTGCGACACCCCTCCATAGCTCTACAGCAGTGGTTCTCGGGGTGTGTCGTGTAAAGAGGTGAGGGGGTCGCGAGATGACTTACAAAATAAAACAAGAAATGCCTTATTGACATATATTTAGTTTGTATTTATAAGCATAAGCATATACAACGTTGAACATAAAAATAAACAATGTTTCAATAGTTATAAAGAAAAAAATAACTAATGCAATAAATATTTTTTTCAGAAAGTAGCTTCTCAAATCGTGGAACCGTATTCGATAAACTACAGTGATATTTTCAAGTTCAAGAAGATTTCTTGCTTTTATTTTGATGTCAGTCATAGGCGAGAAACTTATTTTTCAAAAATACTAGGTTGCAAATTTTGTAAATAATAATAATAATAATAATAATAATAATAATAATAATAATAATAATAATAATACCTTCTTTTGCAAGCTCGAAATATTGCTGCATTCTTTTGATCTAAAACAGGTCTACGCTATACGAAAAAAAAAATCTAGTTTTAATATTTCATCAGTAAGTATATTTATTTCAATGAGTTTTTCCTTCATGTTTGTTGGAATTTCAGCCAGTTAAACATAACTGCCCAAAAATGGTGTAACTGTCGTAGTTTCTTTTTTTTCAGTTTATTCCGGAAAATGCTAAAAAAAAAACTGTTGATTAAATTTGTGCAAACTTTAATCGCATGTCAGCAAAATCAAACTCGGTATTTGTTGTATATCATATGTAGCTAAATTTTTCATGAGTTCTTTAAAAAACTGGAACTAATCAAATTTCTTTTTGTCAAGTTATATCGACCAGAAATCAAGTTTCTTTATAAAACCGTTGACTTTATTCCTAGCTATAATTATGTTAACATGTTGGCATTGCAAACTACTATTCATAGTGTTTAAGTGCTTTCCAGTTAAGGTCATAACTTTTAATGTACCGGTACAAGCAAGTAGAGAAATCGGTACATGCAAAACTATTTACCAATTCTGTTTGACTGCCTTGCTTAGGCTATATTTCGAGCTCTCGAAAAAGCTGGAAAGTCCAGAAAACAAAGATAAACAAACTGGGATACTAGGTAACACAGCAAGCACCATTTTTTACTTGCATTTAACTTACCGCAGCACCACGGAATTAAGACTCACAAATGCGTGAGAAAATCGCTGCAGTTTTGCATGATCCCTGCTCTACCTGGACAGAACACGAAAATGACCACGCTCACGAAACCCTAGCATCCATTCCCATTCTCCCATTTCTCAGTGCCAGCTATGCGGCTTGCGAAGGTTCCGAGAGAAACAAGGCAACTGGTTTATAACACTCCCCTTGGTCAGATCACTTTAAATAGCATGCTTCTTTGCATTTTGTTTTATGGTAGCATGATGGTGTGCTGAACTAGAATACCATTTTCCATATAATTATATACGTTTATAAATTACTAAAATATATTTCAGAGTGACGAAAATTGATATTTATAGTCTATTATTATTATTATTATTATTATTATTATTATTATTATTATTATTATTATTATTATTATCATTATTATTATTATTATTATATTATATTATATTATATTATATTATATTATATTATATTATATTATATTATATTATATTGTATTATATATTAAATTATTCATGGCATGTTACGGGGATACCTTTACCTTTTTACTTTTTATATATTAAATTAACGTTATCTAAAGCAAATCGTGGTTTATTTTGAACAAAACTAAACTAAATCTTGTAAAAGTACAAGAATCAGCAGAGACCGTACGGGCCAGTTTGTCTGATGCTTTTCCTATTCACTGTGGACTAAAGCAAGAAGATGCACTATTACCTTTATTTTTTAACTTTGCTCTAGGTCTAGAATATACTATTGGGAAAGTCTAGCAAAACAGGGAGGATTTGGAATTAAATTAGTTACATCAGCTGCTTGTCTATGCGGATGACGTGAATATGTTAGGAAGAAATTCACAAACGATTAGGAAAAACACGGGAATTTTACCTGAAGCAAGTAAGAAGATAGGTTTGGAAGTAATCCTCGAAAAAACAAAGTATATGAATGTCTCATAACCAGAACATAGTACGAAATAGAAATAGAAAAATTGGACATTTATCCTTTGTAAAGGTAGAAAAATTCAAGTACCTTGGAGCAACAGTAACAATTATAAATGAGACTCGGGAGGAAATCACACTCAGAATAAATATGGGAAATGCGTGTTATTATTCGTTTGAGAAGCTTTTGTCATCCAGTCCGTTCTCAAAAAAGCTGAAAGTTAGAATTTATAAAACAGTTATATTACCAGTTGTTCTGTATGGTTGCGAAACTTGGATTCTCTCTTTGAGAGGGGAACAGAGGTTAAGAGTGCTTATTAAAATATCTGGGGCTAAGAGGATGAAGTTACAGGAGAATGGAGAAAGTTACACAACACAGAACTGCACGCATTGTATTCTTCACTTAACATAATTAGGAACATTAAATCCAGACGTTTGAGATGGTCAGGGCATGTAACACGTATGAGTGAATCTAGAAATGCATATAGAATGTTAGTTGGAAGACCTGAAGAGAAAAGACCTTTGGAGAGACCAAGACGTAGATGGGAGGATAATATTTAGATTTGAGGGATGTGGGATATGATGATAGGGTCTGGATTAATCCTGCTTAGGATAGAGACCGATGGCGGGTTTATGTGAGGGCGGCAATGAACCTGTGGGTTCCTTAGAAGCCATTTGTAAGTAAGTAAGTAGTAGTAACATTAATAATAATAATAATAATAATAATAATAATAATAATAATAATAATAATTGTATTACGAAGTCTTTTGCAGTTCCAATTATTCAAGCGAGCTTTTTCTTTTCCTTCTTCTTTCCCTTTACTTTCACTCTTTCCTTTTACTTTTTTCTTTCCCTATTCCTGTCTTCTCGTTTTTATTTTTCCATCTTTCTTTCTATTTTTATTTCTTCACCACTTTCTTTTTCTTTATTTATTTTCCTTCTTTTTATATATTACTCCTCCGCTTCTTCCGCACTACATCCTTTTTACTTCTTTACTACTTTACGGCACACAGCATACGGCCAATGACGTATTGTCACGCGCTGTCGCTAGACTCTGCATTCCTCGTAAAATGAACTATGTGTATAATGCTTCGTCGAAAATTGCAAATTTAACTTCTGTGGTAGGAAATGGTGAAGTCTTATGGATTGAAAATTAATCAAGTGACATAATTATATCTGCTGGTATGTTAGTAACATGATTTGGTTGGAAAATAATTTCATTTTAGGACTGAATAGAGTAGGAGAGAGAATATGACATTTTGAATGGAAACAATAGGTTGATTTAAAACGCAATGAAGTGAAAATATGTGTGCTATCGCTCTTTCTGCGACGACAACATTCTTTTTTTATACATTTCTTCTCTTTATGCAGTGGCGGCTCGTAGTAAAATGTCCAGGTTAGGCAAAATTTACAGAATATTTCTATGTATTTCCCGCGATTCAATGAGAGCTCGCTTTCATCATGCCCCCCGAAAACTTAACTCTTGCTTACATAACAGTACTGTTACATCAATTAGCCGTCTCATAATTTGTCGGTTTTATCTAGTTTATCGTTATACTGTTGTCTTGCAACCCTTGTTGTTCAGACAACATTTCTGAAATTGGATTTAAATTCTTTTCAAGTCTCTTTAGATTTACAGAGTTACAAATATGATCCGATTCCAAGTACCTATCTTCTTTAGATGACAATAACAAACATAGCCGACAGTACAGCTTAGCTTGAACTTCACTTCCTGTTAGCCATTTATGTGTTTCATACCATACTTACTTACTTACAAATGGCTTTTAAGGAACTCGCAAGTTCCTTGCCACCCTCACATAAGCCCGCCATCTGTCCCTACACTGTGCAAGATTAATCAAGTCTTTATCATCATATCCCATCTCCCTCAATGCCATTTTAATATTATCCTCCCATCTACGTCTCGACCTCCCCAAAGGTATTTTTTCCTCCGGCCTTCCAACTAACACACTATATGCATTTCTGGATTCGCGCATACGTGCTACATGCCCTGCCCATTTCAAACGTCTGGATTTAATGTCCTTAATTATGTCAGGTGAAGAATAAAATGCTTTAAGTTCTGCGTTATGTAGCTTTCTCCATTCTCCTGTAACTTCATTCCTCTTAGCCCCAAATATTTTTCTAAGAACCTTATTCTCAAACACCCTTAACCTATGTTCCTCTCTCAAAGTGAGAGTCCAAGTTTCACAATCATACAGAACAGCCGATAATATAACTATTTGATAAATTCTAACTTTCAGATTTTTTGACAACAGATTGGATGACAAAAGCTTCTCAACCGAATAATAACAGGCATTTCCGATATTTTTTATTCTGCGTATAATTTCCTCCCGAGTATCATTTATATTTGTTACTATTGCTCCAAGATATTTTAATTTTTCCACCTCTTCCAAGGATAAATCTCCAATTTTTATATTTCCAATTCGTAGAGTGTTTCATACCATGAAGAATTAAATTTTCTTTCAACTTTAGCACTGACTTTATGAACAATAGAGCTTAATGCAGTAGTGGGTCGTCCATTGTCCAAAATACTTCTCTTTTCAATGTCATTACGACGCAAAAACGGACAACGTAACAGTTCACTTATTATATTAGTTATAATATAATATTATTGTTATCACTTACATTAACTATAAATCACCAAATATACAGAACATTAATATACAGTACGTACTTGCAAAAATCACATTTTCTAAAATACACTGTTTAAAAAAACACATCTTTTAAAAAACACTGTTTAAAAACTGTTATTGTACTCGTAACAGGCTACGTTCCAACTCGTGAAACTGTCAAACAGAAATTTCGCAAATCGTAGGTGTTCGATAATGCTCGAGGGTTCTCGTTAGGGCAGGCAGAATTCAAGCGCGCTGGCTTAAGCATTGAACGCATGCGCTAAGAAAGCATTTAGAATAGCGATCTCTTTTAATGCTTACTCCAGGGCCAGATTTGAAGTTACGTGGAAAGTCGGCTAACTTTGCTACTGCCTACCTTCAGACGCATTGTGATCTGCCCACTGTATTCTCGTCGGATAAATCGAACTGCTAGAAGTAAGCAACGTCCAACTAACCCTAAAAATATCCCATATATATATATATATATATATATATATATATATATATATATATATATATATATATATATAATTATAATTATAATTATATAAGGCTTTCCAAATGTGTTGGGGTAATTAATAAATACCCACTTTTAGGTTTTTCCAAATGTATTGGGGTAGGCTTAGCCTACCCTGCCTGCCCTGAGGAGCCGCCTCTGTCTTTATGTCACAAAGAGGTGTCATGTAGGAACTAGATAACTGGGGACTTAATATCAAAAACTTGAAGACTGGGTACACGGCTGTACATGATAATCGTGAAAGCCTGGAACTTGATGCAATGAGAGTAATAGACTATTAATCATTAACAGTGCAAAAGGTTTCAGTTTCATGGAGGCGGTCGCTCTTATTTCACTTTCAAAAACATACGGTACATACAGGGTGGAAGAGAAATAGCCTTGCAGATTTTCAGAGCGAATAACTCATGTTGTATATAACGAAAACTATAATATCATATTGGTAGAAGTTAATAGTTTTTCAGAAAAAAAAAAAGTTTTTTCTCAAATGCTTAACAACCTCTTATTCGGTAACTCTTGGCAGTATAATCGTGATTTTTGTCCATATCGATACGAAAACTAATAAAGAATAATTTATCCCTCTGGCGTATTCAATATTGTGGACGGTTTTCGCGTAAATTTAATTTTAAAAACTTCTGAATTCAAGTCATTGCGCGCGCGAGTTGGTTGCAACATAGCGCCAGAGAACAGCTCATCTAGCGAGACACACAGAGTTACCGAGTATTGACCTCTTACATCTGTATCACGAGACGTGTGTGTTATAGCGGCAGCGATATTGTCGAACTGCTGAAACTTCAAAGTTAATTTTCTAATTCATCTTGCATTTAATCACAAAACGTAATATAGGTAAGAGAAGCCCTATGGCCTTAACTCTGCCAGTATAAATAAATCAATTATTATTATTAGGTTCCCTATTCAATTCAATGTACCCTATCGTCCCTTTCAATCTGCAAAGTTATTTCACTTCCTCTCTGTATATTTTTCGTTGTGTTAATAGTGAGAAAATATCGTGAGATTGAGTGACAAAGTGCGAAATGGGGTGCTCCATATAGATATAGTCATTAATGCAAGACACATACGTTGCATCGCCTCTTTCAATAGGCCTACTTTTGACAAAGTTCCAGCAGTGCACAGTTCTGGCGACCACTCCTACACAGCGTGTAATGGCTATTCTACGTTTTGTTCGCTTCCAGTAGTAGGCCTACTCATTATCAAATTTAGTCCAAAGGAAGCAGATAGAAGTTTGTTCACCCCTACACGCCGGGTGATATTTTGTGTTGATTGTTTTATCCTGTAGAAATTAACAGAATTAATTTTCATTGACGGTCGGATAGCTCAGTTGGTAGAGCGGGGATAGGCCAGTTGCCTCCCAGGGTACTGTACGTTTTCATATGTAGGCATATTCCTTCCCGTTGAATTATGCCCGAAGATGATAACTCTATTCCCTCCCAGTCACATGTTATTTAGAAATATGAACTCTGTTGTCTCCCGTTCTATTATATAACCCTATTCCCACCCAACCTAGTCTAATACACACGTAAGCTTTACTGCTTCAAACTGCCAATTCACTATTAAGATACCGAAGGAAGAACAATGTAGAACCAAACTATGATGTCGTGTGAAAAGCCAAGATTGGAATGTATGATGGTAACATACACGTAGTATATTTTAAACGATGTAACACACGTACAAATCAGAGCGTCAAATGGGCTATGACGCCTATGTGGTAACCGCGTTTACCTCCACATTCCATCCCGATAACCTCGACGCGCAGAATTGACTTCTGTCTATTAGTCCCCATTCAGGGGGAGCACGGATTGGAACTGTCCTCGCACGCAGGCCGCTCGGGTGGGCCCATTGTATTACCCGGGATGGAAATATGTACTTGTAATTTGTTATTATTATGATATCCATCCTATCCTTTTATCATTTTGACGTTTATGGATATAGTTATCTTCCCCGTAGATGATGGATCGGCCTTTCTCTCTAACCTTATGACTAATAGAGATGATATTCTTTGCCTCTCGATCAGTACACTTCTATTTTCCCCATCTTCTTACACTTGAACAGGGGCGGCCCGTCCATAAGAACTGCGGAGCTGCAGCACTCCCTGCTTTGACAGGAAAATAAAAATAATATTTATTTTAATTTGTAGAAGAATTGTTACAGCTTTTATTGGTAAATTGCTTTATATTTCATCTGGCCGGGAATATGTACTATTATCTTATGCATAATCTTTTTGCGCGTCGACTGTATTGGAATTGACACTGCATTCAAAGTCGTCCTGGGATCTGCAGGGTGTGTCTTGCATGTTCAGGGGTTAGAGAGGTGAAGGGAAGCAGAGGGAAACTGCCGCTGTTTAAAACCCATATTTCGCTGCAGTGGCTTGCAGAGCCAGGCCACAAGGGAAGATATTTCCTCCACTCCCATACCGCTATTGTAATGCTACGTCAAATGGATTCTCTATTCCCTTGAAACTTAATGACAAAATTTTTATTTTCTCTTCACATACTTACTGTTGTAGAATCTTATCGAGTTAATATAACGAAATTAATATTCTCTTTTGTCTTATTACGTATATACCCAGCCTCCAGTAGAACCTAATATTTGCCTTAACTCAAAATGATTGCACATGTAGAATCCTTTTAATATAGCACGTAAAATACGAAAGAGACTTCTTTTCCACTTTTAGAACATTGTTGACCATCAATATATCTGAGTGTTGCTTTGGAGTGACGTCTTAGTACCGTAACTTAACCAGTGCAAATGTGCAAGCATGAATGTGTGTGAATTACAGAATATTAATTTTATTTTTCTCAACTTTCCCTTACGGAGAAGATTAATGTAATGAAGTGAAATTAAATGGTCGTCCGTTACCCGACTTAAATCTTATTCAAGCTTCATCCAGCCGAAATAGTGCATATATATAAGGAAGTATAACAATGAAATTTACGCTAAGCATTTCTGGTTACGTGGATGTGAACAAAAAAAATTCTGTATTTTGTTTTCCTTGCCTCCTTTTCTGTGGTAATTCTACAAAGACTAGGAGTGGTGTGACAGATTTAGGACATTTGCTCCTAAAAATTAAAAATCACGAATCTTCGCTGTGTCACCTAAAAAATGTTGTTTCATTGGCAATGTTAGGCAAAACTAATATTGCTGCGCAACTAAGTGAAGCGAACAGAACAAACATTCTCAAACATAATCAAGAAATGAGAAAAAATCGTGAAATTATTTTTAAAAATATTGATTTTGTGGCCAATATGAACTTCCCCTTAGGGGACATGATGAAAAAACGATTCGAAGAACCCTGTTGTATTTCGTGAGTTGCTACAGTTGGTGAGTAATCTAAACGAGCTTCTCAAAAATCATTTGGAACATGCCACTGTTTAAAGGTAGTTCTAAAACAATTCAGAATGAACTGGTAGATTGCATGTTGAGTGTCTGCCGATCTGAAATTCAGACTGAAATCGACGGTATTAGTTTTTTTTTTTTTTTTTTTTTTTTTTTTTTTTTTTTTTTTTTAAGCGATTATGGCAAATGATGCCACAGATATCTCTCACCTAAGTCAGGAAGTTTTGATTTTTCGATATGTAGTGCATTTATTTTTGTCCTATACTTATTAGTAATGATATCAAGAAGTGAAATTTGTATGTACCAAAATCTACTGCAGCTCCCCCAATCCACAAATTCACGAGCCGCCACTGCACTTGAACTATAATTCTCTTACAATAGGCCTACTCTTTAAACTAGTGCCCCCCCCAATCAATTATGAGTGATTTCACGTAGAATGGGTAATAACTTCGAAATTTTAGGAGAAATTTTTGCAGAAGATAGAATTCGTGAATCGTTTGCCATATCACGCATTTGTCAAAGTCGTCAATATTAGTAGCGGTCTTTTGCCATCTACCGTTTTTTACAATGGCGTTATATAGTACTTACCTAGACGCACAGGCAGCGCTGCTGTGCTGTACAAAATTGAACTCGTTCGCGCATCGTCATTATTGTGGCAACTTGTGGCATATAGCACGTGGGTGTGATAGTGATTTCGACTGTATCTAATGTTTATTTCATGAATATATCATAATAGTGCATTCTTGTGCGGCTTATAACTGCACAAATCGCTTCAACAAAGACTCCAGTATCACTTTTTATAGGTAAATACCAATATTTAATTGTATCTAATAGTTTAACATTGAATTAATGCAGGCAGTAAATAGCACTTCCATATTATAGATTGACTTATTCTATCAGCATGTGGCAAGACAAATAATTTAACATTAAAACTATTTCGACGAACGTATTGGTAGTAATTATTTTTAAATATTTAATTGTATCTAATAATTTAACATTGAATTAATGCAGGCAGTAAATAGCACTTCCACATTATATATTGAATTATTCTATCAGAGTGTGGCAACTATTTCGACGAACATATTGGTAATAATTATTTTAAATATGATATTTAGAGTATTATAATAATAAAAACGTGTTATTTCCAGCTTTCCCCTAAAAAAAAAAAAAAAAAAAAAAAAAAAAAAAAAAAAAAAAAAAGGCAGAACTACTGTTGCGATGGCTGTCTGTCATTAAAAGAGATAATTTTATTCCAACAAAGTATCAGATAATTTTATTCCAACAAAGTATCATAAACTGTGTTCAGAACATTTCACAGGAGGTTGCTTCTGGAAATCGCATATTAAAAAAAACTTTGAAAAATGATACAGTTCTATCTCTCTTTAACTTTCCAAAACATCTTATGAAGATAGGTTGGTTGTTTAAACAAGTTAACTTTACATAGGTCTAATTTTCATTGACTTGAACTGTATCCTTTCAAAGTATTTGATAGCATATCGTGTCTTCTTGGTAAAATATTATTTTCTAGGTCGAAAAGCCCCCCAGGAGGATTTTGAATAGCAGTATTGAATTCTCAGAACCAGATAATGTAACTTTTATCGCCAACTGTTCACACGTCCCTGATAATATTAGTTCGGAACACAATTATATGCTCAGTCCTAAGAAAAGATTGAGATTAATAGAAGAAGAATTACAGAAAATGAATGAATGGATTAGGAGTTTGAAGAAAGAAAACCTAGCTTGTAAACGAAAATGTGACAGAAATGCAATTATAATATCTGACTTAAAAGCTTGACGAAAGAACTGAAGAAAAAAACCTGATTAATGAGAATTTGCATGATATTGTAATCAACAATTTTTCAGATCTGATGCTTGATTTAATAGAGAGCTACAATATCCCCAGACAGTTTAAAAAAATTTGCTCTTACAATGCCTTTTTATTCACCGGCTGCATATCAGTACCTTAGGAAGTGTCTGAATATGTCTTTGCCGCATGTAAATACCATAAGAAAGTGGCGTAATTCAGTTGATGGAAGTCCTGGGTTCACTCCTGAAGCTTTCCTGGCATTATAGAAACGTGTATCACTTTCAAGATATCCTATTTATGCCAGTGTAACATTTGACGAAATGTCCATTAAAAAAAAAGCCGTTGAGTGGGATGGCAATTCCTTCACGGGATATGTGGATTTAAGCGATGGTATATGTCTGAGCGAAATGGAGGAAGCCAAAGAGGTACTTGTTATTATGGTAGTTGCTATAAATGCTTCCTGGAAGTTTCCAGTCGCTTACTTCTTAATCAATGGAATGTCAGCTGATGTAAAAGGCAACATAATCAGTGAGTGTATAAGCCGCTTACAAGCTATTGAAGTAAGTGTTGTATCTGTTACATGTGACGGACTGTCCAGTAACGTAGTCATGGGTAATAAATTAGGTTGAAATTTCAATACTGAGGAGCTAAATACAGCATTTAGTATCTACAAGACCATGATATACAGATTATGTTCGATACCTGTTATATGCTGAAATGAATGAGAAATTTATTTGAGGATATGAAAATTCTGAAAGATCATAACAACAGAATCATTGACTGGAAGTACATACAGGCACTTGAAGAAATTCAGAATACTGAGTCATTAGTCCTGGCCAACAAAATTGCAAAGCACCACATTCAATACAAACAACAGAAAATGAAAGTCAGATTAGCTGCACAAGTTTTAAGTTCTTCTGTTGGCAATGTATTGTTGTTTTTATGTTGTGATATAAAACGTAAAGAATTTCTGGATGCAGAAGCAACTGCAGAGTTCTATTTGTTTATTGATAAGCTCTTTGATGTTTTTAATTCAAAGAACCCACTTGCAAAGGGTTACAAGAGTGTATTTTCTAAAGCAAACAATGTATTGTTTAATTTCTTAGACTGTGCTGAACCATATTTGCTTGGCCTTAAAAATAGTGATGACAGACATATTTATCAGACTTATGAATTGATTGAGTCAGAAAAGCTGAATTATCTTGCAACATACAAGTTTAGCCAAGATCACATTGAACTTTTTTCAATATAATTAGGAGCAGACTGGGATATAACAATAACCCATCTTCCCAGCAGTTTAAGGCAGCCTACAAGAACTTATTAGTTGCTAATGAAGTGAAATGTAAACGCACAGGCAATTACACAGAAACTGGTTTCACAAAGTTATTGTGCTGGGACATAAAAAAAATTTCAGCCGATGCATGATCCCCAGTGTTATGAAAATCAGAGACGTTTGGATACTACGGAAAGTCCCACTGTAGACAGTGGCGTATACTGGTTTAAGGGCCTGGGCTACCACTGACCCTATTATTACTCAAAATATATTTTAAAGTCCCTATAATAAAATTCCTTACCTATTTATATATGAATTCCAGACGTCTTGATTGGGACGAAAATGCTTTGATGACTTCGTCATTGAAATTACAGTTGGGCCGCTTGCGAAGTTTCTGTAGAAATGACTTTTCAATTGACATCAGTGCCAAGCCGGATAAACGTTCTTGTGTATGAGTTGATCTACAGTAGGATTTTATTCTCTTCAACGCAGAAAACGTTCTTTCTACTGATGCTGACGTAGCTGGTATTGTCACAATTAATGTTGCCAATTTAAGGACTTCAGGAATAACTTGGTTCAGCTGGTTTTCATATATGGCAGATAATATTTCATGGATAGGTTTGTTCGAAAAATCAAAGACTTCTGCTGAATATATTACACTTAATTCATTTTTCAAACGTACTTGATCAAAGTGACTGTTATAGGACTGAAATAATTTGCTTAGTGCCTCATTCGGGAAGTTTTCTCTATAAGCAGAAAATTTTTGAGAATCTAGAAGATATGTGAACTGAAGCTTTCCATAATCAGAAAATCTGTCAGTAATTTCCATGTGCATACGATCTAGTATGCTGTAGTACAGCTGCCTGTATTTCAATTCATCATCTCCTTTTCTTCGCTTTAATGGTGGTTCCATTGTATTGGCTGAAGAATTTTCATTTTCAATATTACTCCATATGGACGGAAACCCACTACGTCTGAACTCGAATATAGTATTTTTTAACTTTGATACCTCTTGCAAGCAGTATGCTATGTCTAGACTTTTTGTCTGAAGAATGTTGTAGAGCACATCTGTATGTGCGAACACTCTAGCATAGACTTCAAGAAGAAATATATTCTGAAACTGTGTGAAAAAAATACAAATATCATTGAGCCTGCACAATTACATCATCAACCCAGTTTTCTTCAGAGTCATTACAAATGATATTTTCAAAGAAAGCAGTCAGTTGTTCTCTGTATTCCTTTACTGTATTTACAAGCCGAGATGTAAAATTGCATCTAGTTGGTGCTACTTTTGGGAGTTTCTTTTTCATAAATTCTTGAGTTTTTCTGATCTTTTAGGAGATGATGAGAAAAATGCAGCTAAACCCGACAGTGTTTTGAAAAAAAATGCGGCATTCTGGAATGGATGAAGTAGTTTGTTGCAAAACTAAATTGAGAACATGGCTGTAACAATGGACAAATAGTGCTTGAGGATACTTTCCTTGAACTTTTGTTTTTAAGCCATTAATATTTCCCGCCATAACTGAAGCACCATCGTATGTCTGTGCAATTAACTTATTGCCGACATTGTATTCTGCTATAACACCTTCCACATGCTGAAACCAAGCAGCAGCAGTTTTGTCCGAACTGATATTTTTGTGAATCCTATAAACCGTTCTTGAACATTGGCAGTACTATCGACGTATCTTGGCATTTGACTCTGATTAGAGCAGTCACTTGTTTCATCAACAACAATGGCCGCAAAAGGTGCTTCTTCTATTTCAGATTTTATGTTCTTTATCATAACCCCACTTATAGCAAATATTAAGTCATTATGAATTGCGGGAGAAGTACCACGAAATACTGTTGAACTCTCAAGATGATTGGCCAGTAAATGGTCAAATTCACTTAAGGAACTTAAATATTCAATATAATTTCCTCTATTGTCTGATTCCACACTCTCATTATGATCCCGAAAAGCCAATTCTTGTTTTCCTAGAAAGCAGACTGCGTTAATAAGACGCAGTAAAATCTCCCGATTTTTTTTTCCGCAGGAGCATTGTGTTAGTTGATATGTAGAGCTTTTTGCTTATCTAGCTGTAAATCAATTCTTGTCTTCCCAAAGTTTGCAAAGTTCATGCTACTACAAATATGAGCTTTTGATTTGTCGTGTTTTAGGACTGCCGTTCGAAGGGAGTTGATATTAGAAAACCCTCTTTTGACCACACATTAGTTTCGCGGCTAAATAATAAACATGGCCAGCAAAATAGTTTAGACAGTTTAGAACTACCACACAACCAATTCCACTTACTATATGATGTTGAAGTGAAATGGCGTGTGTACTCACGCTGTTTTTCTTTTACGTCCATGGACAAATTTAACTCAGGAGTTGGTCTTTCCATTTTCACAATTTCAACTTCCTCGTTGTATGTACGACGGTTAAAAGGCACTTTTAATAAACCTTCTATTACACAGTCATTTTCAACACAAACCTCTCCAGAAACTTGTTCTGCCATATTTTTCACAATATCACTTAATTGGGAAATTAAAAACTTAATAATTCACAATTAATATAACTCTTAGACACTCGAACAAATCACAAATTTAAAATATTGCACTGCAAGAACACAATCACATTCATGAGCTAGCGTGCTAAGCGTATTGTTACTTCGCACCTGCGAAGAAACCGATCACGAGAGCGGCAACTCACCCGCCTACACTGCACGATGGAAACAGAAGGGTGAGGGGGGATGGGCAGTTGTGCGACAGAACAGCGTTAGCGGAACGGTCACAGGCTACCCCTCGTAGCAGCGGTTTCTCCAGTGATGCCGCCTTGACAACTTGTTTCTTTTCGAGAGCAGAGAGCGCATATAAATCTAACGATTACCTTAATTTTAATTACTGTGGTAAAACTAATAATACAAAATTATTACATTATGTTATATTATAAACTTTTTCTTTTGTAATTTCCTTGGGCTACCGCCGGTAGCCCCGGTAGTCCGCAAAATACGCCCCTGACTGTAGATGATGTATATAGTCCACTTTTCTTTTCATCTCGTCAAGTATCTGAATATTCAGAAAATATGATAGGCCTAGTTTATATTGCAGGGTTTGTTGTGAAACAAATGAGTAAAAAGATTCTCTGTGACAAATGTGAAGAATCTCTCTATGGAGACAACTCCGGCAGTAATTTGATATTTTTGCTGAGAAAAAAATAATGGAGCTCTTGTCATTCCATCTGATGATATAGTAAGAATATGTAGGCTCTGTGAATTTACAATTATACTGTTGCTAAAGCAGAACAATGGTGTACCACCCAAAGGCCCAGTATCTTGTATTGTAAGAAAGGAGGTAATGAAATACCTCAATCTGTCCAACATGTTTCTGCATCTGCATGACCATGCATTAAAAAACGAGTTTCCAGAAAATCATATCCTGAGAATAGCTAAGTTGACCATTGACATGTACCGGTACATCAAGATTAGATGTCACCATGCTGCGAAGAGCTATAAAGAGAGCCTGCACAAGAAAGTTGTTAAACAGCATTTAACATAAATCCATCTTGTTTATGAATCAGTAGGTAAGATATTTTTTTTCTGATTTAAGTAATAATAATAATAATAATAATAATAATAATAATAATAATAATAATAAATTATTATTATTGGAATTCGAATTTAATTTATTCTGAAGTAAAGTTGAGTGAATTGATTAGCTGTACTCGACAGAATGCACTTTCGACTTTTTTTTCGAAGATAAACAGTAATCCAGTAATTTTCTTCACAGAACATTGACTCCTGTCAGTTTTTGCTGTCACTTTGTTCGTCACATTAACGCTTGTACAGTATTTAATATAAGAATATCAAGAGGATTGCTAGATTCGGCAAAAATAATATAATTACAGATTATGTACTGTATTTCATTTCAACTGCAGCAGGTAGGCCTTCGTATGAAACTTTATAAATGCAATGCAATCCAGTTGTATTGGTTTTATCAATCGTTTTGTGTAGTTATTAATTATTTTAATATAGTAAGGATACAATAATTTGACAGCTTATTATATTGTTGCGTATTATTAGGGGTCCGAATACTTGTATATGTGACATTTATGTAGCTATAAACTTATTGTCTGCTAGCTTAAGCTGTCACAGTGATGGCGGCGCGCGCAACGTTCTATTTGGCCAGTCCTATACGGTCTGCGCAGCTATCGGTGTAGGGCCTTTGTTTTTTACCTCAGCTACAGGTCAATTTCTTCTAAGCAACTGAGCACACTTTTTTTTAGTGTTGTTGCTCCTCCTCCGTCTACCCCAGCCCATTGCTTGACTCACCCCTGCAGAGGACCACCACCATAAAGGCTAGCCTGCTAACTTCTTCTTTCCTCACAAGTGCCAAAAAGATCTGCGACACTTATATCCGGTTAGATATGAAATCTCTGCTATGTGTGCAGGACATTAGGGCCCGATGGCATAAAACTTGAGATATCTATTACATAGCTATCCATTTTATAACTTTTTCTTTCTAGTGGATAAACACACTTCCGTTTCTGAAAGCAAATCTACAGATGAAATAACAATGCATTGGATAAGAAGTTACTTCCGCTGCTAATAGACGTTGACACATCTATTTGCATGGTTGTACCATGGTTTAATATCAATGGTTAGATTCTCTCTGATCACGTGGTCAGGGGCATTACATATTACTATTTGACGAAATGTAAAATAAGAGTAGCCTATTGCTACCGATATTAATTACACAATAGCTGCTAAACGTGGAAGGAATTTCGACGATTTTGAAAAGAACTTCCTGATTGAATTAATCGCCGATTACAAGCACATAATGGAAAATAAAAAGACCTATTCTGTAACCGTAAGAACAAAAAAACAAAGCATGGGAGGAGATCACTATTAAATACAATGCGTCTTGTCGTACAGGGCCGCGCTCTTCAAAGCAGCTTCATGCTCTGTACAATTGCATGGATAAAGCAGCTACAAAAGGTTTAAACAGAGACAAGGTAAGAATAATTTTGAACATGCAATGCCCAGTCGAAAATGGTGAGTGTGTTTCTCTTATGACAACTCATACATAATATTCGTTTCTGTTTAATTGCAGATGGGAAGGTACAAAACTGGTGGTGGCGTAGGCCTATTCATTTCTAACCTGAGTGAGATGAGTTCAAAGATAATAAACTTGCTTCAACCTCAGTTTGAACCACTATAAACGATATATGATTCAAATGCACAATACTTTGGTCGTGGTAAGTCACTGTAAATATATGTAGGAAATCGGTACTAAATATATGAACATCCCAGTAATTTTACTTGTTTAAGTTTTATGTTATTACGTTTAAGTTTAATTTTCATTGTGATTGGGCCTTAAATTTCAATGCTTTTTTATTTTTAGACGTTGTGCTATACGAAGTAGAGGTGGATTCAGCCGACTATTCAGGAATATCTGGCGCACAAGACAATCAAGTAGGCCTGTGTGTATTAGAAGATGCAGCGCTTCATATTTTGCACTCACAACCAGAAAAAAATGCAGTACCTTAACTTTCAGCAGCCTGTACGTACACAATCAACAGTATCATCAGTTCCTCATCTTACAACTATCTCAACACAAACAGCACTAGACACAATACCATACCCTTCAAAAGGCAACACAGCCTCATCATACAGCTGGAACATCACAACAGAAAGGTGCTGTAAGAAAGTGCATCAACAAAAACAGTACGAGCGAAATAAAACTGAAAAAAGCAGAAGAAGACATATGTTTAATGCAGAAAGAACATAAGATAAAATTACAACATAATTATGGAAATGGAACATAAAGTAAAAATGCAATTAATTGAGTATGAAACTGAATTTTAAAAAAACTGAAGATGGAATATAAGAAAGCTGAATATAAAGCAAAATGATTCGGATTAGGCTGTATTTTGTAATTTGTGTCCAATTATATTATAGATATTAACTGAAAAATATGTTAATTATTTCCATTCGTACTGCATTCCCTTCAGCATCATTGTTATGAACAGCATGGTCATAATCCACGTCAGGTAAGTTAATTGTTCATGTAACTCATCAGGTAGGTCATCTCTCTCCGCCATGTTATGTAATAGAGCTGTTGCTACTATTAAACTCCTGTAGTTTGCAATTTTATTCTCATCCCTAAAGACAAGCAAGGGAACCTCTTCTTCCATATTCCAATTGTTCTTTCCACATAATTTCTCGTCCGTGTGTGAGCTGTATTGTAGGCCTAACTGATTTCAGCCGCTGTTCCTGGATCAATATCTATAGGTGTCATAAGATACCTTCGGAAAGGATAGGCACTATCACCAAGAATATAACTGCTAATTATATCTCCTGTCTATAAACGGGCATGAAGATGTGAAGAATCGAAAACAGTACCGGTAGTGTCATGAGTTGAGCCTTGCCACCGGGAAACAATGTCACATACTTCTAGCTTTGCATTACATACCACTTGCACATTCAAAGAAAACCATTATTTTCTGTTTCTGTACACTTCGGCATTCTCTCCACCAGGAGACTGAAATCGCACATGAGTACCATCCACACATCTGACCACACCAGGAAACCCCGCAATATTAAGAAATTGTGTTTTAGTGTTAGTCACCTCTGCATCAGTTTCTGGAATTTCAACATAATTGGGTCGAAGAGAGCGATGTAATGTGTCACTTTCTTAATGATCCTGCTATATGTAGATTTATTAACATTTAAACTGTCCCCAATCACAATCTGAAAACTGCCACACGCATAGAAACGAAGACATAGCAGATGGTTCATTCCTGATATCGCCATATTTCTTCTTGTTCTTGTTCTTGGTTCCAGATGTGGGCCGATTTCATGAAGGAAATTCATTAAAAGTTCTTTCGATAACCGGAATGGTTTCTTCAATTCCTCGTCGTCATATATATCAAGAGAGTTATTTCCGTCACGACATTGTCGCTGTCGGATCGGCATTAACATTTCTTCTTCTGACGAGAAAGATGATGATGATGATGATGATGAGGATGAAATGTTCATTTTGCTATTAATACAATATTTACTAGTAATTTGTAACATTTAGGCTACGCTTTCGCCATATTGTATAACTTATTCAGTGGATAAAGAGTTATTACTTCATTTTTCAAGAGATGTTATTCTGAGCTTTATACACTGGATAAACGCCATCTCACATTTCGGCAACACTTATCCATTGGATAAAGCTACGTAATATCCTAGATCATATATACTAACAGATAGCTCTTTTATATAGGCTTTAGGGTTTGCAGTCGAGGCCGGCTTGATGTAGTTCAATAATCGTCAACAGATGGCACAATGACCAACACCATCACGAGACACGAACTCTGAACCGGTCTGGTCGGTCTAAATCGATTATTTCTTGCTTACGAGATATTCTCATAAGCAACGGTATGTACTGTCGACAATTGATGACCATGGATAAATATTATTGGCCTATATGACCTAGGCAAGTTCGGAACGAGGGAGTTATAATTATAGTTGTCACGTGGGCGAAGCGGAGAGATAAGATAAAGTACGCCTTTGTATTGAATAGAATACAATGCAGAGTCTCGCGCAAAGCCAATCTACCTAGAATTTTTAGACCATGTTATAAAGTTATCGGTGGGCTAAATTATGATTCGTTATCTCTTCTGTTTTTATATATTTGTCGTGAATATTATTTATATTATCAACTGAGTGTATAACATAATTTATCCGTTAATTGATATTTCACTAATGATAAATCCAAAGAACAATGGGAAATAAGGGACTAAACACTGAAAAATAAATAAAATAAGAGAATTTGACGTTCATAATTATAATGTTGTCGGAGTTTTGTTATACTTTACTTTGAATTATTTTAATTTGCACCACAAAAACTTATGAAAATTAATGTTAACATTACCTATTTAGTTATGATAGTAGTATATTGGAAAATTTGTGCATATAGCCTGATTACAATATATAAGTAATCCTATCCTAACCTAACCAATGGTAGTCTTGTTTATTTCAGACATGTTCGTATAATTATACAAAAACAAGAATAATCTAGTTTGCAGCCTGTGATATTGTCTCGTTTACAGTATTATATAATATACATATTACGATATTTACTAGGTACTTTAACAATATATAGTTAATAATATTATAAAATATACAGGCCTAATCCATTACCAAGAAATAGCCCTTCCCTCACATGTTCAATACTGTTTACCTCAAAAGGCCTTCAAACCTTAAAAACTATTAGAAACTGGGTTAAAATAGTCATGTTGATGTAGGCCTACAACATTACATTTTTTGTCACTACTCCTGATCCCATTCTAACAGTTTCAGGTTTTGTAATTTGTAACAATACTAACAATACTGATGGGTCATTCCATAGTCACACACGTAACATTTTCGAAGTAACTATGATCTTCACAGGATACTTAATCAAATACTTAGGAGTTCATGAAAGACACATCACTGTTTTTTAACGTAAGCATTCCAAAATATAAACAGAAAATCATAATGAAAAGGAATAATTAATAATGTAAAAAATATTAAATATTATATGGTGTGACACATGAACATTTTCTTGCCACTTAATTTATTACCAAAATGGAAAATGTTCATATTATTGTGCCAAATGTCATAAATGCATTTAGTTGTTTTTTAAACAATTAAGACATTTGTGAAGTACATGCAACTGCTAAATCACATACTTTAATAAAAATAACAGTGACATTAACAAATAAAATATTACAAATTATATTGTGACACACGAACATTTCTGTCAAGTTGATTACTAATCTTTTCAAATGCATATAGAGATTTACCGTATACACTGTGCCTACAGTTCTTATTATACAAAGCAACACTTGATTACACTAAAGTGTCCACACCTGTGGAGTAACGGTCAGCGCGTCTGACTGCGAAACCAGGTGGCCCGGGTTCGAATCCCGGTCGGGGCAAGTTACCTGGTTGAGGTTTTTTCCGGGGTTTTCCCTCAACCCAATACGAGCAAATGCTGGGTAACTTTCGGTGCTGGACCCCGGACTCATTTCACCGGCATTATCGCCTTCATATCATTCAGACGCTAAATAATTTAGATGTTGATACAGCGTCGTAAAATAACCCAATAAAAAAAAATTACACTAAAGTACACTTTCAGATTTAAAATATCCACGGTTGTTTACAACTATATGTGGTGATATCTCCTGTGTAATGTCACGTAACAAATACATCAATATAGGCTATCCACTTCTTCTGCCAATTGTAGTACTTCCCTTTTTTTAACAACACAAACGCTTTAAATTCTTCGCCACTACAAGATTTTGTAACTTCCTCTGCTTATCTGACGTCTTTTTTTAATTGATTATTCAACGATGTTGTATCAACTACTAGGTTATTTAGCCTCGATGGAATTGATGATATTGAAATGATATTTGGCGAGATGAGGTTGAGGATTCACCATAGATTACATGACATTCGCCTTACAATTGGGAAAAACCTCGGAAAAAACCTCAACCAGGTAACTTGCCCCAATCAGGATTTGAACCCGGGCCCACTCATTTCACGGTCAGATGTGCCTACCATTACTCCACAGCAGTGGACCGAACATGGGTTATGTACATTAATTCTTTTGACTTTCGGTTAGCTTTCTTAAGAATACGCATAAAGAAATGTAGTGTTTTCCAGGCTATCCTTGTAATATTAGTGACTTATTTCAACCAGTTTGTTACTAAAATATATACAGTACCTAAGTGTTTACTTGTGACACTGGTGATCCATTTAATTGGTATATGAGACGAATTTAATTTTGTGTTTTACAGAAGGATACATATTGATTTACTTTTGCTCACATTGATTTTAATTTTATTTGTTGTAGTCCAGTTTTCAATAACGTCAAGCTAGTTTTGCAAGGCGGTGATATAAGATTTATCACTAATTTTTTCTGTATATTATACAGTCATCCACGAATAACCTTGCCTGAGAAGTGACATTTCTATTCAAATCCTACAATAATTTTCAGTAAATATTTTGCACCGAGAAGCTATTATACATTTAATTTTACTTCTGAGACCAGTGAAATATATGCCAATTTTATTAGAAAGGTGCATGTATAATTATCCAATAGTATGATATTATCTGCAACAAAAACTAAAGGGCATGAAAGAAAAGAAGAAAACATTACTGCTGTGGTTCTTAGAGTTCCATTAGAGTTACACGTTCATTGTCCACTGAAAGTTGTATTTCTCTATTGAAGTGTAAAAGAGAAACTCTCATAAATTATGTCAGAAACAAAGAAAGGCACCACCCAAATATGTGGGATAATTAATTTAATAATGTTATTACCGGGACTTGAAAAAAGCAATCATATGTAATGGGTGGGGAAAAAAATACTTTTTAATCGCGCTTCTATAGTTCGACAATGCTGACTATTCAGAGTTTTGCCTGACAGGTGAGCTACCATAAATTCCTTGAAGTCCTAGTTATTACTGAAGCCAAATGTGTGTCTCTTGTCAAGAGTCCATTTTATTTATACTTGTTAAGACATCATTCATAGACTAGTTACCGCTTTCAGTTTTGATACTACATACACTGAAATTAATCTATTATTATTCGTCCTATTTATACATTTATATTGAATGATTCGGTCTACCTTCATAACACATCTCATCAACAATACTCGATAAGAGTTGAATTAGCTTCCATGCTGCGTTGTATTTATTTTGTCATGTTCCTATAGCAGGAATATTAAATAGGAATTCCTTAAAACAGATTTATATTCACTCCTATGCCTTTATATAGAATACCAGTACATATACTGTATTTCTTAAGATTTGGTTACTTTATAAACAGTATGTTAGTGCAAGAACTCTTTTTTTCATATTTAATAATTCTGGCATGTGTCAATAAATATGCTTGAGACCTCTGTCTCTCTGAATTACTCTTTACTAACTGGAAACATATTCCAAATTTATATTTTAAAAAAGTATTAAAATATCCTCACAATTTAGAGCATAACAATTCCCGAAATAATCATCCTACATTAAATTATTAAGATAAAAATGATTCAATCTATCGCTTGTAACAATACCTTTATGGTCCTAATAAATTAAGAAATAATTTACATCCAACAGATTTATTTTAAAATGGCCTGCAGTTATTATTTTGAATTTTATTGTACCTTAATAAATTGAGTTAAGGTACAATAAAATTTCATCAAGTTTCAAACAAAGTAATTCCATCTTTCCAACAGGGGGACAATAAATACTTAAAGTAATGCTAAACTCGAAAAACTTATTGATGCAACTTAATTTCATATTCTATACCACTAACACCAAAAAAAAGTGTCCTATTGTTCATACTGATTCAAGATGAATAGTTTCTTAGTGTTTGTCCATTCCACTTTTTTTATTGTCCTTCCCATTTCTATTTCTCTCATTTTTTAGTAGGTACTTCACATGTAGTATATGTTTTATTTTAATACATGTAATGACCATGAAGATATTTGGATATCTTACAAAATTCTTGCTGAAGACCATTGTGGTAGTATTCTGCCGCATCTGTAGTTTGTACATTTCGAAATTTTCGTGCTTCAGCCCAGAATTCAGGCGGGGGGAGGGGAGGTTGATGTGCCAATGTAGTTTTCCAGAATATAATAATATTCAAAACATTCTCTAATAGGAGGGGCCTCTGATATTAGCTCTGCAAAAAATCTGATATCGGTACTTCTGTTGCTGGTAAATAAGAAAGAACGAAATATAAAAATTTTTAACCACTTTCGAATTTCAGGTGCTTTGTGTCTCAGCTGCTGGTTTGATATACTGTTTGTTTCCTTTAATTTTCCAGAGCAAAAACTGTCCTAAGCGAAATTTACACTCTGTAATTTTAACACTGGGAACATTTATTTTGGCAGCATTGTGTGATGCTATTTCATAATATAACAAGAGCTTTGAAATGATTAATTGCTAACTACTTACCTGGGTGAAGCGGTTCCTGTGATTTCTGAAGTGAAAACCGTTCAATTTATAAGGAATTTTTATGTGGAGATGCATTTGATTGTATATGCAAGGTGTAAAAGTGCCTAAACTAACTGACCCCAGTGCTGTCATGGAGGCCACACGAGGCCATATATCGTATGGAACCTACAATTTTTTTTTAATTAATCGTATGGGGAAATGAAAATTTTGTCTGTAAGGAGCCATACGGCATATGGGTGCCTAAGTTTTGTACGTGGAGATCTATACAGATCTTAGATCATCTCTTCCTGTTCCTACTGTACCTACCGCCTATTTTGTTTGATGTTCATAAACAAAAATTATCCACCTCTTCAGCACTGGAATCCAGAATTATATAAAATAATGGCTGAAAAACAAGAAGTGCTGCAAATATACACTCCAAGATTCATCGAGACACGTGTGCATCTATGGTGGTGCTACATGGTGTATTCTTTAAATCAAACTTGTACAATTAAATTGTAAAGCAAAACAATTTCTTTACTTCTTCTTTAATATTAAAAAAATAATTAAATGACAATTGGAGAAATAGAGAGAGGAGAGTAAAATATATTTCAAGGGAGAAAACAAGGGGTGGGGTGTATGGCCAAGAAAAAAATTACCATGACAGCACTGACCAAACCTAACCTGTTACAGACTCATGTATGTAAGGTGAATAAGCTGAGTATGAAGGAAACTACCTCAGCGCTAATTTAACTCTTATAGATGAACTATATGAAGAACTTCAAGTGTCAATATTGTCTCAAAGGTTTCTGTGTAACAAACTTCATTTAGAAATGCCCATCTGCGATTATGTTAACTGTAGAAGAAGGAAGAAATATTGTCGTCATATGAAGTTACTCAAATTTCCAATTAAGGACAAGGAAAGGCTACAAAAGTTATTTTTGATTTCACTCTTATAAATTGAACGATTTTCACTTCAGAAATCACCGTAACTACCTCAGCACTAGTTTCAGTAATTTAAGGACCAGTATAAAGTAAATTTGATTAAAGTGAGAAAGAAATTCGTAAGGGAGGCGGTCAGGAGGGATTGAGGTTGTCTACTAATTCGTTGCAAACAACTATTATAGGCTATTTCATTTGACTAACGATGATTTGTAGAGAGCAAAATACCTACAGTAGGGTAAAGAATCTAAATCAGTACGTTTGAGAACGGATATAAAAGTGTCAGGAAAATAACAGAATTACCGTATATTGCAATTAACTCTGCATTGGCAGAGAAACCGCACAGGGTATCGTAAATCTGCTGAAATTTAGAAAATTGTGTAAAAAAATGCATTCAAAGCGAATTTTCCAGCCTGATAATATCTCGCCCACGTTATGGACATAATTCAATACCGTAAGACTGATATAAAACGAATACTAGAACAATTTGTTAACCAAAGACGATGTTCAGTAGTTATTTAACAACATACAGAGCAAATAAAAACACAAACGCATATTCTAGCAATAGTTCAGATGAAAAGAAAATGATTAGTACGACCGCTTATTCGTAAAAAGAACACTGCCAGCTGTGTAGCCTACATGAAGCAATATATCAGGTCTACGTTATGAACACGTTGAATTTAATGTGGACGAGAAACGTACAGTTATTTATCTGCTTCCATATCGCATCATATAATACACCTGAAAAATGAAAACATATAGGCCTAGAAAAGAGGAAACATGTTTGGGGGAGGGAGTTGTAATTCTTCCCCTTTCGGATAAATTTCAGAAGAGGGATACCTGCTTTTCCTTCATATTCAAAAATTGTAATCTTGTTCACACAAAATAAATTAGTGCCTTTTCGTGAGCATCATGATGTGCATTCAACAAACGCAGACAAATCTACTCTTTTTAGTATTTTGTGATAATTGTTGCTAGGGAGGTATTGTATACTGAAAATTAAAAACAATTAGATTTCGTACATCAAATGATGACAGATTATATATTGAACGCAAACAACATTATATCAGCCATGTACCAAAATGTCATCTATGTGTGTTGATGAATTTGGGTAAAACAAGCTTCTGTATACTACAATTTAGCGACACATCAAAGTCTTATTGTAACATAACCTCACATTACAATGAGAAAGAAATTTGGAGGTGGTATGACGTAAAAACGTCATCCCACAGTCGTATTACTCTATGTACTGTTCAGGTACTCTGCCATCTAGTGTTTGTTATTGCAAGCTCATTTCTCGACACTAGCGACGCATAGCGTCCGTTATTTTCCAGTTGCGTCTAAATTTAATATAAGCTTGGTCAATCTGTTTTATATATGATCTAGGGTTATATATATCATACGTTTCAGAAACCGGCCCTAGGTCGTACAGCGTCGACTGGCAAGAAGAACACTTCCTATGTTTCTTACGTCCTTCTTCTCCCCGTTTTCCCCTTGTTCTCCTCGTTCTTCCCCTTGTTCTCCTTGTCTTTCCAAAGTTCTTGTCCTCTTGTCTCCTTATATTCCCCTGTTTTCCTTCTTTCTCCTTGTCTTTCCATTGCTTTACTTGTATTACCTTGTTCTCCTTATCCTTCTCTTGTTCTCCTTGTCATCGATTTTTTTGCTCCTTGTATTCCCTTGTTCTCCTTGTCCCCTTGTTCTACCTTGTCATCTTTGTATTTCCTTTGTTCTGCCTGTATTCATCGTTCTCTCCTTGTCGTACCCTTATTCTCCTTGCATCCAATGTCTTTCCCCTGTTCTCCATGTCCCCTTTGTATTTCTGACCTCGTCTTCCTCTCTTTATTTTCCCTTTTTCTTTCTTTATCTTCTTTTCCCCTACTTTTTTCCTCTTTCTCCCTTCTCACATACTTATTTCTTCCATATTTTCCTCTTTTCCTTCTTCCTTTCTTCTTCTTCTTCTTCCCTTCTTCTCCATCGCGTTGCTTTCGTAATATACTCTAAAATGTCAGATGTTTGACCAAACATCAGACTTACACATTATGAGATTCACATTAGGTCTATATGGAATAATTTATAGCAGGACTTAATGATAAATGCTCACGTAATACACGGGATTCGAATGTGGTTTCCACATGGGGTCATCGTCAGAGTACATCACACCACACCACGACCGGCCTCACTTGAGAAGTGTAATTTGTTGCATGCTCTCGCGAGATGCAGATAGATTACATCTGTTCATTTTGTCAACTGTAATCTCACTAGAGGTTTTGATTTATCTAGAGAAAATCAAAACTCGAGTGGGATTTAATTGACTATTACACGATTAGAAGAAAGTATATAAAGATTAGAAGTAACGAAATATTCCAATACAATAAAATATTAATTGACTTACGATAATAACACAGTCTACTATATACAGTCACGAAGCTTGAGTTTTGAGGGTGCTAGAAACAATAGACGGTACTATTTTGCATTGCCTGTAATGAGGCGATATTAGCGATTCTAGTGATGAGCAACTATCTAATGTTTGCATATTTACTACGTATTGAGCTTCGCGACTGTATATACTAGACTGTGATAATACAAGTGTCTTCAAATGTATTTTTGTACCATCTCAACATTACAAATGTTACGCTAGATGGCAATAGTGTGTTATGATTAGCTGTTTTCCTGTTACCAGTTGTGCCAACTATGGAATCTTCATTGAAATCTGCGGACGGTTAATAGTCAAGAAGGCTTTGTTGATTCAGTTTCATCTTTATTAAAATAGTTGCATTTCCACTTCAGTTATCCGGATCCCAGTAATCAACGTCACTTGACAAATGATTTTCAATAAGTCTTAATATTAAACAATCTCTAATACGTGACTATCCATATCATCATATAGCAGAAGCTGTAACACCTAAATAATATAAACAACTGTTAGAAAAGTTTTAATTAGGGATGATGAAATAAACAAGAAAAGTTTTAATTAAGGATGATGAATTAAGAAATAAACATGCATAATTTTAAAAGGAACAAGTATTGAAAGTACAATAAATTTTTAAATTTGAATGTTTTAGTTGTTGGTGGTTCAGTTGATGTTATATTGGACGTGTACGTAAAAGAAGTGAACTCGTTGATGTATATGGTTTATTTCTCAACATATTCAGGATTTCCGAATGGTGCCCTTCATTTATTTGTAAATAGGGTTTCAGGGAAGATGCATAGCTATGATCAGTGATCTTTATTAATTCTTGTTCTTGAATGCCAATGCGAGTCATATTTGAAACTGTGGTGCATCGACTGGAGTGGTTTGTAATTTTCTGTTTTTTGACGTCCAGACCAGTGCAGTTTGAAATGTTGGCAAACAAAGAAACAAATGCTAGGATAAAAACAAACAAACTCTAGGGAAGCGATAAAATTAAACAAATGTTAGAGACGCGATAAAATTGTGCGATAAGCAGCCATGATTGGTTGAAAGACGTCCTTTCGTACCGTTTTATTGGTCAAAAGTAGTATGACGTAGTAAAAGTGTAATAATCAATATAAGATCATGCCTTCCCGCTTTCACTCTCCTGCTATTTAATAGACTCTTCTGGGATCAGCTGAAAGGTTCACAGCGATGATGCCTTGACTGTTGCAAGTGTAGTCTAGTTACGTAACAAGTACGGTATAGTTACGTGTACAGTAGTGCCGTGGCTCTGATAAAGATGCCAGTCAAGTAGGAATGTGTGAATTGGCCTTGAATATTTCACTTACAATCTTACGCCATTCTAAGCACATGAGTCGTATTGTTCTAAACGCACCAACTAAAACGTGATAAGTAGTGTCGTCAACAGAGGGAGTCATGTTGCAGGTGTATAGGTCCCCGCTGTGGCTTAAACTGTGCCGTTTCTGAATATGTACATAAATCCAACGAAGACTGCTTATTTCCCACAAGGCAAATGGAGATACATCTCCCGCCTGCAGAGACTGCAAAGTGTAAAGCCTCGTTCACACCTTTCAAGTAACTTGAATTCAAGTCACGTGATTTCAAGTAACCTGAATTCAAGTCGCAGTTCAGATATATTCAAGTTATTTTGTTTTGAAGTAGGATAAAATGGCGTCGATGGAAATTGTGTAATTAGGAATTTCTGTAGTAGCAAGCCTCCGTGCCAGGGAAATGATAAAGATATTGAAGAAATGAAAGACGCGTTGTTTAGTATGTGTTAGGAATTGGCCATTGACCATTAGGCGTACAAATAGAATAAGTGAAATCTTCAAGCATATTTAATAATTCTTAATGTAAATTTAATAAAATAAGCAAGTCTGATTTATCATAATTGAAAATGATTCTCTTGAAGCTGTTAGAGTTCCCCAAAAAAATCTATCAGTCACAACTATGCCAGTATCTGTCATCCCTTCAAGCAACACACTTCTTAATCACTCCTATCTTCCTCACTTCTTCTTTATCTACAGTTTAAAAGTTTTTAATTGTCTTTCATACCTCATCCGTGTCCACGTTAAAATCTCTGCTGTTCAATTCTTCAATGAACTCTTCCTTCCTTGGCAGCTTCCTTTCCATTTCTGTCATGAAACTTTGCAGTTTCTTTAATCCACAGGCTTTCATGAGTTTTATACTTCAGCAACTCAAATATTTGGTCATTATTTCACTTACTATTGTTTCCTATTATTTTTACGTTCCCAATAGAACAGAAAAACAATTAGCTGTTAATTTAACGCTCTTAAAACAACTCTTAATTTAAATTCCCGCGCTTTTTCCCTTGAATTCAAGTTACAAGTGACGTTCACACTCTTCAAGTTGTTTCAACTGTCCTTTCAAGTCAAGTAAAAAGTATAAAGGGATTCAACTTCACTTGAAACTTGAATTCAAGCTGTTACTTGACTTCAAGTCAACTTGAAACATAGTTCACACTTTTCAAGTTCGTCGAATCAAGTGACTTGAATTCAATTTACTTGAAAAGTGTGAACGACTACTAATAATATATATTTCAAAAGTCTATACTAAGCGCTTATATTTCATTTTATTGCTGTTTATATCAACTGGCACATTAAAAAGCTAGTGAGAACAAAAGATAAATGTTTTCTCCACGCTAGTTGCTACTCTACAACACACACAATGGGACAACCTGCACTGTGTTACTCCCCCCTGACTTTATAATACAAACCAACATTCCTTACTGTAATTATTAGTTGAAAATATTGTAAGAATGACGCTAAAATATACTCAGCCATATAACTGTCAAACATCTGTGTCACTATATTTTATATTCACTTATGTACTTTATTTCATATTTTATTTTCTTGTGTGTACAACTTGGGGGTGCAGGTATAAGAGGTAACAGCTACCGCCCTGTTACTGACGAACTCAGGGCAAGTAGAAGGGAAAAGAAATGCCTTCGCATCCTCTCAACTTGTATGAAATGTCGTGTAGTTCAATATTATTGTCGATCTAATTATATTTTCTGTCATAGATAGCACTAATATTTTGTAGAGCGCTAGTTTCGCAGCGTTAGTGCGTTTATATGGTTAAAAAGTAGCTGGACAGACCATTTCAATTTAGTAGCAATCCCGCTTACAGTTATCATGCTCCATTATTATTATTATTATTATTATTATTATTATTATTATTATTATTATGATTATTATTATTAAATAATTGATTAAATGGCGATCTTACTCGTGTTAATTGTGTAAGCATGTGCGGCTTACAGCTGTTTCGGTGTTTCTTCACACCATCCTCAGAGCCTACTATATTATTTATATTAAAGTGTTAAAAGTAGTGTACGAAAGATTCAACATGGACTATCACACAAATAACACGAGTAAGATCGCCATTTAATCAATTATTTATATTCAAGTGTTAAAAGTAGTGTACGAAAGATTCAACATGTATTATTATTATTATTATTATTATTATTATTATTATTATTATTTACCGAACTAGGTTATAATATTCGTAGCGCCCTGACGTAAGCATTTAGCGTTAGAGTTGGAACCCTAAAACCCCAGGATATACTAACCGATAACTTTCCTAACTTGTTTGGGAACGAAAATGCGCTGCCTGGTTATTACTTTTGTCCTTGTTTTAAGCGATGCGGACCACTGTGCGACGGTTCTGAATTGAATGTATGTGGATAAATCTCTTCATTCCACCGTCAGTCTAGAATTCACGCTCCGGGACCGACGCGCGTTGAGATGATGCAAAACCGAATGACTAAGAAAGATGGAAACATCTGTGCGTGTAAATGGCACTCTATAACGTGGCTGCCGTAGCGCAGAAGAAGTGACGTAGACTGTCACAGTCAATGAGCTTCACTCTTTTTCTTTTTACGTTCTCATTATTCGAAGTAAAAAGAAAACATATTGTGATGCTGAAAAACCGATCTCGGAATTTTCGTTTCTCCTTCCCTCAGCATCACTTATACAGAAAAAGTGATACAAGATGTCCCGTCTGTCTATCTTCTCTGTGTACAGAGATTACTTCCAAAGTGTTTTACAGCTTTCATTCATTTCAGTGGGTCTAGGACATTTCGTCACAAATGTTCCGTAACAGTGAAGTTTCGTTCTGGATAATTCGTCATGGGGGCTATTCATTCCAACGTTAATTACGTCACCGTTTTTTGGTCACATATCAACTCATCGTCACAGTACAGGTTTGGAATATTTAATCAAAAAATGGGACACAGTATCAGTGAATGGCTCTTGTAATTTGAATATACACATATTTAGAAATTGCCATCAACACTATGCTCATTGGCCCTCAAAAATCCCAGTATGTTTCCATAATTCTTAATATTCTTTTGTCCAAATCAAGCTATTTCTTCTTTTTCTTGCGTGTAGATTTTCTCTCCTACTTTTCCGTATTTTTCTCTGAATTTCTTCCTTTTTGGGAAGTTTCATTGCCGCCTCACTGATTACCCCCCTAAGATGTCGCTGTATGATTTGAACTGGAGTCTCTGCCAATGTACTTGCAACTGCCTTCATCAAATTCATACACAATGCTACTTGAACTCTTCCTCAGTCTGGGACATGGAAATGTTCAATAGGCTATTTAACAATGGACTTCCTATCGAGAGTAGATATCAGCGTTGATTTACATTCTTCACGTTGGTCACAAAGCCATACGATGCCCCTTTTTTGCATCCTATGTTTCGTGTACATTAATCCTCTGTATATGAACTTCACGCCCGCACGTTTGGTTGAAGAGAATCCATTGCTAAATAATTCTAAAATTTTGTACGGTTGATGTAATTTCACTCTTCATTGCCATATATTACTAAAATATTTAGCAAGTAACCATGGAAAACTTAGTTATTTTACCCTACTTAAATAGCAAAGCCAATTGGAGTAGAAACTAACAAAAAATCAGTGTGTGACAAAACTTCCCGTGACAAAAGTGTAATCTGTAACAAGTCCTCCGGTGACGAAAATGTAATGTGTGACGAATCGTCCGTGAGACGAATCATTCGTGACAAATGATCCGGATCCCGTTTTTCCATAGGTCCGCAGAAAATTGGGAATTATACATAATGAAGTATAATACATTTTTGTTTAAAATAATTTTTATTACAAATCAAGATCTCACGATTTTGATAAACTCCAAATCAGAGCAGATGATTTCCTTTGTAGTAAGTAGATTAACGGGCGGATGTAAGTTCCTACATGGTTAAGGAATAAACCAACTTGGATGTGTAAGTTCCTACACAGGTCAAAGTTCCTATAAAGGTAATGTATAAGTTCCTACACAGCCAGAAGAAAGTAGAACCTGCACGGTAAATTTTCGTTGAACAATTTGATAACATGGTTCCCCATTGGTCTGAGGCGATATATGTATAATTACAACGTTTTTCGTCTGACATAACAGATTTCAACAACAAGCAATTGAAGGGTTCAGAACCGTAGTGGGCCAAGCGCCATCTATTAAAAACGAAGAAAACAAGGGCTAAAATTAAGTGATTACCATAATTTAATGAAACATATAGCAAGTAATATAAAGTATGCACATTAAAACTAAATGACATGTCAATCTTCATTAAACTTTGTATTCAGTTAACTTTAAACCTTGCTTTCTTCGTTTTTAATAAATGGC
Source organism: Periplaneta americana (assembly GCF_040183065.1). NCBI lineage: Eukaryota > Metazoa > Arthropoda > Insecta > Blattodea > Blattidae > Periplaneta > Periplaneta americana. Next base: position 129,526,248 of record NC_091121.1, read on the forward strand.
GCTTGGCCCACTATAGCTCTGAACCCTTCAATTGAACAACAAAAAACAGTTGGAAATTCAGTTAAATGACTGTTAGTCTGAGACAACAGTTTCCCACAACAACAAACAGTGAGGTGGTCATCGGAGCCTAGCAAAGGGAACACATGGATGTAAGATTTATAAGTGGGGGGGGGGAACAAACAAATACTTTTAGTGAACAATTTTCAATAATTTCGACATCATAAATATTCAAGTCTAATATTTTTATACGTGACGCTATGTCGTACATAAAACATGGCGAGCTAAAGTTTATACAGAAGATGAAACATAAAAAATATGTGATTTATACAAGTGTGAGTTTAACCATAACCAGAATGAAGAAAAGACAATCAACCAACAAATAGTAAGTAATACATGCAAACGAAAAATTGTGAAAAATTTTGTGAACGACCTTAAAAAATCTTACGTTCAGAAGTTAGCAAATACGAAAATGAAAATTAAATTACAACGGTGGACATTGCATGCATTAGACGTAGTGCAATAATTGGAATTCAGCCCAGAAGAGACAAACTTTCGTAAAATAAACTGAAATACATCCAAAAAAATTTATAAAGACTATTCAGAAGGCCGAATATCCCGATTTCATTATGTAAAAGCAGTTTCATATAAGAACAGAATTCCTCGTTGGAAGGCGACGTTGACAGAAGTGAATGAATGCAAATGAATGGAATAACCTCATTTCAAAATTTGTAACTACACAAAATAGATTTTTTACAGGCAATTTCCAGTCTACATAAAGTGGGAGGGAAAATTTTGTCTGCTGATTTTTTATGAAGGATTCAGTCCGGCATCGGAATTGGAATTCGGTGTGGCTTAGTGGATAGAGCGTCAGCACGTAGAGCTGAAAACCCGGTTTCGAATCCCAGGCCGGAGAGAATTTTTCTCCGCTCCACCTATCCTTCATCGTATGATCGCAGAATTCCTGCACGGAAATATCATATGTACTTCGGTACATCGCAATAATGTTGATTTTTTGTCATGAAGGAACTTATACATAATCTTTTAGGTCAATCCTGTCCTGTGTAGGAATTTACACATCCAAGAAGGGTTATACATTGACCGTGTACAAACTTACAAATTCCGGAATAAACGAACAAATGAGACGGTCTAGTTCGTATCGAAGATTTTTTTTTCATGGGAAATTTTAAAAAGTTGAAGGTATAGGTACTCCTGTTGGGATCCATGAAGGCTTATATAGGGTGCATGGAGGTAGAGCTCCATTCTTTCGTGGCCTACGCCGCTTTTTACCCCCGGGAAAGATATAGAACTCAATTTTACAGCATGTAGCGTGGACTGTGGGACCGTTCTGGAACTTAGGGCAGTGAGAAAAATCTAGACACCACTCGGTATTCAATCCGGGATCTTCCAGTTCGCAGCCAGTTGTTCTACCCGGATTTGACCAGTTCCCTCCTAAATGGATAGCCCTATTCCCTCCCGAAAGAGGATATAACTTTATTCCCTCCCACGAGAAACAAAATTTAAAAAGTCATAGACCATTCGCACCGGATTTAAATTCTAAAGACCTAGAACTAGTATGTTCTTTCCGTACAATAGGAATATAACTTTCTGTCCCACTTACAGACTGCTGTCTGACATAAATTCAAACTACGAGGGTGGATCAAATTTAAACCGGAATTTGTATCTGGAGGCTCTGGTAGCGAACTGCAAAGGTTGCGGTTTGGAGGGGAAGTTGGTGGGGGTGTGTGGAGTGGGGATCTTGATGTGTAGCACTCTGCAGAGCGGCCGCTTGCTTCAGAACGCCATGAGCGAGCAAGAGGTACACCCGTCTGTTGCGCAACGCATTATTATTATTAAGATTTTTTTTTTTGGCGAAAGAAGGCACTAAATTTTCTGAAATTGTGAGAAGGCTCCATGCGCAGTTCGGGGAAGCAACCCTTTCGAAGACGCAGGTGTATGATTGGCACAAAAAATTTTTAGCGGGCCGGGATTCAGTGAAAATGAGCCCCGCCAAAGACGGCAACGAACGTGGAACAAGCATCACTGCGGACAACATTCGTGCTGTACGGGACCTTATTGAGGAGGATCGGCGCGTAACAATTTCTGACATTGCTTCACACGTTGAAATAAGCTTCGGAAGTGTTCAAGCCATCATCAGTGATGAACTCAAATTCCGAAAATTGTCTGCCAAATTGGCTCCTCAGCCAGGAACAGACAAATTTGCGCCAGGAAGTGTCGCAGAGGCATCTGAGTCGCTACGAGGAGGAAGGAGATGATTTTCTGAATCGCATTGTGACCTCTGATGAAACTTGGGTTCATCATTACACCCCAGAGTCGAAACGTTCCAGCATGGAGTGGCGAAAGCGAGGTGCGGCTGGAACATTCAAGGCCAAAACACGCCTTTCTGCTGGAAAGGTCCTTGCGACTGTTTTTTTGTTTGCCAATTTGGCAGACAATTTTCGGAATTTGAGTTCATCACTGATGATGGCTTGAACACTTCCGAAGCTTATTCCAACGTGTGAAGCAATGTCAGAAATTGTTACGCGCCGATCCTCCTCAATAAGGTCCCGTACAGCACGAATGTTGTCTGCAGTGATGCTCGTTCCACGTTCGTTGCCGTCTTTGGTGGGGCTCATTTTCACTGAATCCCGGCCCGCTAAAAATTTGTTGTGCCAATCATACACCTGCGTCTTCGAAAGGGTTGCTTCCCCGAACTGCGCATGGAGCCTTCTCACAATTTCGGAAGGTTTAATGCCTTCTTTCGCCAAAAAAAAAAAAATAATAATAATGCGTTGCGCAACAGACGGGTGTACCTCTTGCTCGCTCATGGCGTTCTGAAGCAAGCGGCCGCTCTGCGGAGTGCTACACATCAAGATCCCCACTCCACACACCCCCACCAACTTCCCCTCCAAACCGCAACCTTTACAGTTCGCTACCAGAGCCTCCAGATACAAATTCCGGTTTAAATTTGATCCACCCTCGTAATATTATTCTATTAACTTACAATTAGCAGTGCGGTTGAAAATTGTATTGGCACATATTATGTAATCACGCCTTCCATCATGGTAGGAATTGCTTCAATACAATTAATGATTTGTTATGTAATGTCAACGTGAGGCTGTATAGCAGAATTGGGACTGGACGCTTTAAAAAAAGTTTTCTATATGATGCATAAAAACGCATAAAACGCGTAATAACGTAATAAATGTAAAATACGTAAAAATCTGACAACTTTTAACCTTTCTCCATTTTATATTCTACATAATGTTCAAGACTTAGAAACCGGAGCCTGTCAAATGTAGAATTTCAATATCAGCGCGTAAATATGTTATGTCCTCCAAAAATCAACGTCAGCATAAGGGTGCAGTGTGTTTAACTCGCTACATGATATTTACATGTGATAAGTGCCAATTTATAATGAAGAAGCAATTGAGTCACCATGTTATATTGGCATGCTGACCCTAGCATTTTTCTCTAGAGAAAATAAGAAACTAAAGTCATTTAATTGTAATCCAGAACCTTCGTTATGAGAGCTTAATATAAAAAACAGTTCCTCCAAGTTAACCGTGGAGTAACCGTTAGTACGACTGACCGTGAAATGAGGGGGCCCGGGTTCAAATTCTGGTTGTGACAGATTATGTGGTTGAGGTTTTTCCGAGGTTTTCCCTCAACGAATTAAAGCAGAATTGCGTTGTCCTTCGCATTCACTTCGCCATCATAATTACACTTCCCCTTTCATCATCTCAGTTTTCTTCCTAGATTTCGGGCTTGCTCCGATGTAGAGTCGCTTGAGGCCCGACACCGGACTTGGACCCGTGGATATGTGGTCATTCGTTGTTGGTAGTAGTACTATGCACCGTGGGATCTCCACTGGGCTCATGTTAACTCTTGGGACCGGGGATGAGGTACCTGCTCGAAATAGTAAAGGATTTATGCAATTGTAGGTTGTAAGAGAGTTCGCAGACGGCGCGCAGCGGGATCTGTAGCGCGAGGGCCTTAGGGCACGTACATCATTCCATCCCGGGTAGTACAATAAGCCCACTCGAGCGGCCTGCGTGCGAGAACAGTCCCAATCCGTGCCCTCCCCTGAAGGGAGACTAATAGAAGTAAATTCTGCGCATAGGGGATATCGGGATGAAATGTGGAGGTAAACGCACTGATTTCCACGCGTGTTTTTTTTTATTGGGTTATTTTACGACGCTGTATCAACATCTAGGTTATTTAGCGTCTGAATGATATGAAGGTGATAATGCCGGTGAAATGAGTACGGGGTCCAGTCCGAAAGTTACCCAGCATTTGCTCGTATTGGGTTGAGGGAAAACCCCGGAAAAAACCTCAACCAGGTAACTTGCCCCGACCGGGATTCGAACCCGGGCCACCTGGTTTCACAGCCAGACGCGCTGACCGTTACTCCACAGGTGTGGACTCCACGCGTGTTACATCGTTTAAAATACACTACGTGTATGTTACCACAATACATTCCAATCTTGGTTTTTCACACGACATCATAGTTTGGTTCTACATTGCTCTTCCTTCGGTATCTGGAAAGTTAATTCGCAGTTTTTAAGCGGTAAAGCTTATTTATTTATTTTATTTATTCATTCATTTGTTGTTGAACATAACAGGCAAAGCCCAATTACAATGTTCACGACTAACAAATTAATTTATAAAACATAAACAAGGAAAAGGAAACATACACTTTTTAAAAACTGAAAATATAAATAAGAGAAAGAAAAAAAAGAGAAATTGAAATAAGGTGTGAAAGTAGCTTCAAATTAACTAATAACAATATTCTGTAAAATATGATAAGTTATTCTGTATCTAGAGAAATCCATATTGAAAATATCAACATTCGGATTAGGATGTAATTTTTTATTGGGTTATTTTACGACTCTGTATCAACATCTAGGTTATTTAGCGTTGAATGAAATGAAGGTTGATAATGCCGGTGAGATGAGTCCGGGGTCCAGCACCGAAAGTTACCCAGCATTTGCTCGTATTGGGTTGAGGGAATACCCCGGAAAAAACCTCAACCAGGTAACTTGCCCCGACCGAGATTCGAAACCGGGCCATCTGGTTTCGCAGCCAGACGCGCTGACCGTTACTCCACAGGTGTGGACAGGATGTAATTTATTGTATAACTGTAACATTTGGAAAACTGGGGAATTTTTGTGGTATTCAGTATTTTTCCTTGGTATGTAAAATAAATTTCGAAATTTCATTTTAAGCTTAGGTGCATATAATGTTATATAATAAAATAAACCAACACAATCCAACTTATTGTTAATAATTTTGTAAAGAAAGTTTAAAGATTGACAATTTCGTCCAATTTGCAAATTAGTAAAATGGAAATGTTGAAGTATTGTAGCATAACTCTCATAGGTAGGATAATCATTATAAAGTCTGTAATATAACCATTTTAGAAATTTATTTTGAATTTTTTCTAGTAACAGAATGTATTTGTTAGTAACTGGGTTCCAGATAACAGTAGCATGCTCTAATTTAGATAAAGACTGCGTAATACAATTACTACTACTACTACTACTACTACTACTACTACTACTACTACTACTACTACTACTACTACTACTACTACTACTACTACTACTACTACTACTACTTATTTACTTACAAATGGCTTCTAAGGAATCCGGAGGTTCATTGCCGCCCTCACAAAACTCGCCATCGGTCCCTATCCTGAGCAAGATTAATCCAGACCCTACCATCATATTCCACATCCCTCAAATCTGAATATTATCCTCCCATCTACGCCTTGGTCTCCCTAAAGGTCTTTTCTCTTCAGATCTTCCAACTAACACTCTATATGCATTTCTAGATTCACTCATACGTGTTATATGCCCTGCCCATCTCAAACGTATGGATTTAATGTTCCTAATTATGTCAGGTGAAGAATACAATGCGTGGAAATCTGTGTTTAACTTTCTCCATTCTCTTATAACTTCATCGTCTTAGCCCCAGATATTTTCCTAAGCACTCTTAACCTCTGTTCCCCTCTCAAAGAGACAGTCCAAGTTTCGCAACCATACAGAACAACTGGTAATATAACTGGTTTATAAATTCTAACTTTCAGCTTTTTTGAGAGCAGACTGGATGACAGAAGCTGCTCAACCGAATAATAACAGGCATTTCTCATATTTATTCTGCGTGTGATTTTCTCCCCAATGTCATTTATATTTGTTACTGTTGCTCCAAGGTAAGGCTTACTTGAATTTTTCAACCGTTTCAAAGGATAAATTTCCAATTTTTATATTTCCATTTCGTACTATGTTCTGGTTGTGAGACATTCATATAGGCTACTTTGTTTTTTCGATGTTTACTTTCGAACCTATCCCCTTACTTCCTTCAGGTAAAATTCCCGTGTTTTTCCTAATCGTTTGTGGATTTTCTCCTAACATATTCACGTCATCCGCATAGACAAGCAGCTGATGTAACCCATTCAATTCCAAACCCTCCCTGTTTTGGCTGGACTTTCCCAACGGCATATTCTAGACCAAAGTTAAAAAGTAAAGGTGATGGTGCGTCTTCTTGCTTTAGTCCACAGTGAATTGGAAAAGCATCAGACAGAAACTAGCCGATACGGACTCTCTTTGAGTTTCACTGAGACACATTTTAATTAATCGAACTAGTTTCTTGGGAATACCAAATTCAATAAGAATAGTACAGGTAAAAACCTCGATAAGATGCGCCCGCTTGTTACGCTATCCCATGTAATACGCTTTTTTGTCCGGTCCCTGAACATTTCATATACGGTATAACGCCTTTATAAAATACCCCGTTTGTTGCGCTCAAGTCCCGCATAATACGCTATTTTTTAGGAATACTTTCGGTGTAATTTTCAGCAATGTACTATAACAGCAATGACACATGTTTGCCATTGAACTTACTGGTGCCATTAATCTGAAAAGTATTGGTATTCGACCCTTTACCTGCGCATTTAAATCTTCGTACTATACAATACTCCACCCTCTTGTTACGCTCTCTTATTCGACCCTTTATCTGCACAGCTTACATACAGTTACAATACCCCACCATGGATAAATATATAATAGGATGCGAAACTGCGGTCAGCACCATCTGGCGGCGGGGGCTGAAATAAGATGATCAGCGCCCAACGTCGTAGGTGGTGAACATTAGAACTACGTGTTGGGTACATTACCCAGAGTTCTCTATTTATCCGTTCGAGATATTCCTCGAAGAGACAAGATGGCAGACACAAACTTGCTAATAAGTGAACATAAAGTGATACTACGTGTGTATAAGCAGTGTATGTTAAACAGTGATGCGTATGGACGTTGTAAAAATAGTGTTGTTGAATGTATTGTAAGGTAATAGTAATATAATAAATTGAACTATCTAAGTAGTTCTTGCAGACTTTTCCATTGCGCTGTACAATATATACCCAAAGAATATAATCCCAATTATCTAACCTTTTGCTTTATTTTTTTGTCTCTGTCTAGTTATATTTTAATTGGGTAGTGTAAAATAGATCGTCTCTTTTATCTTCTTGTTGGCTCCGGTAAGAATTTTCAGTAGAAGATGCTGTGAGGAATAAAAATGTAAATTTTTTATTTTAAATTGGGTTAGTTTTGAATATCGATGAGGGTGGGAGGGAATACTTTCTGCACAGTTTAACATTTTCGTCACCAGGTGCGCTGCCAAATGCATGGAGTAATTAGTTACTCTTTTCGCTACTTGGTGCGCTGCTAGATGTAATAACGCCCCTCCTCCCAACAGGTGGCAGCAAGGTCAATTTCTACAACAGCGCCTCTAGTATGTGTTAAGGGAAACTCAATGTTTCCCATCCTATTATATATTCATCCATGTTGAAGTCTTTATAATTTTATGAATATTAAATTTGCACTGTTACATTGTTCATGCAGCTCCTTTTTAGCGACCTCACAATGGACGAGCACACGGTTGGTCTTTGGCAAGGCTTTCAGCGTATTCCGAATCTCACCGGTCCGGTGGCATCGATGATGTCACGTTGCAACGAAAATAAGGAACAAAACTGCTGGAAGAATCGATGCTGTCATGGCGACTGTGTAAGTGGTTATCTGTGCTACGCTAGCAAAATTTTGAGAAATTTCCGTACTGCCATCTCGTTCAAAGAAAAGAGAGCATAAACAACTTATTTCTTGAACCGGTAGTAATAACTGGTCCGTTGACATGTTCGCTCATAAGCCATTAACATATTGTTTTTACGTTGTGCTCATTACAAACAATACAGAGAACTAAAGCAGAACACACCGCCATGACACAACAGTGCACGATGTCATTCGTCTGCTAATTCCCGTCCTATACAAGAACCAATCAGATTCACTGATGGAGACTGCCACCACCTCCACAAGTTGATGGCACCGGTGCGACACCGGTGGAGCATCAATGACGTCATCGGTGGAATTCGGAACACCGTGATGCCATCGGATTGCTCACCGGTGAGATTCGGAATACGCTCTTTACGAGGGCTGGACCGGGACGGATCCGTACACTTAGGCACAGTTTGGCCCTTTTTGCGTGTCTTAAGGTGAACACGACGCCGGACTTCCTTGTAGAACACAGGACATCCATCGCATTGACGACTAATAAACATCCATGAATTCTACACAGAGCGCCAAAGTTGCACTTTAAATGTTGAGTACTCTATGCCGGCCTGTTTCCTTTAATGATAAATTAAAAATGCATGATGGCACACCTAGTCCCTAGGGGAGCATGCAGCATCATGTTCAGCACCTAGAGAACAATTTATGTCGCCATGTAGTTACCGTCCCGGCCATGAAATCATTTACTTTCTGCGTTCCTGTCGCTATATCTGATTTACAGATATACAAGCAGGAAACATATTTCCGGAATCTTTGTATTGCCGGAAGAGCAGGCTGACCATTTCCTGCACTGGAAGGTAGGAGCGATTTCTCATATTGCTGCGCGAATATAAAGAATGTATATGTCGCCTGTTTGCAGGACTATCTGCGCCGAATAGCGCAGAGTTCGATACAAAATATGAATGCATAAAGCTGGTTTAATCGCCCACGTAATGAAGAATTCGGCACTTGGTAAAATTAAATGTTTATTCCTGTAAGCTCGCCGGAACCGTTTACAACTTTTGACAAGTGTGATCTTGCTTCTGCTGTGTTTAGTCTTTTTTGATATCTCACAAAACAATCTTTAAGTTACTCAACACTAACCAGAGCTCATTGCTCGTAGATAGGTGACCTGATTTATTTGTACACGCACACGTGGAGTACCGACACTTAACATATAAATTCAAATCATTTACAGTGCAAAAATGTGAAATCAGATAATGACTTATCTTAAATTTTCAGAGTATGTTTGTAATTTCAGTAGGTTACTCCGTATGACTGGAAATAATGCTCGACAATTAACACCTCCTCTGTTCTGAGAACTATAATTGCAGAAATCAACACAACACTGAATTCACAATATTGTATACAGTAAATAAATATTGGCTTCCTCCGTGGTCTGTTGGTCAGCATGCTGGCTTCCAGATCAGGAGGTCCCGGGTTCGATTCCCGGACTCGGCTCTCGGTGATTTTTTTCTTGAAGAAGAGGAATTCCCTGGGCGTCTGGAAATTTGTATGAATGTGATTGTGAGTGTGCCGGGTTAATATTAATTAACCAATCATCACAAATATAAAAATACATCAGGACTGGGCAATAACCTGAACACACGTTTCGGCGTCATATTGTTGACAAGTAACTCCATCTGTTAGCACAACCATAAAGCATCTCATAGATGCTATAGAGTTACTAACAACGAAAAAAAAAAAAAAAAAAGTAAATAAATACTTCGTTGCTAGGGAAACGAGAACAGCAGATGAGTAATAATTTCAGTACTGTTTGTTTTGGCGCATACTATATAATCATTTTACAAGAATAATAATAATTGCAATAATAATAATAATAATATCCTAGTAATAGTAATAATAGTCTTTATTTGAAAAAATTCAAAGAGCAAAAAAATGTAAATTATATTAAATATCAAATAAAATACTGTTGTCACGCCAGGAGAAGGCGGCTGAAGTACTTAGACGGGGCGGAGGGGAAACAGTCGCGCATGCGCACCGCGCTGTTCACTGCAATATTCCTGTTCCACAAACATCTACTGCATGTGTCTATGAATCTTTGCGACTTTGTGAAAATAATAGTAGGTTTTTACTGTAGTGCTTTATTAGTTTCAACAAGACAATTGTTTTCAGTATACCACAAATCTTGTATTGCTTTAGTTAGCCTTTGCTTTTCGTGTTAATAGTGTTGATAATAATATAGTTAATAGAATTTATGTTATTGTATACTGTTATTTAGGTTTATAGCAGTTTTTTGTTTATTGTAAATATGTCGACAAAGAGGAAACAAGGATTGACAATCTATAGCGAAGAAAGGAATATTATTAGAAGTGCAAAATAAATCTGTGATGAAGAAAAAGAACAACAGTGCCTTTGCATTCCTCTTATGAAACCTACAGTAAAGGTAGAAAAGTACTCTAATATATCCACAAGAACAATACAGCGTATAAGGAATGAAATGAAAGACTGCACAGAAGAAAGTGCGTTGTCAACACCCGAGGGAGAAAAAAAATGTAAACGTCCAGACTACCGAAATGCAAATGTAGATGACTTCGGCGGGAGATTGACAAAAAAGATATAATTGAGAATTTTTATTTGAAAAAGAAAGAGGGCCACCGGCGTAGCTCAGGAGGTAGCGCGTTTGCCTGCTGATCTGCAGTTGTGCTCGGGAGTGAGTTCGATTTCCGTTTGCGCTGACTACCTGGTTGGGTTTTTTTCCTAGGTTTTCCCAAGCGGAAGGCGAATGTCAGGTAATCTATGGCGTATCCTTGGTTTCATTTCGCCAAATACCATCTCGCCATCATCAATTCAATCAACACTGAAGAAGCTAGTAGTTATTACAGTGTCGTTAAATAACAAGTAAAAAAATAGTACCAAACTGCAACAAACGTCCATCCTTTTACAAGAGAAAATTGATTTGAAATGAAAGACAACATTAAGACGAATACTGAAGAAAAAGGATTTCAGGTGGAAGAAGTGTGCAGCAAAAAAAATTGAGGAAAACACTGTAAATTAGAATACGTGAAAATATCTACAGCAAATAAGAAAGCTTAGGAAAGTGGAAAAACCGATTTTGTATCTGGACGAAATGCGGATAGATAGGCCTACCAATTTAACGTTTTCCAAGTTCTGGCACGATAAAAATGTTACGGGAGTTTTGACTACCGTAAATGTGTCCAGAACACTCATTGTTGTTCATCAGGATGGGGGCGGTGGGGCTAATGGCTTTGTTGAGAGATTCGAATTAATATACACGCCTGGAACATAAACAGACGATTATCATGGACAGATCATACTACAGAAATTTTGAAAAATGTGATAATGATAGCGACAGCACTGAAGATGCAGAATCTTTTATGTCTGACTCCGTTCCCTTGTAGCCAAGTAAGTGGACTGAAGTTTTCAGGTCAGAGTGTAGCGTAAAGTTCCCCCGTCCCGCCTATCTACTCCCCGCGCCAACTCGTAGCGCGAAGACAGTACAAAGGCCATTTTTTTTTTCTTTTCTTAATAGTTTACATACGGATTTCAATACGTCTTATAGTTACGGCGCGATAGCGTTGCGGTTAAGACGTAATAGCAACACTGGAAGCTGGGAGGACGCGGGTTCGATTTCTGATGGAATTATGCAGTGACGGCTCGTGATAAAATGTTACGTGTGTTCACAATTTTGTGTTCCAAACCCGAAGAGAATTTGAAATCGTACGTTTACTCTAATGTGAAATGTCATGATTCCAATGTTTCACTATCGAAAAACTGTATATGAATTCAAAACATACGATAATAATAATAATAATAATAATAATAATAATAATAATAATAAAACCCTGTCATTTTTTTCTATTTTTCCTGGTAAGTCAGTTTATCCAGTTCTTTACTGTTCAAAATTGCTTGAACAGAATTTGTTGTTTACGTTTGTTAAAAATTAATACATACCACAGTGCAGTTATTTACGAAAGCGTGTGTTCAGTAATACATTTTGGTTCACACACTGATACACTATAGCCTATACCAGTACTGTAATCCCATTCGCATAGATTGATTACTATAAATACATGCCAGTAAATATTATTCTTAAATCATATACACCACCATACAGATACTTAAATTCATACCACTATCACAGTCAGCCAGCACGTGTTTGAAAGCCAAACTATGCTATTATACTAACACTGAAGTATAGTAATTCACAAACTACACTCTCGTAGCAGGACTGTACACACATCCACACAAAGTAAATGTTCCGACAGTGAGAAATGCTGACACCTACAGGCTAAAATACAGACTATTAAATCTCCTCGTCGAGATGTCTTTGCTCGAGATATAGCACGTGAACGATAGCATCGATGCACCTGACATCTGTAGGATAGATTCACTGTTCAGTTAATGTTTTGTGCTCTTGACGAGTCATAAGCGACCAGCGAAAGACAATTTTCTCCCGCGCATGCGTGAAATTCCTGTAACCTTCTTGAAAAGAACACGGCTTGTAAGTGAACGCATGTTGCCAAGTTTACATAAGAAGTTTATGCAAGATGCGAAAAGTTTAAAATACTCGTTCTGATATTATACATCCCCACTACGTCAATACGGCATTAAATAATGACTAGTCGTGCATTAATGGAAACAAGGTGTTAACGTGCTCTTGTGCCCTTATTGACGTACCGTCACTGGAATTATGTATTTTCTCCATTGATCTAATCTTTCCGGCCGCACTGTGGTCCTGGTCTTTACTCAGCCTCTACCAGAAACGAGTACCAAAGGGAAATACCCTTGGTGGTAAACGCGGCGAGCATGTAGGACTGACATCTCCACTGCCAGTGCCAACTGTCTGTACATGTAGGATCCCTAACCTCACGCCACCCTGTGGATCTCCATGGCTTGCTATGGGAATGGCTTTATTACTTCTTTTTTTTTTCTTCGTTACAGAGTTATTAAACGTTGAAACAAAATGTAGACCTACACTGTTTGCTGTTGCGAATACATGTTATCGCCGTAAATATAAAATATAATGGCGATTTATTCGAATCGACTTAAGGTGATATCACAGTCTAATATATACAGTCGCGCAACTTCAACACTTTTTTTGCCAACATTCACGACACTAGCGCTCAAGCGGCAGGCAAGGCACTGGTCGTAGGGTTGATACAGCCAACACGTGCTTTAAAGGTATGCGAGATGTTATAATAACGTTTTAATCATGCGTCAGAATAAGGGCAATGTGTGCAATGACGAAAATTGCAGTAACAACAAGTTTAAATCTCCGAATTTGTCGTTCTTCAGATTCCCTAAAGACCAAGAGAAAATCGTAACTCAGTCATAACCTATAATCCACGCTGTAGGTAGCCTACGTATTGTGTTCTATAAAACATTTATTAGTTATCAGTTACCTATTTGTATGTCAGGAAGGAGAGTTTAAATAAAAACAAAGTAAATACCTGTTACAGTATATTATTGTTTTGCAGAGATCATGTGTAAATGTGTAACCATTCCGATTTTGGATAATGTAGCTACAGTTTTAATGCAAGTAATTCCCTAATTTTTGTATTCGTGTTTTTTTTCTTTACATTTTTCAAAAGTTGAATGTTATATTGCATTCAAGTAGGGATTATGGTGTTAATTTTTTCAAGAATTCATGGCGTATTATAATCGTTTTGCAAAATATTCACTTCTTGAATAAATCCAGACTGTGCCGATAAATTTCTGATGTGTTGGTGTAGATTCATGTGGCAGACATAATAAGTTCTCAAGAAATAAAAGATCCTTTTTAAATATAATATAAAAAGCAATCGTTTATGTAATAATTTACATGACTGTTATTGGTGTTGATTTTACATTACCAGTGATTATTTGAGCCGTTCAGAGCAGAAGTGGTATATTAGGTAATGAGGTTTAAAGTAAAAATTCTGTAAAATACAGCGCAAAGTAGCAATTAATATATCCTTCGTGCTATTCACTGACTACTAATAGTTTATATAAGTTCAATATTAACTGCTACTTTGCGCTGTATTTTAAAGAATGTTTACTTTAACCCTCATTACCCATTTTTGACTTACACCACTTCTGATCTGAAAATAAAATTAGGCCTACATTTTCTGAGTTAATTGAAGTTACAATTTTTTCAACAAAGTTGTGTATTCATTTGTTCTCATCTACGTCATAATAACAGTAAGTGCATGTAAATTGCGTATTATATAGGTAGGGTAAGTTAAAATTAAGCTTATGTGTGAAAACTGGAAATGTAATGTAAAATGCGGTAAACTTTCCATAAAAATTTAAACCATAATATCAGCACTATTAGCGACTCAAAATAATAATAAAAAAATTGAAAAATAATGAACTTCATACTCAATGTCTGTCAAATTAAGGTTTAAATCTTCCCCTTTTTTATTTTTAAGTTTACCTCAGCAGCCGAGTTTACCCCAATTTGCGGTATGGAAAATAGTTAATTTCTCAGGAAATAGGGGGAGGAGTTCACCACGCGATGTACCCTACGAGATATGTCCTACAATTTTTACTCTTCTCACAGAAAATATAGAGTTCCAATGGTTTATAAATATATTTAGGAATGAATTGAATTAACCGTTCACGTACAAACAATTATATTATTTCAAACCATGATACGTGATCAGGGCCATGATTCAGTTGTAAGGTGCAGAAAGAATTACGTTTATTCCCAGCTTCTGAAACTTGTAGATTAACTGCGTGTGAAATTCTTCTAGGATTCTAAAGTAGAATTAGTAAGAACCATATACACTTATTGTATAGCATAAAAATATAAAATAAATTACGCAAAACCCGTTTTCTGATGTGTTATCATATGTAGTGTTCACACTTTTAACTTGCCTGCCGCTAGAGGGCTACTGTCGCGCCAGCTGTCAAATGTTGGCATATTTTATACGTATGAGTTGCGTGACTGTATCTATTAGACTGTGGTGATATCGTACAGACAGTACCTCCAAAAATGCATGTATCAAAGTACTTCGCTCCAAAACATGACGACCTTTCCTCATCCCCTTCACCTCTTAACCGCAGGCACGCGCAAGGGATAAACCCGTAGCTGAGTTGCCAATTCTTGAAGTCATTGTCATAATATGCCAACGTTTTTCAAACGGTTTTCAGTGCAGGTGCGGTTTTCAGCGAGACCATGATCTTTGTAAATACGTTAATTTATAATGACTACAACAAAACCGGTATAAAAATGAACAAACTTATTTCAAAAACACATTACACTAAACTTATATTTTCACTAATATGTTTTGCCCAAATAAACAAAACAATGCAGAATTATATAATAAGTATTAAAGGCTCATATTATTGAAGTTACAGAATTTCATCTTTAACTGACGGTGTTACGCTGGTAAAATTTTCGGTGTCTCTTATCATAGAATAAAAATTTATAGTACAAGAGAGTAAAATTATATTTAATCCGCTCCCCTTGGGTGATAATTTCCACGAGCGCATAAAATCTGTTTACTCTTCTATGCTATACAGTATTTTATCCATTACTGGCATCTGAATTTAATTTTAAATTGTATGCCGTTTGTTTGTAATGTGTTGTTTGTGAAGAAGTTGTAAATGAAAGAATGTGTGAATTTTATTGTTGTTAATAGGTTGGTTGTCATGGAGAGAGTAATTAAAAAAAATTAATTCACT
This sequence comes from Periplaneta americana, assembly GCF_040183065.1. Lineage (NCBI taxonomy): Eukaryota > Metazoa > Arthropoda > Insecta > Blattodea > Blattidae > Periplaneta > Periplaneta americana. The sequence continues at coordinate 129,541,997 of NC_091121.1, forward strand.
GCTGTGAGTTAAAAACCTGTGTCACTGCTGCGAATAAAGATATTGTTTAGGTTGCTAAGGAGGTGAAATAAAGGCCAGTTTAGATCAAGGTCGCTAGATATCGCTGTCGAACAGCTCTTAATAAGGTCCTCTCATCCCATTCCACCAATGTATAAGCATTGGAAAGGCGAACAATCTAAAACCTTTATTGGAATGTCTTGAGCAATTTGGGGCTGCACATCCAGGCATTTTGAAAACTTATTTTATGAAATAAATAAATCTTAACACAAATTCCTTCCACAACCCAATGTAAACAAACCGAATACATGGCGCATATATGGCGGCATGCGAAAACCTTACTTATCGACGGATCTTGGTTTAAATACAAGTTATACAGGGTTTCTACAAAAGACCTTTCCGATTTCAAACACATGTACTTTACGTTCTATGAATCTGAGTGCATGAAAATATCACCAATGGAAAGAGAAACTAAAAAAGTTCAGTTTGGCAACATTGTTTTCCTAGCTGGTAACACTGCCTCAAAATAGCGCATGTAAACAAATTTGTTCATTGTTGAGGCGAAATGGCTGCTATAGAGGACAAAAAAGCTTGGTTTTATGTAAACCACTCGGTTATTAATGCGCAACGGCATTACCGAACAAAGTTTGGTGAAGATAGTGGGTCTACAATCCGTAAATGGTACACTGATTTTAAGGCAAGATTCTTCGCAAGCGGTTGCGATTTTATCCGCACCGACTACAGTTACTGGAATTTCTAAAATCAGAGGACAAAGTGCTAAGAAGAAATTTCTGCGTAAGTATGCAGACTTTAATTGAAAACGATGATGATTTATTCGTTCCGTGGTATTTTCCGACGAAGCCACTTTTCATCTTTCTGGCAAGGTGAACAGACGTAACTAGAGCTAGGAAGTTGGTACCAAAACTGTTAAGTTGTGTGAGTTTGGACTATAATCTCTACTGAATGAAAAGTAATAGAGCGTCTCTCGGTGTCAGTGAAGCAAAACGACTAACACGTATTACAGCCGTGTGGTAACCAAACATGTACTCCAATAGTCCACAGCCTTAGAACAAGAAAATAATATAAAAATAATGATTTGTAATTATGAAGTTCGTAACTCCCAATCTAAATTAATTTACCCTACATATAAACATAACATACAAAATATGCAATTATGGTTCTAGTCTCATTATAACAAATAACAATGAACATTTTAATTTTGTCAAAATAAATACTTCTTTTATGTTCAGAAAAAAAAACAATATTTGTACTCTGAAAATATTCGTTCTATGTCACAAGACGTTACTGGAGCAAATCTGAAATATGATACAGTCTTTATTAGTGTCATCAGCTGAACAACTACTTTATGAATCTAATAGTGTGTCTCGTATGTGGGACATAATATTAAACCCATGATTCTTTTCAAGAAAAGTTTTCGTTTCTATTGTAATGGCAGCTAGGAAGTTCGTATCGTAATTCCAGTGTTGAACTTGGACTGTAACGCAACCGAATGCATAGCAGCACGAGACGTCAACATTTAACAAAGAATAATCCGGGAAAAAATAAACGTGTTACACACTCCTGTTTTCACAATTATTTAATAACAGATGAGTTTACTTTTTCTGAATCATGCATATTATTCACTTACGTAGACCTAAATAATAATAGTACATTATGAAACGAGCCTATAATGATAGTAATTAAGACGCGAGGATGTTTATGAAACGAGCGCAAGTGAGTTTCATAATTTTCATACGAGCGTCTTAATTACCATTATAGGCAAGTTTTATACGATTTTTTATGCTCGACCATATTTCTAACTTGAAATTATTCATAAGTATTCATGTTATTCTTATGTGACTGGGGAGCGAACTGACCTTGTGCAATCTCGTAAATTGTGAGATGTGCGCAATCGCGAAAGTATTGATTTTTTCCGGGCAACGAATGTCGACGATCTTGATATAATCTCGAGAGTAAGATAAACGCTAAACTTGATATAACCTTGAAATTGAATTCGACATTGAAAAACGAAATGACAAATTGAATTTATTTGAATATTATTTACAATTAACGCTAATTATTATAGTAACAGAACATAACCTTCTGCGACAGTATTGGATTTCCAGCCTGTGTGACGTTTTGCTAGTTGTCTTTCGATTGCATATCCGAGAATAATCGAAAACCTGAACTTTAATGAATAAGTGTACTTTAATGACATGCATTAAAGGGCTGCTACCAGGTGTATAATTACCACATTTCGGCATGGTCGAGCATAAAAAAAATAAATAAATTATATTTTATTTAGCGACGCTAGCAACTGCAGCGTCGCAGGTGTGTCGCAATTTTGTTCCGCAGGAGTTCTTTTACATGCCAGTAAATCTACTGACATGAGCCTGTAACATTTAAAAACACTAAAATGCCAAACACCTAGGCCGGGATCGAATCCAAACCTCGAGCATAGAAGGCCAGCGCAATACCAACTACGCTACCGAGGCCGACGTAAATAATAAAATAATAGCAGAATAGCTCACTTTGTTCAGAACCTAAAATATTAATATAAAGTAACAATATTCTTCGAATTATTCACAACTCTACACAGCTCCACAGATTGCCACTATGAGTTGTTTGTGAACATACTGTGTATCTGTAGCGAACGGCAGCAGGGCGAGGTGCGAGTGATAACTATATTCCTCGCTGTACTCAACTGAAATCTACTGCTTTGGTACGAACTTCCTAGCTTTGGATATAACCTTAGAATCTAGGGGTCGGGAAATCCGCGTACAGTACCTACATGGAACTTCATTATAGACTTGATGTGTGCCGTATTACCAAGGGGGAACACAATGAACATTTAAGGTAGGCCTAAGGAACTAAACTTTTTGAGTTTGTCTTTCCATTGGTACTATTATCATACACCTCACATTCATAGAACGTAAATTATTCCTCTACCCACTAATATACTTTCGCACTTGTTTCAGGCATAATTATTTCAATTAGTAGTGCATAATGTGATAAACATTGCTGAACTGAAGTATACTGTACTTGTTTAGGAGTAAGGAACCTTTGGGACGCTGTAATGCGTGTTATTTGTTGCGATTGTGAGCACAGTCTGAACTGAAGGGTTCGTGCCATATTGTATAACCCGTGCACACTTATACTCATTCCAATGTTGTGGAACTAAGGAAACGGTCTTTATTCATGAAATATTGCCGTTTCCTGTATTAGTATTATTATTGTTGTTATTTAGTCAACTGTCCGAAGACAGATCTGAACCACACAAGTGATACCAACAAGGCACCACTTACGAGTCAACTAGGCCAGGAGATAAAGGGGTAGAGTAGCCAGTCCTTTCCCCTTCCATTGCGTACATCGCCGATTACTACATATTACACTAATCAGACTTCAGATGCATACAAATAATTGTTCTTCCTCTGATACATCGTCAAGTGAGATGTATTGTCTGATAATAGATGTACATATCAGCCAGAACCTCAATCAGAGACAAGTACAATAGAGCGTCTTGTTTAGGCACAGTGAAAACGTAAAGTGCAGGTAACATGTGCGGAGAGGACGAGCCGTACGATAAACACGAGTGATGCACAAGGTTTTAGTTACAACATTTATGACGGAGCATTAATTGAAATTATATTTTCCAAAAACACACAAAACAAAAGAATACAAACTACATAACGTTATCATATACACATTTTAACGAACTAGCAATTGTAGCTATGTAAAGATTAATTTTTAGTCCTACATAATATAACTGTATAGATAATAATCAAAGCAATTATAAAGTTAAAATAATTCAATATAACAAATCAAATTTTGCTACTTATATGATGTTGCTTTCGAGCAGCATTTTTACGGTCATGAATTTCATTCTCTGTATGACTAACATAATATCACCGTCCTCTGTGGCCGAATTAACAAAACTACAGTATATTGGTCTGAAGTGACAACACTATTTCCGAAACATAATTACAGTACTGTAGCTTCGTTAATTCGGCCACAGAAGACGGTGATATTATGTTAGTCATACAGAGAATGAAATTCATGACCGTAAAAATGCTGCTTGAAAGCAACATCATATAAGTAGCAAAATTCGATTTGTTATATTGAATTATTTCAACGTTACAATTGCTTGTTTGTTAAAATGTGTCTACGATAACGTTATGGAATTTGTGCGTTTTTTGGAAAATATAATTTCAATTAATGTTCCACCATAAATGTTCCAACTAGAACCTTGTCCATCCCTCGTGTTTATCGTACGGTTCGTCCTCCCCCCACACGTTACCTGCACTTTGTTTACGTTTTCACTTGCCTAAACGAGACGCTCTACTGTATTATTATTCAGGCTCTCTAATTGTCGTAGTATTCTTTTTGAATTTGATATTCCCAAGAAACTAGTTCGATTAATTAAAATGTGTCTCAATGAAACGTACAGCAGAGTCCGTATAGGTCAGTTTCTGTCAGATGCATTTCCAATTCACTGTGGGCTAAAGCAAGGAGATGCACTATTACCTTTACTTTTTAACTTTGCTCTAGAGTATACCATTAGGAAAGTCCAGGATAACAGAGAGGGTTTGGAATTGAACGGGTTCCATCAGCTGCTTGTCTATGCGGATGACGTGAATATGTTAGGAGAAAATACACAAACGATTAGGAAAAACACGGGAATTTTACTTGAAGCAAGTAAAGAGATAAGTTTGGAAGTAAATCCCGAAAAGACAAAGTATATGATTATGTCTCGTGACGAGAATATTGTACGAAATGGAAATATAAAAATTGGAAATTTATCCTTTGAAGAGATGGAAAAATTCAAATACGTGGGAGCAACAGTAACAAATATAAATGATACTCGGGAGGAAATTAAACATAGAATAAATATGGGAAATGGCTGTTATTATTCGGTTGAGAAGCTTTTATCATCCAGCCTCCTGTCAAAAAATCTGAAAGTTAGAATTTATAAAACAGCTATATTACCGGTTGTTCTTTATGGTTGTGAAACTTGGACTCTTACTTCGAGAGAGGAACATAGGTTAAGGGTGTTTGAGAATAAGGTGCTTAGGAAAATATTTGGGGCTAAGAGAGATGAAGTTACAGGAGAATGGAGAAAGTTACACAACACAGAACTGCACGCATTGTATTCTTCACCTGACATAATTAGGAACATTAAATCCAGACCTTTGAGATGGGCAGGGAATGTAGCACGTATGGGCGAATCCAGAAATATATATAGAGTGTTAGTTGGGAGCCCGAAGGGAAAAATGCCTTGGGGAGGCCGAGACGTAGATGGGAGGATAATATTAAAATGGATTTGAGGTAGATGGGATATGATGATAGAGGCTGGATTGATCTTGCTCAGGATAGAGACCTATGGCGGGCTTATGTGAGGGCGGCACTGAACCTCCGGGTTCCTTAAAAGCCAGTAAGTAAGTGTCATAGTCTTGTAGAGACATCTGCAGTCTCAATGGAGAAACCGAGACGCATAGACATCTGTTCACAAAGCAGGGAACTATGTGAAATGAAAAATACTATTCTGACTATTTCGTTTATATGACGTCATTCCATTTTCGACCAATGAAGTGTAATGAAATTTTGAATTCCAACCAATCACAGTCACACTTTGCGATAATTTTTGCAGCTAGATTTATCGCTATCAATTTATCGCATGGTCGTTCTTTTGTTTAGTCGTTGTCGCCAACTGTTTCCCCGTAAATTGATGATCATGAATACATTAAGATGCAACTCTACGGTTAAACATTTCTTTCAACTTTAAAGCAATGAATGCAAGATTGATATTAATATTAATTAATATATTTACGCAGTGAAGACGACGTTCAAAACGGCGCTCCATGTAGACATAAAATCTTCATGCATCTTAATTTAACGTACGTTTTAAACTTGATTCTTTCAATATTCTTCCCAGATTGCATGCATACGCGATTGGAATATTGAACTGTGTAGATGCAGCCTTAGTTCCGTTACACACTACAGCGAGGATGCGTTTGTCGAGCTATAAAAAAATGCTTTCCTGTAGCACGTAGTAACGGACGAAATAAGGCACAGCTGACACTGGTCGTGCTCACACAGGTAATCTAACCTATAACTGTAGCCTATAAAATATATCTTCATCTTCCAATTCCATGTCCATTGTAGGCTATCTGAAAAAAAAATTACATTCCTTCATTGAGATTTGATAACTGCGTTTTCAACAATTCTTCATTTAATTAATGTATTAATCAGGTTACTGTAATTATATTATAAAATTTTAAATTAAACCATGATTTCAGATGAAAATGTATTTATATTATAATAATGAGAGAAAAGTGCAGTACATGTAATTAACATTGTTGAACCTGTATTTCGCTTTTCGCAATTGGCATTACTGAATAATAACATCGAATTTCTTTATTGCAGTAATCGATATTCATCTATTTAAACTTCACAATGTCTGAATAGATTAAGTATTCGTAAATATACAATTATTAATATTTTGTGATCGAATTTTAGGGATATATTATTTACATTTTTATTTTATTCACGAAATAGTCCTAATAAATGTCACTCGAGGTCTGAGATTTCCCAGATAAATCCACGAGCGAAGCGAAGCTCGTGGATTTATCGGCAGATCTCAGACCTCTCGCGACATTACTACAGATAATTTTATCTATGACAGAGTTTCAAGTCACAAATCTGTGTGACATGGCACCTCTAGTTTGAATTTTCTTTCCGGAGCAAGCCATGTTAATTATACTTATTCTCTCTTAAAAATCCATCTCCTTCAGCTGGGTTTGAACATTTTTTGAACTTCGGAGCTGATTGTGATAATCACCCTGTTACTGAGGTCGATGCCCATTAACAGTATCATGCTTTTATAAAGAGCAGAGAACACTTTGTAGTTTAGTCCACGCATCCACGTAGAGTACTCGGTATTCATTCCAGGCATCATGCTTGTCCGCGATGTCACGCGCCACACACGTATCTGTCCGTACATTTCGGCACGCCGTTAATGTATGCTCAGTAACATTAATGGTTCGTGATGGGAATAGCCATAGATTACTTGTCTATGCCTACCACTGCCACCCACACAACTTCTCCGCATGATCAGTAACGCGTGACATTACACAGGATTACTGACAGCGCTGGTCATTCATCACTCACCCGTAACGCGGTAAAAATACCAGACGACAGGTGAAGAACTGGTATCGGAGAGATACGACTCTTCCGAAACGAACTGAAACGTTAATACAGATACGAGGCGGATTGGAAAAACTCATTTCGCAAAGAAAGACGTTCAGTAAGTAAGTACGCAGGCCGCTTTGGTTGTGATGACAACGGACCGAGCTCGAATTCCGGCAATAGTAGTCATTTTTTTTTTTTTGTGGGCAAAGTGAAAGTTCGTGAGAGTTTTTCTCGGTGTTCTCCCGTTTCTCTCACCGCCATTCTCTATTTCAATATTCATTACTAAAGTCCGGATGTTTAAGCATTTATTTCGGTTAAAATAGGCAGGCATATAGGCAATAAAAATAGTAAAAATAGGCAGTGAAATAGGCATTTGTTATTAATGGAAACAGACAAAAAATAGACAAATACTTAATAAACAATCCCATAAGGTACTCACTTTCCTTGGTTACATATTACAACGTAATGCCTTTTTAAGTTTTCAACTGTCATAGTGACCCGCCTGTCAGAGAGAACGTTTTTCATGGTACAGAAAGATTTTTCTACTTCTACTGAAGTGATTGGAGCAAACTTAAAACAAGGACTGTCTTTACTTTCTTTCAGAGATTGGGAAAAACCGACTGTATATTGTCTCAAAAAGAGGGGTGTGAGAAGGAATTAGAGACTTCGAAGTACGGGTGACAAGCGACGACAGTAACGGCACCTAGAGACTTGCTTTTAATACTTTCCTCATCCCCTTTCTTTCGCTGGTAAACCCCGAAGTGACCTGAGCACTGAGGGTTATACTGTTCAAACTTCTTTGTTAAATGACATAAAAGATGGAATCGGTAGGGGAGAAAAGTTTACGACTTCTTGGAAACATGTGTATTGCTGGAGAATAAGATTCTCAGCAAATACTTGTGTGAGGTGACTTTATATTTTTAATTTGTACAACACTTCTTTTTTATTTTTGATATAATTTATGTGCAGTTTATTTTAAATGCATTAAAAATATAGAAAATGTACAATAACGACGTAAAAAGGCTAAAAAGAAAGGCATTTAACCTTAAAATAGGCAACGGGAGCTAAAATAGGCAAAAAAAGGCAAAATAAAAATTGACCCCATCGTCCCCAAATGTCTGGAAACGTGTTTATCTCTAATAGGTCTTTCATACATACTCAGTTTAAAAAAGGCATTTTGCATAACACCCGGGCTGTCTTCATTACCATCATTTGAATAATATTCATCCAAACTGGTGCTACGAGACATATATTTTTACTGATATGCAGAAGACATCAGTCTGAGAAGATGTAGTAGTAAGCTTTCGCGGGGTGGAAGAGCATTCCAGTGGGACTCCACCGGAACCTTAGGACGTGCAGGCTGAATAGACAGATGGTACCACATAAATCACGATTTCATAATCTATCCACACATCATATCTGTATACGACACGACACGACACGACACTATTGTCAGTCTGTCTCCACAGAACTTCCGCGTATTCTTCGTCTTTATAACAGACACTGCCCGTTGTCGGAATTCATTACCTACAGATGTTAGAGGCTACCCGAACTTAAACACTTTAAAGTCCAAAGTGAAACATCTTATTTTAGAACGCACAGGATACACATTAAAATTCACAATTGAGGCAGTTAGAAGCAAAAGGATGTAAGTGACATTTCTAAAAAAAAAATGATTTAAGCGCATCCAGGGTAAACTAAAGCATTTAAAATTTCAGTTCTAAAGGGATATATCTTTCAACCACATTGCACATTAACTTTACTGAATTTACGAATTCTTAGTAACTTTTAATCACATTTTATGGAAAATAACGTAAGTGCACTTACACCCCTTTGCTTCTGATCGTCTCAATTGTAAATAGTTTATAAAGTAATCATGTAATTTAATTTGTCATCTAGTGTAAATAAGTATTTAAGTTCGATAATCCTCTGGCTGATGCATATTTTTCTGTTTCGATCTTGTCTTTCTGTTGTACTAAATTATATTACCATGTATTTCCTTTTTATCCTCTGGTTGAGTGGAAGAGAAGGCCTAACGGCCTTAACTCTGCCAGAAAAAATTAAGCATTATTATTATTATTATTATTATTATTATTATTATTATTATTATTATTACTATACTGTAAATGAGTCACGATATCTACAAAAGCGCCATCATTCGGATTTCAAAAAGCATTTGCAGTATAGGAGCGGTAAGGCACAATGAGCTCGCTAGAGATTGCAGTGCTAGCCGTCGTGCACCTCTTTCGTTTCAAAGAAAAAAAATATGCTATGCACTCAACCTGGGCACAGAATGTCTATAATTGAAGACCTGAATTGGCAAGCACGTTAAGTCCATTGAAGTAAAGTTTTCAAGAGAGCATAAAAACTATATAGGCTTGCCATATAAGAGTATTAAAGTAAATATTTGTATCATTCAAAGACATAGACTTAAAGGTGGACTTAAGGTATTCTTTTTTACAGAATGATAGCCTAAAGGTGCGTACACACTTAGCGAACGAACAACGAACGACAAACGAATGCATTCGCTGATTGAAATCGGTACGTGTGTACGTCGCAGCAAAGGCAAACCGATCGTTTGGTTTGCCTTCGGAAGTGATCCGTCGCTTGTCGGTACATCAAAGGAAGTTTGTATTCGTTGTGGACGGGATTTGCCACTATAGTTTATAGTTCGTAGCAGAACGCAGCGCTTAGTTCAATTTCACCAACAGGATGTCGAAACTGGAATGGACGGAAGACGCTGTTATAAATCTTATTAATGCATATAGGCAGCAGGAAACTTTATGGAATCCCAAGCATCCTACTTACCACAATAAAGTAAAAAAACATGATGTTTGGGAAGCTATTGGAAAGATGTTCAGCTGCAAGATAGGCGAGTCAAACACGTGCAAAATTTGAAAATTATTTTTGTTTAGTCTATTTATTTTCAGTGGATGCATGTTTGTTGTTTATTGTAGGGAGTAGAAATCAAAGAGAAAATTGAGTCCCTACTGACATCATTCCGGAGGGAAAGACAGAAGTCCACAAAAAGATCTGGAATGGGAAGTGATGAAGTGTACGAGTCGACTTGGTTCGCGTATAAACATATGTCGTTCCTTTTGGACAAATTCACGCCCAGAGAAAACAAGTTCCAACCTTGTGCACACAAAATAAATTATTGGCACTGAAAAGTGCCTTTTCGTAAGCATGATGCGCATTCGACAAACACAGAAAAATCTTCCTTTTTAGTATTTTAAGATAATTGTTGTCAGTGAGGTATCAGTGTACTGAAACTTTCGCCTGTCTTGCAGTCGTACCTTAATAAAATCTTCCAGTTTCTCAATTATAGCTGTACATACGTCTGGAACAATCCTGGTAATCAGCTGTTTCGACACTTTGAATAAATACAATAAACTTCTATACGAATCTCCTGTAGCGAGATATTGAAGTGTTAATGCTAGCCTTTCCTGAATAGGTATTGATTCTCGCCAGTCTGTGTCTTGGAAATTTTTGGCCCTATTTGGACAGTAATATTTCGAAGTCTGTTTCTGAAATGCGACAGAAGTTGTGAAACTGTCCCGATTTCATTCGACGTAAATCATGAAGCAAGTCAGTGCCTCTATATTGATTGCGACTTTCGTAGAGTGGCGTCTGCCACCATCGCCTTTTGGTTTTTAACTTTCTTTTTGTTAAACTGCCTATAATAACAACGGCTGCACTTGCTATAATTATATTTTTCGTCTGGTTTTATTTCGGATAATCAGCGAACGTGAATGTTTTCTGACCATTTGCTGATGATTTGTACGTTACTTCAAACAGCGAACGAACAACGAAGTTTCGCTTCATCATTCGTTCGTTGTTCGTTCGCTAAGTGTGTACGCACCTTAAGAAAAACACAACATTTATCAGATAAAAAGTCCACAGCTGTGGAGTAACGGTTAGCGCGTCTGGCCGCGAAACGAGGTGGCCCGGGTTCGATTCCCAGTTGGGGCAAGTTACCTGGTTGAGGTTTTTCCGGGGTTTTCCCTCAACCCAATATGAGAAATGCTTAACTTTCGATGCTTGACCCCGGACTCATTTCACCTGCATTGTCACCTTCATCTCATTCAGACGCTAAATAACCAAAGATGTTGATAAAACGTCGTAAAATAACCTACTAAAAATCAGATAAAAAGTAAAATTAGGTCAATATTGGACTTGGGATTTTTCTCAAATCAGGTTTTCAATTCTGAAAATTTGCGGTTAATCAGATTTTAAAAAAGTGTATTTCAGTACAAGTTTCCGAAAATTTTAATTTTGTCACCTAATTACTTGCCATCAATTCGTAATTCTTGATGTAGCGCATTTTACTCGATAACTGAAACAAAGTGAGGAAGAAAGTAATTCGTAGCACTACGTCCTTCGAGTAAGGACTGTGTGACACAGAGTTATACAGCGTTTGTAGCTGGTCTTTCACCTAGGTTCAATCCTCGGTCAGATCGTGAGAGAATTTGTGGTGGACGAAGCAGACTTTGCAGAAGGCGTTTCTTGGGGTATTTCCGATTTCATATTTCTCCATCTTCCCCTCATTTGATCTATCATTTTCAATATTTAAAAATAGGCTGGGTTGATGTCTTGGAGGTAGTACGGGTTTCCGATGCTGATGTAGGAAGGGCTTGGGGTTCTGAACTCTGGTGCTTATCAGGTAATTAGATACTCGTCTGAGGATAGGACTTGGCTCTATCAGGGCCGATGCAGGATGACCCACCTGTCAGCTCGGATTCAAGAATCCACCCAGGCCACCTGTCGGACGTCGACAATCATCGCATATACAGGTAACACAAAGGTCAAAAGTAAGCCCATGTTCAAAGATTCATTCCAGATCCGGCCTCGAAAAGCCAAGCCAAGACAGATTTACAGCATTTGTGTAAGTATCCATTGCTTATATGAATAAGAGGATCCCAGTCAAAATTATGACGTTTATACACTATAAATTTCATCATGCATTAGACTTTTCCACGTTGAATGACTATGTCGTGCTGACTTACGTCGTGGGAATCTCACCGTGTTTCCGCGGCACGTATATATATATATATATATATATATATATATATATTTATATTTATATTTATATTTATATTTATATTTATATTTATATATTTATATTTATATTTATATTGTATTGTAGCCTATTATATTGTATTGCATCGTATTGTATCGTATCGTATCGTATTGTATTGTAAAAAGGAGGATTTTCTGCAGACCTCCGGGAAAAGAACTAAGGATGAAACTAATGAAGTGCTTTGTGTGGAGTATCATTGTACGGAGCAGAAAGATGGACATTACGGCAAAGTAAAGAGAAGCAAGCGAATAGAAGCATTTGAAATGTGAATATGAAAAAGAGTAGAACGTGTGAAATGGACAGCGAGAATAAGAAATGAAGCTGTGTTGGAAAGAGTGGGTGAAGAAAGAATGAAGCTGAAACTGAACAGGAAGAGAAAAAGGAATTGTTTGGGTCACTGGCTGAGAAGAAACTGTCTGCTGAAGGATGCACTGGAAGGAATGGTGATGGAAGAAGAGTTCGAGGCAGAAGAAGATATAAGATGATAGACGGCATTAAGATATTATGGATCATATGCAGAGACAAAGAGGAAGACAGAAAATAGAAAAAATTGGAGAATGCTGGGTTTGCAGTGAAAGACTTGACCTTGGGCAGAAAACTATGAATGAATGAATATTATATTACCGATTCCCGAATGATATCAAGAGATTTCTGGTTGATAAAGAATAATTTCTTGAAAGTGATAGTTTCCCACTCAAAGTTACATAAACAAAACAAAAAGAGTTATTGCACTATTGCATTAAAATTATTAGCATGCATAAATTAAAGTATTATGTTATGTTATGTAGGTATTGTAAGTTATTATTAATATATATATATATATATATATATATATATATATATATATATAATTTTAATGTACTGAAGTACATATGATTTTTCCATGCAGATATTCTGCGTCATCGTACGATGAAAGAGTAGTGGAACGGAGAAAAATTCCCTCCGGCTCCGGGATTTGAACCCAGGTTTTCATCTCTACGTGCTGATGCTTTATCCACTAAGCCACACCGGATTCCCATCCCGGTGTCGGATCGAATCCTCTCAGTTTAAGTTCCACCTCTTGGATTCCCTCTGGTGGCCGCCCTCTGCACTACGCCACTATATTATATTATATTATATTATATTATATTATATTATAGTAGTAGGTTAGGTTATTTTACGACGCTTTATCAACAGCTTAGGTTATTTAGCGACTGAATGAGATGAAGGTGATAATGCCGGTGAAATGAGTCCGGGGTCCAGCACCGAAAGTTACCCAGCATTTGCTTATATTGGGTTGAGGGAAAACCCCGGAAAAAATCTCAACCAGGTAACTTGCCCCGACTGGGAATCGAACCCGGGCCACCTGGTTTCGCGGCTAGACGCGCTAACCGTTACTCCACAGGTGTGGATATTATATTATATTATATTATATTATATTATATTATATTATATTATATTATATTATATTATATTATATTATATTATATTACATAGAATATATACATCACGCTTTATTAGGCATATATATTAGTACATTGCTTAAAATACAATATATTACCTGTCTGCCGCCTGAAGTCAAGGGCTGCCGAACATTGAATTCTTTCAAATCCAAGTTAGAAAATTATCTTATGACGAGTTGCCAAACTAACTTACTATTATGACAAGTGTTGTATTGCATGTTTCCACGTATTCACATTTTTTTTTTATGTTCCAATGATATTCAACTTATTTTATATTTTTGTTTTCATATTTTCCGATAATGTTATATCTCTAATGTGATAAGTTGAGCTATATATAATCTTAATTTTCCTTATTGTGTGTACTTAGAAATATTGTATTCACTGTATACTTTGTACTGCACTATTTTATTACTACTATTAGTATTATTATTATTATTATCATTATTACTATTCTTCTTTATTATTATTATTATTATTATTATTATTATTATTATTATTATTATGAATAATTGTCTTTTTTTTTGTATGCCTCATTTATTTTGACCTGCTGTTCACATATTATTATGCTTTTTTCTTTCTTTCTGTATGTTATATATTATGTCTGATTTCTTCTTATTTGTTGTTTATTTTTTATTATTATTATTATCTTATTCAGTTTTGTGTGTAAAATTGTAGTGTAATTTGTTAATTTGTAGTGTTTTTGTAACGCAGTCTTTACTCCTGGTTGAGTGTTAGAGAAGGCCGTATGGCCTTAACTCTGCCAGGTTAAATAAATCATTATTATTATTATTATTATTATTATTATTATTATTATTTCTCCTCTGACGTAGCTTAGACTATAGCGCGTTTGCCTACTACAAAGAGATCAGATGAGGTGTGGACAGGTGTAAAAGGGTTTTCACTGTGAGGTGCTGACGTTCTCGTGGCGAGGAACGGACAGTGTAAAGTCGCGGTGATATAATACAAGCATACAAGTTTTAATAACGATAACGCAATCATGTACGTGTTCGTCCTGGCTCGAGTCAAGGTTAATGAATCAGTCTCCAAGTGACTGGCGAGTGACACAGTACCTACATATGGGTATATGGTGTTTTCTTGTGCATTTAAAGTGAAAGTGTGAATAAGTCTAAACTATATAATGGCTAATAAAATGTTTTCAACTGAACAACGTGTTTATATTTTATGATTCATATGTGTTAATCCCTGTCCAGCCTGCCAGAATAGTACGAAGTCTGTTTGAAACACGATTCCCGGGTGTAGAAATTCCATCACGTACAACAATTCATAACACCGTTCCGCATTTCAAAACTTATTTTCTGTTGTTTTCAATCTGATCGGCGATTCTAAACGGATTTTTTTATGCTGAATTCGAAAATAATCTCCATTTTTCCCCAACACGTTAGGTTTTCAGACAATTCATGAATAACTAGAAATTAAATTATTGCTTTGTGAAACGTCATAAAAAGTATTTTCAACAAGAATTTTGTGAGAAAAACTAGGCCACAATTTGCTATTTGCCACTAATTAATCATTAATTAATATTAATTAATAATTATAAACATTTTCATAACCTTATCTCAGTATTGCACTTCAAATTTTCTCCTCTTTGACCTCCTCGCATGTTGTTCAGAGCAGTCCCTTCTTAACATCCAGCAATAGTCCGCAATGTTTCCATTATGAAGCAAAACACCTTTAAGACTTTTCTGAGAAGAATCTATGAAGAACCTCCACTCTTTCGAATTATAGTTTGTTATAAAATTTTAAGACGGCAATGATGTCTTGGCAATACACTAAATTTTCTTCTTCAGCAAAAAAAGGGACAAGTTTCTTCTCACGATGCCTGTGCCATGAAAAATATGTACCTTGAGCCAATACTTTCTTTTCTTGTAATCTAGAACCTAATAGTTATGCTGATTCTTTAGGCAAATTTAAATCCCTCGCTAAATCATTAAGCTCACTTTGATTAAAACATCTATCATCACCAATATTGTCTGGTTCATAAGTATGATCCACTGGAGATTCAGTTTCAGTGCTACTGGATGCAGATGGCAATGTATCTGATTCAGGGGGTAGCGGAACGGGAATATCAGGACCATGAGGTACGGCCCCAATGGCAGAGGGAATGTTAGGATATACAATCTGTTTCTTGTTTTTAGCAATATATCCAGCTACCTTAACTGTACAAAAATAACAATCGTCTCCATGATTGTAGATTCCCTCCAAATCATAGGGATACCAGAGGGCAATGACTTCCTTTTTCCATTTTTCCAACTCCTCAACTCTTCAATACAACTACGACATACTTTGTGGGGGCACTAGGATTTGTCCTGGTCTCCTAACTTAATGCCAAAATATTGAAAATAAGTATTCTTTACAAAAGCTGTTATATTCTGTCTCTGTTTTACTAACGTATATGACCCATATATATAGCAAAACAAATTTGAATCATTTACACAACCAAGTTTCGACATTTCTATGAAACAACACTATTATGTTATACTCTCGAGAAAAATGAAAACTCGCACATTTCACTTTTACACGACAACCAACAATACAAAACTGAACCTCTAATTTTAAACAACTTTTAAAAGGGGATAGGTTTATAATCTCAGTAAGGAAATCTGCAGCCTCATAAGCTCGATTGCATTTCTATAAATAAATATACACAGGGACCCTATGCCATTTCTCTCATTCATTGTTAGTTTTAATGGCAATCTCTAAGAGTAAATATTTTCTTCATAATTTTTTATGACCTGAGACACTAAACATTTCAACTTCCTGTTTATAGATAACGTTGGGTGCAGACAGATAAAAATATCCAAGAATAAACAACGGATGTCTTAACCTTGGTTCATTTTAAGGGGGAGGATACAATTTTGTACATCCCCCAAGGGCGGATATAGTCAGTAGATTTTAATAAATATCAAATACAAACATAATAAAATAAATTATGTCACATTTTACGTAGTAAATTTTAAATTATAAGCTGTCGTGCCTTTTTAACAAACGACAAGCACACTGTAATATTACTATATTAGAAAAATACATAAAATTTGAAAACATAAAATTTTGAATTGTAAAAAAATTCTGACGTGGTACGCGAAAACGGATTTCATTTTTGCAATCAGTGTGAAATTGTGATTCAGAAACGCTCATTTATTTCAAAACAACAAAATCCATGCAGAACGGTGATCTTTACAATAAATTTCAGGCAGCGCGAAGTGTTTAGCATAAGAAACAAAACGGACTGCATAGGGTTCACAAAAGAAACATTAGATATCATTGATCATCGACTAGAACATTCTCCTAGAAAATCACTTAGGCCTTTCACAACAAGTAAAAATGTCTTATGGCTCTGTGAAAAAGCTACTGAATTATTAAAGTCGCAGCCGTGTAAAATAACTAAGACACATGCTCTTCAACCGGTGATCCTGCACGTAGGCGCGCATTTTATGAGTGGATGCTGAATAATATTTATAAAGGACTAATATACCCACATTTAATAATTTTCTCAGACGAGGCTTGTTTCCATCTCCACGGTTATGTGTGTTCACAAAACAATCGTTATTGGAGCGCTGAGAAACCTGATATCGTTCATGAAGTACCCCGCCATGACGAAGCACTCCACGCACCCTGGAAGAACTGAAACGTAATATCCGTCATGGAATTAACAGCATTAATCGACTAGAAGTACAGCGAGTTATGGTACATTTCATAAAGATGTGCCAAAATGTGTGGATAACGAAGGCGGCCAGTTCAGCACCTCCATCAACAATGTTAGTAAGTAAGACACTTTTTAAAACAGTTATGGAAACTTGTATGACTATATCACAGCGACTTTACACTGTCCCACAGTGTGCAATAATGCAAAATATTTAGCTGGACAAAATTAATAACTTCTCTGCATTCTAACGGATTGTTATGAAACTTTGTACAGACATTATAGGTAGCACATATTTTTTGTGTACAAACTATGACTACGTTTGTGTAAGAGGAACTATCCCTTTATAGGGAGTGGTTATAACAAAAGTAATAACTTTTCTCCTATCTAACAGATTTTTATGAAACGTTGTACGAAAGTTACAGGTAAAATGTATATGTTTTGTGCACAAACTATATTTACGGTTCCATAAGAGGAAGTACCCCTTTATAGGGAGTGCACTGACACGAAATTAACTACTCTACATAACATATTTGTATTAAACTTTGTACAGGAGTTACAGGTAGCATATATTTTTTGTGTACAAATTCTGATTACATCTGTATGCTACCTGTAGTTCTAATTGTTGTACAAAGTTTCATAAAAATATATTATATAGGATGGAAGTTATTTATTTTGTCTATATGCACCACTATAAAGGGGCAATTCCTCTTATAGAAACATAATGAGACTTTGTAAACAAAAAAAATATATTCCAGCTGTAACTTCTATATAAAGTTTCATAAAAATCTGTTAGGTAGGAAAGAAGTTACTAACTTTGTTTGAATGCATCCCTATAAAGGGATAGTTCATCTTACGGAACCATAAATATAGTTTCTGCACAAAAATATACGCTTCCTGTAACTTCCGTACAATTTTTCATAAAAATCTTAGATAGGAGAGAAGTTATTAATTGTCTAAATGCACCCGCTATAAAGGGGTAGTTTTTCTTGTACAAACGTGATCAGAGTTTGTACACAAAACATATGTGCCATCTATAAGTCATGTACAAAGTTTCTTAATAATCCGTTAAAATACAGAGAAGTTATTAATTTTGTCCAGTTAGTGATTTGCGTTCTGATTCACTGTGCGTTTGTTAACGTTAGATAAAAATGTTCCAATGTATTTTTAACCTGATATTCGATGTCATGTGAATAATTTGGAGGCCTAAAACACTCACATGGTGATTAAGAACTCACTTCTTCCATGATTCTTTTCTGCTGTTAAGCCAAACTTGGAACAGATACCGTATGCCCCACTGATAAATGCGCATGAACGCGCAAACTTTAAAACAAAGATTCGACATTCTAAATGATGCTGTATTAAATGGTAAAAGAATTGTAACCAGACGTGACCGGCTGCACTGAAATTCACATTATATTTGGAGAACTTTAAAAACATTTTTTTTTCAATTGTAATATTTAAGCCGTACTATAAGAAGAAAAATACTTTACAAACTTATAATTGAAGTTATATTAGTAAGAACGTACCTATCTGAACAGATTCCATGTCTTTACAACACAATAAATCACTAGGTAATAATTGGCTCTTTTTCACGCATATAGTAAGCCTTTCTGTCTACGACTGAACAGGAGCGAGAAGTGTTAGGAAGAACTCGTTGTTCATACCCTTCTAAATACAGCTTGCCGCTGATAAAACAGTAAAAGCTGTTACTCACAACATTCCTCAAATGTTAAAGAACATGAATTCATATTCACCTATGCCTAACTAAACAAGTCGAAATTTGATTTGGAAAATTGCACACTGTGTGTCGTTCCGATTGGGTTCCAATCCCGCGTGGACTGATTACCTGCTGGTTAGAGTTTTTCAGAGCTTTCCGCAACTGAAGGGCGAATTCCAGGTAATTGCATGCGAATCCTAGGACTCATCTTGCCAAATAAGATCTATAACCAGTTCCAACGATGCTAGAGAACCTACTGTAATAGTTCATACAGCATCGTTAAATAACCAATTAATTTCAAAAAACATGCATTTCAAATTGGGCCCAATTGTCTAATGACGTAATGACTTCCTCTCAAAAGGAATGGGCTCGATTCCCATATGATATTAAGAGTTTTCTGGAGGAGAATGCGATTACAGACGTATAATAGGTTTTCGCAGGATAATCCTACTACCAATCTCATGCCACCATTGCTCTGCATCTCGCCGACTTTGAATATTCTCTGTAGCTTGAAGAGCCTAGGAATTCTTCTCTGTGATGAAGTGAGTGATCATAACAATGACTGAAGTTATGTTCGATTCACTATGCATAATATATTGTATTAACAAAAAAAAAATAATAATAATACAAATTGACCAAATGAGACGCAGTGCATCAGTCCGGGGAGCCATTACAAACATGGCGAATGAACTGGAAAATTGAGTTCGAATATCTCCATTGCTTTAAAAAAATAGGTTTATAAGCAGCTTATACGCTCCAAAACCACTTTGCATTTCTGTCTTCGAGATATGTACCTTCAATCACACCGGACATAAACGAAAATGGCATTTCATCCGAAGTCAGTGATGCGTCAACATGTTATTGAAAATCAATACTTGAACTGCGTGTTTCGTCTTACACCCTTAAGAAGTGTCTTGCATTATCTGCATTACGAGGTGGCGCAGTTCAGTTTCTCTTCTCGATTTCACTTTGACTGGTCACTGTTTTATTCACAGCGTCTTCGTATTATTGTTTTCACTGTGAATAGTCTTGTGCAATATAATGCAATATTGTTATTAGAGAGCTACTACTTTATGTTAGAAATTAAGATGGATGTACCATCATCAGTACAAGTCCGATGATTCTCGATAAGCGAATTATGTTGAAATAATAGTATCGTTCGCAGTAAGGCAATGAATTGAGGAGAGATGCAGTCATTCTGTTTCTCTATTATTTCAAAGATAACTACGAGAAAAACGTCCACAAATAAATTAGGGGGCTAATTCCAAACATAGAAGAACACAATGCATATGGAAGAGAGATCAAAGAATATAAACCAGACTGCACTCTGATCTTCTAATAACAACAGAGTTTAGCATTTGAACGATGGGAGTTCGTACTAAGCAGCAGGAAATGTCACAACGATGACACATTCTTTCTAAAATGTTTCATGCGTTTCATAATAATTCAGTAGACTGAATGCCTTTGTAATGCTGCGAATGATATTACTGTTTACAGTTTTTTCTTGAAATATTATTCGTAATACATACATAAATGAAGTCATGTAATATACATTCAAATAAGACGATATTCAGTTTCAGTAGATTACAACAAAATAGCAGTCTGCAATCCTGCAAAATCCCAGAATTAGAATATTTGACTTCATTTGTGCATTCTATAGTTAAAATAGATTTTATGCGAATTTACATTGAATAAACTAGGTGGCCCGGGTTCGAATCCCGGTCGGGGCAAGTTACCTGGTTGAGGTTTTTTCCGGAGTTTTCCCTCAACCCAATGCGAGCAAATGCTGAGTAACTTTCGGTGCTGGACCCCGGACTCATTTCACCGGCATTATCACCTTCATATCATTCAGACGCTAAATATCCTAGATGTTGATACAGCGTCGTAAAATAATCCAATAAAATAAAAAATAAAAAAAATATTATTCTCCCATTACTTAAGAAAATCGGCGTTAAAAGTGACATCAGTGTTAAATTACATTAGGCTTTGCATTGTTTCACTCACAGAAGGTAACATAATAACTGTCTTACGCAAATCTGGCTTTCAGGTAAAGCTCCCTGTGAAGCAGACTTGAATAATAACTGCCTGTCTTGGTCTGAGGACTGTTATGACTCTGAGAAAATTATCAGCGAAAAGTAGAATAACAACTGAATCTGGGGATGTACACTGAGCATCTCTTTCCATTTACTTGCTCACCTTATGCAAGAAAAATCGTTAGAATCTATTTCGATTTCATCACCATTTTGCGTTTTCGATTCCATATAATTTCCGTTATTATTATCATCGACTTTGTCTCAACTACTGGGTTGTTTAGCGTCGCTGGAATTGGTGATAGTGAAATGGTATTTGGCGAGATGAGGCCGGGGATACGCCATGAAATTACTTGACAATCACCTTACAGTTGGGGAAAACCTTGGGAAACCCCCAAACAGTTAATGAGACCAAGCGGGAACCGAACCCACGCCCAAGCGTAGCTTCGGAGCAACCAGAATTCCGTATAAAGATCAGCCAGAATTATTATATTTAACGTGCGTCATTCCCGAATAAGCTGATCCGTAGATACTGAATACTAACGAAATGCTCCAGCAGTTAGGAAAAATTTCGATATATGAAAGCACGTACAGACGGATGGACGGCATTCCCCAAGTCACTTTCTATGCATCAAGGATGCTGCAAACTTATACCTCTGTGAAAAACTCGAAATCGATATTTTGCGATATAACAATATTACATCGTATAATGAGAAAGTAAAAGGTAGGTACCTACATTTGCTGAAGAGATGGCAGTTTGTAACCTTCTCTGTTGCCAATAAAGTAAAAGGTAAGTACCTAGATTTGTTAAAGATGCGGCAGTTTGTAACCTTCTCTGTTGTCAATAAAGTAAAAGATAACTACCTACATTTGTTAAAGAGGTAGCAGTTTGTAACCTTCTCTGTTGTCGATAAAGTAAAAGGCAGGTACCTACATTTGTTAAAGAGACGACAGTTTGTAAACTTCTCTGTTGTCAATAAAGTAAAAGATAACTATCTACATTTATTAAGGAGGTAGCAGTTTGTAACCTTCTCTGTTGTCGATAAAGTAAAAGGCAGGTACCTACATTTGTTAAAGAGACGGCAGTTTGTAACCTTTTCTGTTGTCAATAAAGTAAAAGGTAGGTACCTACATTTGTTAAAGAGGCGGCAATTTGTAATCTCTGTTGTCAAAGTAAAGTAAAAGGTAGGTATCTACATTTGTTAAAGAGGTAGCAATTTGTAACCTTCTCTGTTGTTGATAAAGTAAAAGGTAGATACCTACATTTGTTAAAGAGGCGGCAGTTTGTAACCTTCTCTGTTGTCGATAAAGTAAAAGGTAGGTACCTACATGTGTTAAAGAGGTAGCAGTTTGTAACCTTCTCTGTTGTCAAAGTAAAGTAAAAGGTAGGTACCTATATTTGTTAAAGAGGCAGCAGT